>NC_079191.1:234171286-234533786 GCF_029499605.1 Hyla sarda
TGGGGGGAGACTTATAGTATCTTGGAGCCAACCAATTTAGTTAGCTCTGTCTGAAATCTGATAACTAAATTAGTGTGCTCCAAGATACTATAACTTTAGAGATGAGCGAACTTACAGTAAATTCGATTTGTCACGAACTTCCCGGCTCGGCAATTGATGACTTATCCTGCATAAATTAGTCCAGCTTTCAGGTGCTCCGGTGGGCTGGAAAAGGTGGATACAGTCCTAGGAAAGAGTCTCCCAGGACTGTATCCACCTTTTCCAGCTCACGGGAGCACCTGAAAGCTGAACTAATTTATGCAGGAAAAGTCATCAACTGCCGAGCCGAGAAGTTTGTGACGAATCGAAATTACTGTAAGTTCGCTCATCTCTAACTATAACAAACCACCACCCCACCCCTACTTGTTTGTTTATTTTTTTTTCATACTCTGACCATGATTTCTATAAGCTTTCTGTAAAATGTCTGATCGCGGGGGTTCCGCCGCTGGGGACCCCCGCGATCTCCGGTGCGGCCCCCCAGTCATCCGGTGGATGGAGCAAACTCCGCTTCGTGCCAGAAGACTGGCGACTACAGACACCACGCCCCCTCCATTCTTGTCCATGGGAGGAGGTGTGATGGCTACGTACTAGCCATCACGCCCCTTCCCATAGACATGAATGTAGGGGGCATGGCATGGAGTCACGAATGTGGAAGCCCCAAGCTTTCGTGTCATGGACTCCGCCGGGAGGGTTGCCAGCGGCGGGATGTTTTCCGACAGAGTATCCCTTTAAAAAAAGAAAAAAGTGGGGGTGGGGTTGTGGATTGGGTGGTTGGTTATAGTATCTTGGAGCACACTAATTTAGTTATGAGATTCCAGACAAACCTAACTAAATTGGTTGGCTCCAAGATACTATAACTCTCCTCCCAGACCACATCAAATTTTTTTTTTTAACATGTTTTTTGATAGTTGCGAAACCTTTGTTCTATGGAAGACAGTCAGAAATTTACAGACCACATTGACCAAATCAAATTACAAACAGAGCTAATGTTGTCTCCAGGGAACAAAAGTTTGGCAGCTAAAGAAAGGTGTAACACAAGAATTATAATAAAAGATATCAAATAAAAATTATACATATATATATATATATATATATATATATATATATACATATATATATATATATATATATATATATATAATTTAATTTTTTCTCCTTTTTTTTTTTTAACCAACGAACAGGAAGAAGCAGCACAACCACAAGAAATGCACAGATGATTGGTACAAGCAAAAAAAAGACCCCGGTCATGGTTCAAATGAGATATCCAACAAAAAATTATCCAGCAGCACTCCAATACTTGTGAAAAACTCATTGGGGCTTATTCACCCATTGTTGCAGCACTGTTTTGGCTGCCCACTTGCAGTCTTTCTCAAGCTCAAAAAAAAAAAGTATATATTTCCTTTTATACGCCGATATATCTTCGGAAATATTTTTTACAATAATGCATACATTCAAGTACATAAGTCTAGATATGTTTTCATAAAATATTTATGAAAATACATTTTTTATAATTTTTTTTAGAGAAAAAAAAATTCATGATTTATAATATAGACTAAAATAATCATGTAAAATATCATACTATTAATTATTTGTGTTATGTACTGGTAACAAACCATGAAATACATATTTTGCTTCCAATATAAATGAATAAAAGTTATGCTAGCAAAAAACTACTATTTATGCAGATTACCGTATACAGTCATGGCTGTAAATATTGTCAACCCTGAAGTAAATGAAGTATTTCTCACAGAAAAGGATTGCAGTAACACATGTTTTGCTATACACATGTTTATTCCCTTTGTGTGTACTGGAACTAAACCAAAAAAGGGAGGAAACAACTGAAATTGGACATAATGTCACACCAAATTCCAAAAATGGGCGGGACAAAATTATTGCCACCCTTAACTTAATATTTGATTGCACACCCTTTGGAAAAAATAACTTAAATCAGTAGCTTCCTATAACTATCAATAAGCTTCTTACACCTCTCAGTCGGAATGTTGGACCACTCTTTCTTTGCAAACTGCTTCAGGTCTCTCTATTATTGGAAGGGCGCCTTTTCCCAACAGGAATTTTAAGATCTCTCCACAGGTGTTCAATGGGATTTAGATCTGGACTCATTGCTGGCCACTTCAGAACTCTCCAGCACTTTGTTGCCATCCATTTCTGGGTGCTTTTTGACGTATGTTTGGGGTTAGAGATGAGCGAAATTACAGTTAATAGATCCGTCACGAACTTTTCGGCTCAGCAGTTACTGTCTTTAGCCTGCATAAAATTAGTTCAGCTTTCAGGTGCTCTGGTTGTCTGGAAAAGGTGGATACAGTCCTAGGAGTCTCCTAGGACTGTATCAACCTTTTCCAGACCACCGGAGCACCTGAAAGCTGAACTAATTAACGTAGGCTAAAGTCAGCAACTGCCTAGCCGAGAAGTTTGTGACGAATCAAATCACTGTAACTTCTCTCATCTCTATGTGGGGTCATTGTCCTGCCGGAAGACCCAGAATCTCAGACGTAAACCCAGCTTTCTGACACTGGGCTGTACAGTGCGACCTAAAATCAGTTGGTAATCCTCAGATTTCATGATGCCTTGCACACATTCAAGGCACCCAGTGCCAGAGGCAGCAAAACAACCCCAAAATATCATTGAACCTTCACCATATTTCACTACAGGTACTGTGTAGGCCTCATTCCGTTTTCGGTAAACAGTAGAATGATGTACTTTACCAAAAAGCTCTATCTTGGTCTCATCTGTCCACAAGACGTTTTCCCAGAAGGATTTTGGCTTACTCAAATTCATTTTGTCAAAATGTAGTCCTGCTTTTTTTATGTCTCTGTGTCAGCAGTGGGGTCCTCCTGGGTCTCCTGACTCCTGCCATAGTGTTTCATTTTATTTCAGTGTCAACGGATAGTTCACGCTGACACTGATGCTCCCTGAGCCTGCAGGACAACTTGAATATCTTTGGAACTTGTTTGGGGCTGCTTATCCACCATCCGGACTATCCTGTGTTGATACCTTTCATCAATTTCTCTCTTCCGTCCATGCCCAGGGATGATACCTTTCATCAATTTCTCTCTTCCGTCCATGCCAAGGGAAATTAGCTACAGCGCCATGGGTTGCAAACTTCTTGATAATGTTGTGCACTGTGGACAAGGCAAATCTAGATCTCTGGAGATGGACTTGTAACCTTGAGATTGTTGATGTTTTCCACAATTTTGGTTCTCAAGTCTTCAGACAGTTCTCTTGTCCTCTTTCTGTTGTCTATGCTTAGTGTGGCACACACAGATACACAATGCAAAGACTAAGTGACCCTCTGCCCTTTTTATCTGCTTTCCGGTTTGATTTTTATATTGCCCACACCTGTTACTTGCCCCAGGTGAGTTTAAAGGAGCATCATATGCTTGAAACAATCCTTATTTTTCCAAAATTTTGAAAGGGTGCCAATAATTTTGTCCAGACCATTTTTGGAGTTTGGTGGAACATTATGTCCAATTTGCTTTTTTCCTCCCTTTTTTGGTTTAGTTCCAGTACACACAAAGCGAATAAATGTGCATAGCAAAACCGGAGACCCCACTGCTGACACAGAGACATAAAAAAGCAAGACTACTGTGGTAGCCCTTGGGGGGTGTTGGTAGTGGGGGTATTGTTTCGGTAGATGAGGGGTTAATGTTAACCCTATAGTTCGTGATGCCAGGCTGAGGGCTGGTATGCTGAGGTAATTCTCCGGCCTATCGCTGCCCTTCCCAGAAACAACAGGGGCATGTAATGAAATGACTGATGGTCCACAATGTACTTGAACTTGGGTAACTTTACTTAAGTGCTTGCGGTACATCCAATGAACAATGACAGTCTCAGGAATACAGTCTTTATATTGCTCAATGACTGACAACTGTTGCGGACCTTGAAATAAATTAAAGTCTCTGAATTTAGGGTAATTATTGCAGATCAGTCCGGATTTAGGGGATAGATAAGGTCCAGTGATCTTGCAGAGTGCGTGGGGATTGATACACTCAGAATTTAGAAGTTATCGGCCGTCGCCCAAGGTTCAGGCCTAGACTCACAGATCTCAGCAGCTCAGATGCTTCTTGCTTGCTTGCACAGGAATAATAGCCCAAGAGAGCGAGAACATGCCGACGCTCCCTTATATGGGCAGGGGGCGGGGCTAATCTGATTGGTCCGAACATCCGTCATTCACTGTTACAATGAGTGATGGGATTGACTACGTCACAAGGACCTCCAAAGGTCCTAAAGCAGAAATACCATAGAGTTCACCCAACCACGTGACCCGCAGGTCCCGCTACGCTATAGACAGGTAACCAACCATTCATAGGGCATTGATACAATATTTACACACTTCCTAAATAAGCCACTAGTACAATAACTATCTGGCTGAGAGGTGACTAGGGGTGAACTAGACAATGGGGACCCCGACGTCCTAGGGACTCTGGCTAAGGGGACCCACACACGCAGGTACCGATAGGATACGGTACCGGGACATCACACTACATTTTGCCAAAATAAACTTGAGTAAGCCAAAATCCTTCTGTGAAAATGTCTTGTGGACAGATGAGACCAAGATAGAGCTTTTTGGTAAAACATTCTACCTTTTACCGAAAAAGGAATGAGGCCTACAAAGAAAAAAAACACAGTCCCTACAGTAAAATATGGTGGAGGTTCAATGATGTTTTAGGGTTCTTTTGCTGCCTCTGGCACTGAATGTGTGCAAGGCATCATGAAATCTGAGGATTACCAACAGATTTTACATCTGAGATCTTGGGTCTTCCAGCAGGACAATGACCCCAAATAGAGATGAGAGAAGTTACAGTGATTCGATTCGTCACAAACTTCTCAGCTCGGCAGTTGCTGACTTTAGCCTGCATAAATTAGTTCAGCTTTCAGGTGCTCCGGTGGTCTGGAAAAGGCGGATACAGTCCTAGGAGACTCCTAGGACTGTATCCACCTTTTCCAGACCACCGGAGCACCTGAAAGCTGAACTAATTTTATGCAGGCTAAAGTTAGCAACTGCCGAGCCGAGAAGTTCGTGACGGATCGAATCACTGTAACTTCGCTCATCTCTAACTCCAAACATACATCAAAAAGCACCCAGAAATGGATGGCAACAAAGCGCTGGAGAGTTCTGAAGTGGCCAGCAATTTGAAGAGTCCAGATCTAAATCCCATTTAACACCTGTGGAGAGATCTTAAAATTGCTGTTGGGAAAAGGCGACCTTCCAATAAGAGAGACCTGGAGCAGTTTGCAAAGGAAGAGTGGTCCAACATTCCGGCTGAGAGGTGTAAGAAGCTTATTGATGGTTATAGGAAGTGACTGATTTCAGTTGTTTTTTTCCAAAGGTTGTGCAACCAAATATTAAGTTAAGGGTGCCAATAATTTTGTCCAGCCCATTTTTGGAGTTTGGTGTGACATTATGTTCAATTTGCTCTTTTTCCTCCCTTTTTTGGTTTAGTTCCAATACACACAAAGGGAATAAACATATGTATAGCAAAAACCTGTGTTGCTGCAATCCTTTCCGGTGAGAAATACTTCATTTTCTTGAAAAATTTCAGGGATGCCAACATTTACTGCCATGACTGTATTATGATGTTTCTGACATCCCTAAACAGAGCAGGACGTGTACCTTTTTCTGCCTACTGTACTCCTTTATACAATCATGGGCCACTTTATTAGGTTGAATTGCTAACAAACAGCTAATCGGCCATGGCAACAGCTCAATTCATTTAGGTGAATAGACATGGTCAAGACAACTTGCTTAAGTTCAAACCAAGCAACAGAATGAGGAAGAAAGGGTATTTAAGTGACTTTAAATGTGCGATGGTTGGTGCTAGAAAGACTGGTCTGAGTATTTCAGAAACTGCTGATTTACTGGGATTTTCACGCACAACCATCTCTAGGATTTACAGGAAATGGTCCAAAACTAGAAAATATCCAGTGAGTGGCAGTTGTGTGGACAAGAATACCTTGTTGATGTCTGAGGAGAATGGGCAGACTGGTTCAAGCTTACAACAGTAACTCAAATAACCACTCGAATACCGTCTTTGAACTCACAACACGTCATACCACTGCTGTCAGCTAAGAACAGGAAACTGAGGCTACAATTTTGACTTTGACTCAACAAAATTGGAGTTGCATAATTGGCCCTATGAGAAAATCGATTCCAAGTGCTGCGCAGCTGTGAGCATACACACCCATCTCTGCTGATCACAGACAGAAGCAGTCGATGGCCATTCTGCTTACCATGCTTTACCTGACAGCGGTGCTCTTGCCTTCCTAGGGCTAAACCCAATAAGAGTGGCAGTGTATAGGATTAGGGTCTAGAGTTACACTTTAGGGTGGGTTACGTTTAGGGGTTAATGTTAGGTTAGTGTTTGTTTACAGTTAGGGTTCATGTTTAGGGTTAGAATTTGTGTTTGGGGTTATGGAGGTGCTGAGAACTCTAGTAGTCATCAGTAACATCCTGCCATGCATTTACCTGCCTACCACCTCCAACGCCCCCTGACGAAGCACAAGCGAAACGTACGTTGGGGTTGGAGGTGGTAGGCAGGTAAATCAATGGCAGGATGTTACTGATCTGACTATTTGGACTTTATTACTAATTCTGGTATCTATCTGTCCATACTCTATTTAATTGTCTTATAGCCATATTGTATTGAGACCCTGTACCAGTTATACTGTTGTCACCATTTTATGAGGACAGTTTCCCTGTACTCCATGCTTCTTTGCTTGTTATATCTCCTCCACTTAGCTGCAGTTGTTCTTGTGGTGCCTTGTTTTTATTTCCTTCTGATTTTTAAATGTCTTTAATTGGCATATATGTTAAATAAAATATAACCTTTTACACTACTGGTTCTTTTCTTGTCAGTGTATATATATCACATAGGCCAGTGGTGGCTTTTTTCCTCAGGGTCGGATAATTTTTTCTCCTCCCTTAGTGTATGTTGGTGATATAATTTGTTTACTTTCGTTATGTAACACGTGATGTCCTGGAATCCTTCCTGTCACGTGACCTTTTTAACCCGGGTATGAACCTTCCGCGGGTTTGGCACAATTTACTTTTATACACATACCTGACGAAGAGTCCGGTACGGACTCAAAACTTTCTGTTGCATGATCTTTGATAAGCAAAGTTGTTATTTTAACCTTGAGTACGGATCATATTCATCCTTGTGAACCACCAGAGAGTGGAAGCACCATACAGCACAAGTTATTTTCCAAACCACTGATAGGTTTCATATATCACTGAAAGACCTCTGGTCGGCTTGGAAAGGACGCTAAGGGAGCTGACCTCCACATTAAAAGCACGTCTACGGGCACATCGAGGTGTTGTGCTCTAAGCACAACCCATTCCGGAAAGCAGGGAACTCAAAAAAGTGTGAGGTGTAAACACTGTCCCTGATCCACTGCACTAGGAGCGCACCTTTTCCTTTTTTTTTCTTTTTCTACAGAATCTCCTGTGTTTTGGGTTAGGAATAGTAAACAGTTACCCCTAATCCTGTACACTTGCCCTACCTAATAGGGTTTAGCGCACTAGGAGGACCACTGGGCGTGTGTGCTCACGCGGGAATCATTTTCTAATGTGGCCAATTATGTGACACAACAAAGGCATCTTGGGCAGGATTTAAAAAAAGAAAAAGTTGAATGCCAGATAACCTTAATATTAGGCCTAGTAGCCAGAAGGATGCTGCAAATTTTAGTATTTTTTTTTCTTTATCAAATCTTTATTTTGATTTTCAAGTATAAAAACGTTACAAACAAGCAAGAATAAGAAAGACAATTCAAAAGTCATTAATTATTAACACAAGTCGGGGAAGAGGAAGAACGAAATGATAGAATAGACGGAAAAGGATAAATGAAAGAGAGAAGAAGACAAGCAATAGAGAAGAAGAGTCAGAGGGGGGGGGGGGGGCAAGTGATGTACCAGGTAGTAAGAGCTACACTTAGTCAGTGATAAGGCAGGGAGTTAACTCCAAGAAAGCATTTCATAATATAGATAGTAAAATGGAAAATTAGAAAAAAAAGTCACCAACCATTTACATTTAACAAAAAAAAAAAAAAAAACATGTTTAACATAAAACTTGATTAAAACAATAGGTCATTTTCTTATGACACATTCCATTTAACCTCTTCAGGGCATACTCGTACGCCCTGCATCCTGAGTCTTTAAAGGGGAACTCCGGTGGAAAAAATATGTGTTCAAATCAACTGGTGCAAGAAAGTTAGGCTGTGTTCCCATTACGTTTTCCCCCATTCGGGAGCGCATACGGCAGGGGAGAGCTAAAACCTCGTGCTCCCGTATGCCTTTCTATGCACTCCCGTATTTCATTCATTTCAATGAGCCGACCGCAGTGAAATGTTCGGTCGGCTCATTTTTGCCCCGTATGCGCTTTTACAACCTGACCTAAAACCATGGTCGACCACGGTTTTAGGTGCGGGGAAAAAGTGCATACGGGGCAAAAATGAGCCGACCGGACCGAACGTTTCACTGCGGTCGGCTCATTGAAATGAATTACATACTGGAGCGCATAGAAAAGCATACGGGAGCGCAAGTTTTTAGCTCTCCCCTGCCGTATGCGCTCCCGAATGGGGGAAAACGTAATGGGAACACAGCCTTAAACAGATTTGTAAATCACTTCTATGAAAAAATCTTAACCCTTCTAATACTTATCATCTGTTGTATACTACAGATATACTACAGAGAAATTTGTGAACTTCTTTTCTGTCTGACAACAGTGCTCTCTGCTGACACCTCTGTCCATGTCAGGAACTGTTTAGAGCAGGAGAGGTTTTCTATGGGGACAGTTCAGCAGTGTCAGCAGAGAGCACTGTTGTCAGATAGAAAAGAAATTCACAAATGTTTCTGTTTTATACAGCAGCTAATAAGTACTGGAAGGATTAAGATTTTTTAATAGAAGTAATTTACAAATCTGTTTAACTTTCAGGCACCAGTTGATTTGAAAACATTTGTTTTCTACTTCTTTCCACTGGAGTTCCCCTTTAACCCCTTAACGACGCAGGACGTATATTTACGTCCTGCGCCGGCTCCCGCGATATGAAGCGGGATCGCGCCGCGATCCCGCATCATATCGCGTGGGTCCCGGCACTAATCAACGGCCGGGACCCGCGGCTAATACCACACATCGCCGATCGCGGCGATGTGCGGTATTAACCCTTTAGAAGCGGCGGTCAAAGCTGACCGCCGCTTCTAAAGTGAAACTGAAAGTATCCCGGCTGCTCAGTCGGGCTGTTCGGGACCGCCGCGGTGAAATCGCGGCGTCCCGAACAGCTGATCGGACACCGGGAGGGCTCTTACCTGCCTCCCTGGTGTCCGATCGACGAATGACTGCTCCGTGCCTGAGATCCAGACAGGAGCAGTCAAGCGTCGATAATGCTGATCACAGGCGTGTTAATACACGCCAGGGATCAGCATAGGAGATCAGTGTGTGCAGTGTTATAGGTCCCTATGGGACCTATAACACTGCAAAAAAAAAGTAGAAAAAAAGTGTTAATAAAGGTCATTTAACCCCTTCCCTAATAAAAGTTTGAATCACCCCCCTTTTCCCATAAGAAAAATAAAACAGTGTAAAAAAAAATAAAAATAAACATATGTGGTATCGCCGCGTGCGTAAATGTCCGAACTATAAAAATATATCATTAATTAAGCCGTACGGTCAATGGCGTACGCGCAAAAAAATTCCAAAGTCCAAAAAAGCGTATTTTGGTAACTTTTTATAACATTAAAAAATGAATAAAAAGTGATCAAAAAGTCAGATCAAAACAAAAATCATACCAATAAAAACTACAGATCACGGCGCAAAAAATGAGTCCTCATACCGCCCCGTACGTGGAAAAATAAAAAAGTTATAGGGGTCAGAAGATGACATTTTTAAACGTATAAATTTTCCTGCATGTAGTTATGATTTTTTCCAGAAGTGCGACAAAATCAAACCTATATAAGTAGGGTATCATTTTAACCGTATGGACCTACAGAATAATGACAAGGTGTAATTTTTACCAAAATATGC
This sequence comes from Hyla sarda, assembly GCF_029499605.1. NCBI lineage: Eukaryota > Metazoa > Chordata > Amphibia > Anura > Hylidae > Hyla > Hyla sarda. Next base: position 234,181,360 of record NC_079191.1, read on the forward strand.
ACTGCGTAGAAACGGAAGCCCCCAAAAGTTACAAAATGGCGTTTTTTTTTTCCATTTTGTCACACAATGATTTTTTTTTTCCGTTTCGCCGTGCATTTTTGGGTAAAATGACTAATGTCACTGCAAAGTAGAATTGGCGACGCAAAAAATAAGCCATAATATGGATTTTTAGGTGGAAAATTGAAAGGGTTATGATTTTTTAAAGGTAAGGAGGAAAAAACGAAAGTGCACAAACGGAAAAACCCTGAGTCCTTAAGGGGTTAAGGACCTGGGGCGTACAGGTATGCCCGTGGGAATTTCGGTCCCTGCCGCTAGCCAGACAGGGACCTGATCGGGATGAAATCATTCAGCAGGCATCCCGGCACATCGTCGAGGGGGGTCCTGAGATGCCCCCATGTCATCAATCGCCGGAAATCACCGGTCAATACAGACCGGCAATTTTCGGCGATTCCGCCGAGCAGGGATCGGACCCGGATGCCTGCTGAAATCATTCAGCAGGCATTCCAGCTCATCGCTGGGGGGTCCTGGAGTACAAGACGGCGATCTACGGCTGTTCTGGGTCATTAGGGTGACATGTAGTGACCGGACCAATCACGGCAGTATGGGGAGGGGGGGGGGGGTAGGTGGTTGAAGGAGCGTGTGACTCTGTTCTGCTCACCATTTTGTGTGATCTGGTGAGCAGGACAGAGCCCCGTTCTGCCATCTCCCCCCTCAGTGTGTAAAAAGTGCCCCCTTTTTGTGGCCCCTTGGCACAGAAAGCAATCAGGGACAGTTTAGGTTAGGTAGGGACAGGTTAGAAGTAAAAAAAAAAAAAAAAAGACTTAAAAAAAAAAATTTCAACGTACCGTCTGTGGGTGTGCGCGGGTCCTTAGCACCTTTAGGTGTGTGATCCCGGCCATACAGGGTCACTGCGGTCTGCCCCAAGCGTTTTTTTTTTTGGGCACAGCACTTTTTGCTAAACATGTGGCCGGCCCTCTTAGCTATAAAAGAGTGGTTGTGCCATGTTAGCTAAAGCCTATCCACCACTGATCAGTCCTGTAGTACTGATCAGTGTTTTTTTTTTGTGGTGCAGGCCCTTTTTCGGGGATTATAAGCGACTTTTATTTTTTTTAGTTTTTTGACGGTCCGTGCCACCAGCAGCAGGCCAGTGCTGTGTGGACAGACCATGTCTCTGTGTGCGGCCTGCCCCACCGCTGTCAGTGATTTATCACTGATCAGCGTTTTTTTGGGTTCAGGCAGGTGCACTTTTTTCGGGGTTAAGCATTTTTTAAATTTTTTCATGTGGGGGTCTGTGTACATGCCACCAGCCACTATTCTGGGCTGAGTGGCCGGTACCCCCACTTCTGCGGCCACCAAGTGCTAATCAGTGCGCACACCACTGGCGCAGGGCTTTTCTTTGCGCTAGAAGTCCATTTTTTTTCCCTTTTTTTAAATATTTTTTTCTGTTAGGGCGGGTTTAGTTAGGTTAGGGTGGGTTAGGGAGGTAGTCAAGCACCACACCACACGCAGCACATCCACAAATAAAGTTTTCCCTACACGCATACACACACCACCATCCCCATTAGAGTGGGGAAATGGCTCGCAGGGCGTTTTCAGCGAAGGAGGCATATGCCATACTTGCCTCCGACACTGAAAGCACCACAGAGGACGAGGAAGTTCTGATGATGAGCCACCAAGGCAGCAGAGATGTTGCCATCTGGGACCACAAACCTCCTCTGCTCCTGACCCTGTGCCCCATGCTAGTATGAGTCCCCCTGACGCTCATACTAGTCAAGCCCCCCAGCCAAGTTCAATGGTGCCCGGTATCGGTGAACTTGTCTGGACACTGGACCATGAGCCTGTGATTCCTGAGTTTGTTGGCGACTCAGGAATCAAGATAGACATCGTCAGATTCACTGAAATAAACTTTTTTAGTTATTATTTCAGTGACGACTTTGTGAATCTTATGGTTGAGCAAACGAATCTATATGCCCAACAGTTTGCCCCCCCTGAACGTGTATGACCGCCTGTATAAAATCAGGTCGGTCATCAATCACTTTGGGGCCTAATTTTAGGAGGCCTAGGTCCCTGGGCTTGAGGTCGTTATTGATGAGTTTCTCATCAGCTTTAAGGCGAGACTCAGCTTCCCACAATACATCCCAACCAAGTGGGCGTGGTATGGCGTGAAGATGTATAAACTTTGCGAGAGTACCTCAGGGTACACTAGCAAGTTTATGGTGTATGAGGGACAAGATTCCCATATTGAACCCCCAGAATGTCCCCCCACTCTGGATGTTAGTGGGAAAATCATTTGGGGCCTTTTTCACCCATTGCTAGATAAGGGTTACCACGTGTACGTGGATAACGTTTATACTAGTATCCCTCTCTTTACATCCCTCGCCGACAGGTCCACACTCGTTTGTGGGACAGTACGGATGAATCAAAGAGGCCTTCCTTCCTATCCCCTCCAAATTCCTATCCCCCGGGGTGAGTCCCCTGCCCTTACCCATGAAAACCTGTTACTGGTCAGGTATAAGGACAAGAGGGATGTCCCTCTCACCACAATTCAAGGGAATGGCAGCACCCCTGACCCTGTGCGAGGTACCGTGGAACCGGTCCTCAAGCCCGATTGTATTCTAGACTACAATCGGTATATGGGGGGAGTTGATCTTTCTGATCAAGTCCTCAAGCCATATAATGGAAAACAAGGGTATGGTACAAAAAAGTTGCGGTCCACATGGTACAGGTTGCCATGTACAACTCTTTTATACTGTCCCAGTATGCTGGCAACACAGGGACATACCTGCAGTTCCAAGAGGAAGTTCTAAAGGCCCTAATCTTTGGTGACAGCCAAAGAGCGGGTCAGAGGACCTCTGGAACTGCGGGCCCCCGGATTGTCCCAGGTGAGGTCCCCCACACTGGACACTGGGACAATCCCAGAAATAATGCAGAGTGTGTCGCAAGAGGGGGATACGGAAGGACACCACCACTCAATGCGACACTTGCCCCGATCATTCGGGCCTCTGCATTAAGGATTGCTTCAGGGAGTATCACACTTCCATGGAGTTAAAAATTTTAATCCCATTCCCTAATTTTAATTCCCCAGAATTCAACTCCAATGTACCAGTCCAGAGTACATTGTCTTCCAAATTTTAAACCATAACCCCCCCCCCCAAAAAAAAAATCTGTTTCCCAATACCCCCGATTTTATTTATTTTTCCCCCCCAAAAAATGGGTCATGGAACACAGAGTCAACAGCATTGGGGTTTTGCAGTTGCCTCAAATGCGCAGCGCTCTCTCCCACCCTCAGCAGGGTGCTCATTTGAGGTAGCAGAATAGGGACGGCCACACACATCACATTCCCAGAATGATGATTCAGAGCATAGAGTTTGGGGCGGGCATCATTTAAACTTTCGGCTATATTCTGGGTCATCATTCTGGGAAAATAATTAGCATATCAGTATTAAAATTGCAACTAAAAAAATGTGGGTTAATACCAACAATTCAGTGTTAAAAATCAATTCTTTCACTTTTACGGCCCACTGTTCAAAAAACATGTGAGGTGTAAGGACTCACTATAACCCTTGTTATGTTCCTTAAGGGGTGTAGTTTTATAAAATGGTGTCACATGTGTGGGGTTTCTGCTGTTCTTGCACAATGGGGGCTTTGTAAACGCACATGGCCCCCGACTTCAGTTCCAACAAACTTTTCACTCCAAAAGCCCAATGGCGCTCCTTCTACTCTGAGCAGTGCATTGTGCACTTTACATCCACATATGGGGTATTTTCTTTCTCAGGCAAAATTGCACTACAATTTTTGGGGGCCTTTTCCCCCCAAATGAAACATTTGGGGTAACATTATCAATATAGTGCGAAAAATAAAATTTTTCACTTTTACGGCCCACTTCTCAAAAAACTTGTGAGGTGTAAGTACTCACTGTAACCCTTGTTACATTCCTGGAGGGGTGTAGTTTCCAAAATGGTGTCACATGTGGGGGGTTTCTGCTGTTCTGGCACTATAGGAGGTTTGTAAATGCACATGGCCCCGACTTCAATTCCAGCAAAATTCTCTCTTCAAAAGTCCACTGGCGCTCCTTCTATTCTGAGACCTGTAGTGCACCAGCAGAGCACTTAACGTCCACATATGGGGCGTTTTCTTAATCGTGAGAAATTGTGCTTAAAATTTTTGGGTCCACTTTCTCCTATTACACCACGTGAAAGTGAAAAATGTGGAGTAACACCATCATTTTAGTGTTAAAAATCTAATTTTTCATTTTCTCGTCCAACTTCAACGCAAAGTCGTCAAACATCTGTGAGGTGATAAGGCTCACTATTTGCCTTGTTACGTTCCTTGAGGGGTGTAGTTTCCCAAATAGTGTGCCATGTGTTTTATTTTTTTTATTTTGCTGTTCTGGCACCCTGGGGACTTGCTAAATGCAACATGCCCCCAAAAACCATCTCTGCTAAATTCTCTTTCAAAAAGTCAAATTTTGCTCCTTCTCTTCTAAGCATTGTAGTGCACCAGCAGAGTACTTAACGTCCACATATGGGGTAGTTCCATACTCAGAAGGAATGGAGTTTTACATTTTGGGGGGCATTTTCTCCTATTACCCCTTGTGAAAAAGAAAAATTTGGGGTAACACCATAATTTTTGTGTTAAAAATCAAATTTTCCATTTTCACATCCAACTTCATCACAAAGTTGTCAAACCCCTGTGACAAACTTTCTTAATGCCATTTTGAATACTTTGAGGGGTGTAGTTTATATAATGGGGTCAGTTATGGAGTAATTCTCTCAGAAAGGCCCCCAAATCCACTTCAAGCTTAACTGGTCCCTGAAAAATTCTGATTTTGAAATTTTCGTGAACATTTTTTTTTAATTGCTGCTATACTTTGAATCCCTCTAATGTCTTCTAAAAAAAGTAAAAACATGCCAACCTAAAGTAGACATATTGTATTTGTGAATCAATATATAATTTACTTGGAATATCCATTTTCCTTACAAGCAGAGAATTTTAAAGTTAGAAAAATGCAACCTTTTTATGAAGTTTGGGGATTTTTCACGAAGAAAAGATGCAAGTAACAACGAAAATTTACCACTATATTAAAGTAGAATATGTCACGAAAAAACTATCTCTGAATCAGAATGAAAGGTAAAAGCATCCCAGAGTTAATAATATATAAAGTGACAGTGGTCAGATTTGCAAAAAAAGGCTGTGTACTTAAGGTGAAAAGAAGCTGAGTCCTTAAGGGGTTAAAGCATCAAACAGACATGTCAAAAGTTTAGATCGCACTGGACTTCAATCCTGAGATCCGCTAAAATCACATGTTACAGCCGGGTGAAGTGCCTGGCGATAGAGTGAAAAGGTTGGACGGTACGGCCACTTGGGGAGCTGTCACGCATTACACATGCTTGTAACTTGTGATTGCAGCAGGTCTCAGTAGTGCGATCTAATCTTCTTACATGTCTGGACAACATGTCAAAAGTTTATTCAAATTACAATGATGCTTTAAAGTGAAGACTCCTTTTTCTTTATCTCTTTTAGCCTCAACCAGATCAATTCTTTAGCTGGGGAACAATCTCCTAGAGTCCTAGCATGTAACCAGTTTTTAGTAGATGTCTTTTGGTTACCAATATTTTGAGTATTAATAGTAAATGTAATGAAAGAGTAATGCCTGAAGATCTAAAACAACTCAATTGCACAGTGGATTTTAATATATCATATCACTGTTTAGGAGACCGCTTGTGATTATATAGAGGAAATATTGATGCTGGATGAATTATTTTGTATCTGGCAACTTTCGTCTATAGCAGTGATGGCGAACCTATGGCACGCGTGCCACAGATGACATGCCGAGCCCCCTCTGTGGGCACGTGGCCATAGTTTGCCAGGCGGGGCAAACCGGGACTTCCCTGTGTCCCAAAAGATCTTTTTGGGACACAAGGATGTCCCAGTTACCTTTCTGCGGCCCGCATTAACTTAAAAAATACAGGGGCCGCCTGGAGGTAGCGCATGCAGGGACGTCACTGATGTCCCGTGCGTGCACCCATAGGAATGGAGGAGCGGAGCATTGGAGCATCGAGGAGGAGGATGCGCGCTGGCCGGCATGGTAAATTACCAGCTACACTTCAGCTTCGATGCTCCAACCTCTGCTCCTTCGGTCCCGGGACCTACTGCTATGGCCTACAGGCCATAGCAGTATGTCATGACCCCTGAACGGAGGAGCGGTGGATGGAGCACTGTGAGGCAGTACACAGACATACAGCCTCCAGCCAAACACTGTATATGGCAGAAGGCTGTATGTCTGTGGGGGAATTATACTGCACCTAATGTGGGGAACTATACTGCACCTAATGTGGGGGGACTACAACCTAATGTGGGGGAACATATTGCCAACCTAATGTGGGGTAACATACTGCCAACCTAATGTGGGGGAACTGCAACCTAATGTGGGGGAACTTCAACCTAATGTGGGGGAACTACAACCTAATGTGGAGGAACTACAACCTAATGTGGGGGAACATACTGCCAACCTAATGTGGGGGAACTATACTGCCTACCTAATGTGGGGGAACTACAACCTAATGCAGGGGAACATACTGCCAACCTAATGTGGGGGGACTACAACCTAATGTGGGGGAACTATACTGCCTACTTAATCTGGGGGAACTACAACCTAATGTGGGGGAACATACTGCCAACCTAATGTGGGGGAACTACAACCTAATGCGAGGGAACTATACTGCCAACCTAATGTGGGGGAACTACAACCTAATGTGGGGGAACTATACTGCCTACCTAATGTGAAGGAACATACTGCCTACCTAATGTGGGGGAACATACTGCCAACCTAATGTGGGGGAACTACAACCTAATGTGGGGGAACTATACTGCCTACCTAATGTGAGGGAACATACTGCCTACCTAATGTGGGGGAACATACTGCCTACCTAATGTGGGGGAACATACTGCCTACCTTATGTGGGGGAACTACAACCTAATGTGGGGGAACTGCAACCTAATGTGGGCAACCTAAGTTGTTTTTTTTCTAAACTTAAACCTCAGCATTCTGATTTAATTGCTGTGCTGGCACCTTGATGGGAAAAAATTTGGCGTGCATTACGGTTTGGGCACTCGGGCTCAAAAAGGTTCACCATCATTGGTTTATAGCAAGCTTCACCCTGGAATCACACTTGTGGTTTTCTTACCTTGTTAAAAAAAATACTTGCTTTAGTAGACAATAGCTTAGATTGTGGCATTATTTGTGACATCATGATCATAGACATTATCATCTAACACATATGTATCATGTGTTTTAGGCTGAAAACTAAAAAAATGGTTAATGTGGGGCTTCAAAATAATGGGCTGTGGCCTAAAATACAGGCGCTGTGCCAAGATTTACCAAAATGTAGGCATATAGGGGAAGCTTTATCAAAACCTGTGTAGAGGAAGAGTGGTGCAGTTGCAACCAATCAAACTGCTTCTTTCATTTTTTTTAATGAAAGAAAGGATCTGATTGGTTGAGATGGGGAACTCCTCCACTTTTCCTGTGGAAAGGTTTTGATAAATCTCTCCCTATACCTTTTAAACAGCATTGATAAATCCTGACCAAAAATCTCTTGGTATGCCATACCTAAGCTACTTTCCATTTCGGATGTTAAGTGCCTGGTGGTAATAAGAATTGAAGGAGATCCCACCTGTATAGTATAGTATTGTGTATCATTTCATCTTCAGCAGTTTATTTTCCTTCCAAATGCAATAACATTGGCAGGTCAATAGAACATTGGCTATTCTTTTGATGACTTGGGTGGAATGTGTTTGTTTTTATTGGTGGAAATGTTGGCATCGTACTTCAGTGTTTTGTTTTAATACCCGGAGGCCTTGTACTGGTTACTCAAACATAGAACTAGAACATAGCACAGTGTGTAGGAGTCCTAGGTTATCAGTGTATGTAACTTTTTGCTTACATTTATAAAGGTGGCAAAAAATTGCTTTATTGATACATTCTTACTACATTGTCTTTTTAGAATAGGAGTGGTCAGATAGTTCTTATTGCCTACTCCACTGATAACCACAATACACACACATACACATTCTCCCTTAGGCCATGTTCACACATCCAATTCCGTGTAAAATCTCTGCGGGCCAGCACTCTCTCCAGCGGGTGCTAGGATCGCTTGGAAATGCGCCGTTTTATAGGCAACAATGCACTCCTGAGCGTAATTCGCAGGAACAACAGACATGTCTATTCTTTCTGCCGGGAATGGAATCAGGATTTCTGCTATGTGCACAGTGAAATCAATGGGACTCTGCTGCAGGGGAATTTCCAAGTGGAATATTCTCGCAGAATTCCACTCAGGAATTCCGTTGTGTGAACATAGCCTAAAAAAAGTATTTACCTCCTGTTTGTGTCCGCCAACACAAGGAGTGTGCAGATGTCACTGATATGTGCTTGTTGTTATTGTTACGCCGAGCGCTCCGGGTCCCTGCTCCTCCCCGAAGCGCTCGCGGCGTTCTCCTCTCTGCAGCGCCCCGGTCAGACCCGCTGACCGGGAGCGCTGCACTGACACTGCCGGCGGGGATGCGATTTGGATAGCGGGACGCGCCCGCTCGCGAATCGCATCCCAAGCTACTTACCTGTCCCGGTCCCCGGCTTTTACGTTCTGGCGCAAGCGGCTCCGCTCTCTAGGGCGCGCGCGCCAGCTCTCTAACATTTAAAGGGCCAGTGCACCACTGATTGGTGCCTGGCCCAATCACTGTAATTAACTCCCACCTGCTCAACGCCTTTATAACATCACTTCCCCTTCCCTGCATTGCCGGATCTTGTTGCCCTTGTGCCTAGTGAAAGCGTTTCTTGTGATTGCCATACCTGTGTTTCCAGACCTTCTGCTATTACTATTGACTACGAACCTTACCGCCTGCCCTGACCTTCTGCTATGTCTGACCTCGCCTCTGTCTAGTCCTCCTGTCCCACGCCTTCTCAGCAGTCAGCGAGGTTTAGCCGTTACCGGTACATACGACCTGGTTGCTACCGCCGCAGCAAGGCCATCCCGCTTTGCGGCGGGCTCTGGTGAATACCAGTAGCAGCTTAGAACCGGTCCACCAGTACGGTCCACGCCAATCCCTCGCTGACACAGAGGATCCACATCCAGCCTGCCGAATCCTAACAGTTATAAAGAGGACATTTTATTGTTTTCAAATTTTTCTGCTCAGGGGAAGCAAGCCCAGTTCATCGATGGTAAGTAGAAGACTTGGCTCCCACCAAACAAAAGGGAGCATGTGTGCCAGGAATACATATCCACCGCTAAATGAGTGTAAACTGCATCTAGGAACGTATAATTACCCGCATGCTGTCTATTTATAAATGTGAATTGTTTTATATGTATACATTTTTTTTTTTTTTTGCTGAAAGAAGATGACACCAGGATGGCAATAGTTCCAATCACTATGTTTTTGCATTAGTTCCTTTTTTGTGCCCTTCAGTTCATTTGGTCAGTGTGATTCTGTGTACTGTGTGCCCAGTGCAACATATTGTGGGCTAGTGCTTGGCTGCACGCAGGCAGAAAGTGGTAAGACAATGGTAAGAGAACAGGACTGCTGTATTGTTTAGCCCTGCTGCTCCGCTGAACCGTCATGAGACTGAGCTGCAAAAGAGACAGGTACTGAGATGTCTGCTAGAACTTAGGGCCACCTCCAATACTGGAAGAGGGGCTGTAGTGACCAATACTTCCAGAGGGTTGAAGTCACGAAGAATTGTGCTGTGCTGGGCAGAAGAGAGACTGAAGCAGGTAGAGGGGAAGACGGCAGCTGAGAGAACAAGACCTGCATTGTGCTTATATGTGCAAACCAGCCACCATTTGCATCTCATACCATAACAACTCTATGGAGAACAACACAGTGCTATCCATTACTATAAAATGTTTCCATGGCTAGCAAGATTAAAGTTCAGTTCTGAGTTGTTAAGCTTGTGAGGAGTTGGGGTGTTGCAATGGTGAATGCAGGGTCTGGTTGTATTAACCCTTACTTGTTGTGATGCCAGGGTGCGGTTTGCTTAGTATTGGAGGTCCTGCCGCCAACCGGCCCACAAACGGCAGGGATAATAAACAGAATGTCCACAGCGGATTTTATGAGATAACTGGAAACTTTTACTTGAACTTTTATGCAACAGTGTTTACAATTATACAGTGTCTTTCGAGGTAACCGGGATGCAGGTTCCTCACAGGCTTTGTTGGGCCTTGTAGCTTTTAGCTTTAAGCAGGCCACTGTGCTACTAATTATAAGATTTGAGTGGAATAGTAGTGACACAGGATTTGTAGGATTGAGCTTTATAACTCACGGTTTTAGTGGCTGCTGATTCTTTAGGCTTTGGCCTAGTTTAATTGAATGAAGATATGCTGATTTGCGGATTTTGCTTGCTTGATAGTCTGGCAGGAAGAGCAGGAACTAAGAGAGCAAATTTACAGACTACAGACCTTTATATATTAAGGGGGCTGGACTAATCCCATTGGTTGCAAAACATGTCAGTCCTGAACCCAGAGAACTCTGGGTACATCACATGACATTAACACATGACCCCGGAAGGTCCTAAATATCTATACAACCATTATGATATAACATGTGACCAGGGTAGGTGTCACGATTCGGCTTACGGGTTGTGGATCCGCTGTGTCAGCGAGGGATTGGCGTGGACCGTGCTAGTGGACCGGTTCTAAGAGGCTACTGGTTTTCACCAGAGCCCGCCGCAAAGCGGGATGGTCTAGCTGCGGCAGTAGCAACCAGGTCGTATCCACTAGCAACGGCTCAACCTCGGTGACTGCTGAGAAGGCGTGGGACAGAAGGATTAGGCAGAGGCAAGGTCAGACGCAGCAGAAGTTCGGGGGCAGGTGGCAAGGCTCGCAGTCAGGATGGATAGCAGAAGTTCAGGTACACAGGCTTTGGACACACTAAACGCTTTCACTGGCACAAGGCAACAAGATCCGGCAAGGGAGTGCAAGGGAGGAGATCAGATATAGCCAGGGAGCAGATGGAAGCCAATTAAGCTAATTGGGCCAGGCACCAATCATTGGTGCACTGGCCCTTTAAGTCTCAGAGAGCTGGCGCGCGCGCGCCCTAGAGAGGGAGCCGCGCGCGCCAGCACAAGACAGCAGGGGACCGGGACGGGTAAGTGACCTGGGATGCGATTCGCGAGCGGGCGCGTCCCGCTGTGCGAATCGCATCCCCGACGGCCATGACAGTGCAGCGCTCCCGGTCAGCGGGACTGACCGGGGCGCTGCAGGGAGAAAGACGCCGTGAGCGCTCCGGGGAGGAGCGGGGACCCGGAGTGCTAGGCGTAACAGTACCCCCCCCCCTTAGGTCTCCCCTTTTTTTTGTCCGGTAACTGCCTCCCCTGGGATGAGGACACCGGGAAAGAATGGAGGGTTTCCTCAACAGCAGGCAGTGCAGCAGGAGTTGGAATGGGGAGGGAGGGCAGAGGGTGAAGCTTGGCACGGGGCAGGGTGACACAAGGACGGGAGCCATGAGGAGGCACAGAGGCTTGCCTGACGGGACTGGGAGGGGGGGAGAGGCACTTCCTAAGGCAGGCAGAGTCCCAGTTCTTGATCTCCCCGGTGGTCCAATCAAGGGTGGGAGAATGAAGGCGGAGCCATGGCAGACCGAGGAGGACCTCAGAGGTACAGTTGGGGAGAACGAAGAGCTCAATCCTTTCGTGGTGGGGTCCAATACACATAAGGAGGGGTTCTGTGCGGTAACGCACAGTGCAATCCAGTCTGGCTCCATTGACCGCGGAAATGTAGAGCGGCTTGACGAGACGGGTTACCGGGATGCGGAATTTATTCACAAATGACTCCAAAATAAAATTACCAGAGGCACCAGAGTCCAAGCAGGCCACGGCTGAGAGGGAGGAGTTGGCTGAAGGAGAAATCCGCACGGGCACCGTGAGACGTGGAAAAGCAGACTTGGAACCAAGAGACGCCACACCCACGTGAGCTGGGTGCGTGCGTGCGTTTCCCAGACGTGGAGGACGGATAGGGCAATCCACCAAGAAATGCTCGGTACTGGCACAGTAAAGACAGAGATTTTCTTCCCTACGGCGATTCCTCTCTTCCTGGGTCAGGCGAGACCGATCCACTTGCATGGCCTCCTCGGAGGGAGGCCCAGGCGTAGACTGCAAAGGATGCTGTGGGAGAGGTGCCCAGAGATCTAAGTCTTTTTCCTGGCGGAGCTCTTGGTGTCGCTCAGAAAAACGCATGTCAATGCGGGTAGCCAAATGGATGAGTTCTTGCAGGTTGGCAGGAATCTCTCGTGCGGCCAGCACATCCTTGATGCGACTGGATAGGCCTTTTTTAAAGGTCGCGCAGAGAGCCTCGTTATTCCATGATAACTCGGAAGCAAGAGTACGAAATTGGATGGCGTACTCGCCCACTGAAGAATTACCCTGGACCAGGTTCAACAGGGCAGTCTCGGCAGAAGAAGCTCGGGCTGGCTCCTCGAAGACACTCCGGACTTCAGCGAAGAAGGCCTGGACTGTGGCTGTGGCAGGATCATTGCGGTCCCAGAGCGGTGTGGCCCAAGACAAGGCCTTTCCTGAAAGAAGGCTTACTACAAACGCCACCTTAGACCGTTCTGTAGGAAACAAGTCCGACAACATCTCCATATGCAGGGAACACTGAGACAAAAATCCACGGCAGAGTTTAGAGTCCCCATCAAATTTGTCCGGCAGGGACAAGCGGAGGCTAGGAGCGGCCACTCGCTGCGGAGGAGGTGCAGGAGCTGGCGGAGGAGATGGTTGCTGCTGTAGCAGAGGCAGAAGTTGCAGTAACATGGCGGTCAACTGCGACAGCTGCTGTCCTTGTTGGGCAATCTGCTGCGATTGCTGAGCGACCACCGTGGGAAGATCAGCGAGACTTGGCAGCGGCACCTCAGCGGGATCCATGGCCGGATCTACTGTCACGATTCGGCTTACGGGTTGTGGATCCGCTGTGTCAGCGAGGGATTGGCGTGGACCGTGCTAGTGGACCGGTTCTAAGAGGCTACTGGTTTTCACCAGAGCCCGCCGCAAAGCGGGATGGTCTAGCTGCGGCAGTAGCAACCAGGTCGTATCCACTAGCAACGGCTCAACCTCGGTGACTGCTGAGAAGGCGTGGGACAGAAGGACTAGGCAGAGGCAAGGTCAGACGCAGCAGAAGGTCGGGGGCAGGCGGCAAGGCTCGCAGTCAGGATGGATAGCAGAAGTTCAGGTACACAGGCTTTGGACACACTAAACGCTTTCACTGGCACAAGGCAACAAGATCCGGCAAGGGAGTGCAAGGGAGGAGATCAGATATAGCCAGGGAGCAGATGGAAGCCAATTAAGCTAATTGGGCCAGGCACCAATCATTGGTGCACTGGCCCTTTAAGTCTCAGAGAGCTGGCGCGCGCGCGCCCTAGAGAGCGGAGCCGCGCGCGCCAGCACAAGACAGCAGGGGACCGGGACGGGTAAGTGACCTGGGATGCGATTCGCGAGCAGGCGCGTCCCGCTGTGCGAATCGCATCCCCGACGGCCATGACAGTGCAGCGCTCCCGGTCAGCGGGACTGACCGGGGCGCTGCAGGGAGAAAGACGCCGTGAGCGCTCCGGGGAGGAGCGGGGACCCGGAGCGCTAGGCGTAACAGTAGGTCCTATACATTTATACACTATACAAAATATATTTTTATATGAGGCGACCAAGGGGCAAGCCCTGCAGAAGAGCCCTGTGGAAATGGAGGGACTCTGCTGAGGGGACTTTAGACAGGGACAGGACCAGGTCCTGTATCGGGACACCACACATGCAATACACTGTACCCTTCTTTTCTATCTGCTCTGCCGTTAGCTCCACGCCGGATGGTTGCCTGCACCACCTTTCATCTCAACACTACTATCACGCATTACATAGCGGCAATAAGGCTGTGATCACATGTACAGATTCTGATATTTCACCAGCATATTTAAAAATGAAAATAAAAATAGAGAAAAAAACACAGCCTCACATCCACAATTTGTATTTTGATCTACTTGCTTCTCAGCATAAATTCAAACACTCACAGATTGTTAGTATACATTTTGATCAAAAAGTACAAGCCCACACGCCACGTCAAGGCCACCTATTTAGAGTGGGTCCCTAACCCAACATTGGCATAGCGCTGGGCAGTGGCCACCACCACCGCAACACCATGCCCACAGGGGGAGCAACCCAGTGGCCAGGCAGCCCCAATGCTGCCCGACCAAGCCCCTGGCTCCGGGCCACACAAACCCATAGACAAAGCATCACAGTGAAAATGACCGCCGCAGTGCAACCACACCAATGTGAAAGTTAAAAATGATGTGGAATGAAAATATTTACTCCATTGAATTACAGTTCCCCTAATCCGTGGCAGAAATATGAATTTCAACTACAACAAATTTCTGTTGATCCATAGTGGATTTTCCTATAGCAGATCTATGTCATGTGAACATAGCCTAACATAACGTAAGTGCCTTTTTGCTTCAAATGTGTTACTGTGGATTTCAGACTGTTCTTATGCCCGCAGAGGTACATTGTAAAAGATAATTTATAATTCTGAACTTCACGTCACATTTGTGTGCTCCATGGCCCCAATATATCAACAAAACTTGTAAATGAGGTGTTGAAAAGTATGTGCTTGGACACGTACAGGCATCAAAGATTTTGGTTGCCTTGGGGTGACTACCTTTGGGGTTAATTTTCCAACCAATTACAAGTTTTGTCTTGGACTCAAAAGAAGAAGAAGCTCTGCCTGCGAGTTATATATATATATATATATATATATATATATATATATTTCAAATATGTCCACCAGGTGGCGGTGTTTGACCTCATATTAACGCTGTACTGTGAAATGTCATGGTTACATGAGTTCACATGTTATTTAAACACAAGATAGTATCATATTCAATATAAATATCTGACTAGGTCTATTAAATATACTGTTTTGCAACAAACTGTGACATGTGACAAGAAAAAACATGTTTACCGCCTTGTTTAGTTCTTGGCTTTGTATTCCCAGTCAATCCCTGTACTCATAAACAGAGACATATCTTGAAGCTCCTAAGACAAAATGCAAAATCTGTCCCCAAACATTCATGTGACTAAGAGGAGAGCTATGGCAAATATTAACTTATTCCAGGAAAGGGGATAAGTAGCTGATCACGGGGGTCCGACCACTGGGGCCCCCACAATTTCCGGGACGGGACCTGGTGCTCAGTGATGAGTGTGTACTGCAGACGGCACATGCTCCATTCATTTCTATGGGAGTGCAGAAAAGACCCGAGTACAGCACTCAGGTATCATCGGCGCTCCCATAGAAATGAATGGAGCGCTTCTACCGGTAGACGACACACGCTCCTCAAGTGAGAGAGCCGGGGTCCTGTCCCGGAGATGGCGGGGGGTCCCAGCTGTATGAACCCACACGATCAGCTAGTTATCCTGTGGAAGAAGTGACCCTCCTCCTGTGTAATCTGAAGGTTCAACACTGATTTCCAACGTGAAGTTAGAAGCAAGAGGGTATTAGAGCTCCCAAAATGGCATCCAGTGGAGCAGGCCACAACTGTTTGCTTATCTACACCATTGTCTGTCTCAGTCATGAATGAGGTTATACCCTTTTCTCCTGCCATAGTGCCCTGTTTTTTTTATTCATTTGTACCTTGTTGCAGAAGGTTTATCAAGAATTATGCTCAAGGTTTTTAAAACCCCCTCAGGTGCTTTGCAGTGTCTCATCTACCTGTACAATGATCTGATTCTGATCCAATGAAAGGTTCCCATGTCTGACTGTACAGATGGCTGCATAAAGAGCTTTATAATTGCTCCTGTTAGCCCTGGAGGGATCTCATTTAAATTTAATGCAAATACTGATAAAGCAACAAATAAAAGCCTGTGTTTTCAACAAATCCTTGACATCGCCCAAAGAAAACTTTGACATACAAACAGTGCTTGGTACTTGGCACACTAGTCATTTTATTTAGTATTTAGAAAAATACTGTATTTAAAGGGGTATTCCAGGAAAAAAAATGTTTTTATATATATCAACTGGCTCCAGAAAGTTAAACAGATTTGTAAATGACTTCTTTAAAAAAAAATCTCAATCATTCCAATAATTATCAGCTGCTGAAGCTGAGTTGTTCTTTTCTGTATGGCAACAGTGCTCTCTGCTGACACCTCTCCCTGTCTCAGGAACTGTACAGAGTAGAAGAGATTTGCTATGGGGATTTGCTTCTACTCTGAACAGTTCCAGAGACAGGTGTCATCAGAGAGCTGTTAGAGCAGCTCATAAGTACTGAAAGGATTAAGATTTTTAAATAGAAGTAATTTACAAATCTGTTTAACTTTCTGGAGCCAGTTGATATATAAAAAAAACACAGGAGATCGCAGGGGGGTCCCAGCGGTCGGACACCCGTGATCAAACACTTATTCCCTATCCTGTAGATAGGGGGAAAGTGTTTTCCGCTGCAGATGTCCTTTTTTAAAGAAGAAGTTACAGGTCTTTGAGAGACAGAAATCTTGCTTGTTTGTAGTTGACCAAATACTTATTTCCCACCATAATTCGCTAATAAATTCTTAAAAAATCAGACAATGTGATTTTATGGATTTTTTTCCCCCTTATTATGTCTCTCATAGTTGAGGTATACCTATGATGAAAATTACAGGCCTCTCATCTTTTTAAGTAGGAGAACTTGCACAATTGGTGGCTGACTAAATACTTTTTTGCCCCACTGTATTAGTCCCCATAGGGGACTATTACAAGTAATTTTCGGATTGCATACACTGTTCAATGCTATGTCCTAGGCATAGTATTGATCAGTGTTATCAGCGTTCTGCTTCTCTAGCCTGCCAAAGCAGCCTTGAAAAAGAGAGAAGATCTGACCCGCCATCACGTCATCTGATCAGCCTTTAAAACCCACTGGCACCAGGACTATTGGGTACAGAACTGGATTACAGCGGAATCCCATGTCACAGGACATAAAAAGCCCCTCTCTCACACCACCTTTTTAAAGGGGTACTCCACTGGAAAACATATTTTTCTTTAATCAACTGGTGCCAGAAAGTTAAGCAGATTTGTAAATTTCTTCTATTAAAAAATCTTAATCCTTCCAGTACTTATCAGCTGCTTTGATCCACAGGAAGTTCTTTTCTTTTTGAATTTCTTTTCTGTCTGACCACAGTGCTCTCTGCTGACACATCTGTCCATTTTAGTAACTGTCCAGAGTAGGAGCAAATCCTCATAGAAAACCTATCATGTTCTGGACAGTTCCTGAGACTGACAGAGGTGTCAGCAGAGAGTACTGTGGTCAGACAGAAAGGAAATTCAAAAAGAAAAGTATAGAGCAGTTGATAAGTACTGGGAGGATTAAGATTTTTTAATAGAAGTAATTCACAAATCTGTTTAACTTTCTGGCACCCGTTGATTTAAAAAAAAAACAATGTTTTCCAGTGGAGTACCCCTTTAAGGAAGTTTTTCCTTAACGTTAGTGTTTCACTCTAATAGGCAGTCTCAGAACATGACTAGGAATGTATTTTCAAGCTAGAAATCTCTCAAGGAGGGAAGAATACGCATCTGTAAACGGCTGTTTTAGCGTTATTGCCCCTTGTCATTACAGAACCAAATGCTGGCTGCCTAGGAGAGGCCTATCATTGTTGGACCACAGGAGTAATGTTTCTATTTGAGACCATTCATGATTCATTAGAAGTTCTAGGAGAAAAAGAATATGTAGACCATGTAGATTTCGTTTTTTTCAAATAACATGAATTTTATTTAATTCCTTCAGTACACCTTTATTCAGACCAGTTAAAGATTCAGATGCCTTTGTAAAGAAGTTTCAGGGTTTTTTTTCTCATAAAATAAACACAAAGGTAATGTCAATATGACAAATGAGAAATGGCTTCCTGACAAGAATCTATTTTCAAGACGTTAAGTTAACAAGCTGTTACAAGCCGCGGCAATTCTTCCTTTTGCTCTTTCAAAAAGGAAAAGTTATTTTTGTTGTAGACTGGCTGCAGGCTGATTCAATACTCAGTTACCTATCTTTTCTTTACAATGACACATGGAAAGAGATGGCAGGCTGCTTCAATAATTTAGTAACCAATAATACATATTAAGCATAACGTGTATATTTAGCGACTGTAGTAACCAAACCAGTGCGGTCCTGCCAGCTGTCAGCTTTTTATGTATCTCCATTAGGTTCATTCTCTAGTTCTTGGTCATTCTTCTCCATGTAAAAGGGAAATTTACTGTGTTCCTATAATGTGAACTGTGATCCTACAATTCTGTAATAAAACTGTTACTGCTTTCTCATTTGTTGCAAAGGAGCTGTCCTTTATGTCATACTCATCACCTTGGGTTCACATATATCAGTTGTCTGGCATAGTTTCCCTCCAGTGCTCACCGGAGAGAATCTGATGCTAGAACTGATCCCATTCATTTGAATAGGACAGTTCACAATCATCCAGCTTCTCAATTATGATGCCAAATGGTTGGACACACCGGAGGGCGCTGCTGCGTTCCCCTGTCCACCATCCAGAAACAATGGATGCCGGATGCCATACAACTGATGTCAACTTGTCATCAGTTGTGGCATCAGTTGCGTCAAGATCTAGGCTGAGTTCACCTATGCCAGACATATATGAACCCAGCCTAAATGGACTGCCACATGTCTTCATGCAAGAAGAAAAAGCTAAGGCAGATGGTAATAAATGTTATGGTCCCAAAATTTAAAGACATGATGTTATACAGCATGGCACCACATTAATTTATAGCTCTGCCTGTATAGTACACTTCCACTTTTTACAGTGAATTGCATGGATTATTTGTTTATTTTATTTATTTATTGAAAGATTTTATAATAAATATAAAGTAGAAAAAAAAACATAAAGTGAATAAAAATACCATGTCATCAATGTAAACATCCAAAATGAGATATCACTTTACATAACACTATATATATATATATATATATATATATATATATATATATATATATATATATATATATATATATTGTGGCAGTGTGGCAAGGAAAGGGTGTATTCTCCTTGCTAACTCTGGATAATGCTCCACCTGTGGCCTGATTAATGAGGTATCAGGAAGGGAAAGTGTGTTTAAAAGGAAAAGAAACAGAATAGTTGGGGCTCTCCCTGGGTAACAGCACATCGCTGCAGGGGGAGACACACGAACCCTGTTGAGGAAACACACAGCGAACTGTGAGTGGTCCAAGAAGTGAAGAAGTGGTGTGAACTGTGAGTAACAGGTTGCAGGGGCACATGTTTTATGCTGGCTGAGGGTAGCTCACCAGATAGTAGTCAGGGCATGCTGATATGTGTAGTCAGTGACCAGACGGTCTAGGACTTTGATTTGTTCCTGAGTTATGTTTTGTTTTACCTGCAACCTGTCTAAATAAAGCTGGCGAGGTGCCAGGCTTGCATGAATAACCGTTGTGTGCGGGTTTATTGAGTGGAAACGTGTCCCGTGGCAGTGTCCAGGACGATCCCGGAGCTAATCCCCAAGGAGGAATCCTTACTATCTTGACAAAGCTGTATCTACAGCGAAACATGTCGAGGGGGGCCGAGGTTTAGTGTTTTTATTATCAGTGCATATCTCCCCTATTCTCTAACCACATAGCAACTGCAGTGCATGTGGATACTTAATAAATGTCATCAGTACGGTACAAGGATTATAATACAGATAACAGGGAGCTTATGCACTGGAATTTTAATCACAAGTGGTGTGCCAATTATTAAAGTGCATTTTAATTATAATATATGGGAAAAAGGTTTTTTTTGGACCACCAAGGTGGTCTATAGGTGAGTTGAACCATAAACAAAGCACATAGGGGGGAATTCATCAAGCTGTACTTACGTACACTGTTTTCCATGGTGTTTCTTACGTGTGACACATTTATCATCCTATCACTGAGGGGGGGGGGGATATTTGATAAATTTTGCATACATAAGCAAAAACACTTTTTAGCATACATAAGCAAAAACCAAGAAATTAGGGGGGGCGTGGCTTGCCGCGAACAGAGATGGCCGCCTGAGCTGTGAGCTCCGTAAACCCTGAGGCCATTCATTCGCTTAATTTGCACTCCCAGCCTGTGCTCTCATGCCGAGGGGCACCCGCCGGTGCCGGAAGACCCCGCCATCCTGCACGGACCCTCAACAGCTCCCTGGGGCCATTACACGCTACCTGCGCCAAGTCTCTGCCTCAGCCCCGGCCTCTCCTCCGGCATCACCAGGCCACGAGCGCGCGCTCCGTTCCCGCTCAGTCGGCCCTGCGGTGGTGCGCTCTGCTATTAGATCGGACCTGCCCAGCTACCCTCCTGACTCTACGGGGACCCCTGCACCATCACCTTTGCTGCCGCTGACTGCTCCGGACCTCGGTGTGCTGCCTGGAGGGACAGTCTGCCCGCCATCTTCCTCTCCCCCTGAGGTGGGGGTGTCTGCGGGGGACCTGGGCTCCATTCCTGTGGATTGCTGCACTGTGGAGGTAGGTGCCTCTCCGGCCCTGTTTCACCCCATACCTCCATCTGGGACTGCCTCTCCTCCTCTGGTCCCCCTCATAACAGCCTCGGCCCTGCTAGGCCCGGACCCCAGGGACTCAGGGCATTCGCCTGGAGCTGTGCTGTTTAAAGGGCCATCGCCTCAGTTCCTGCCCCATACCCAGACACAGGGCTTGTCACCTACAGTCCCCTTGGCCTCCTTCTCGGCTCCTCTCGTGCCTGGGCCCTCTGCTGGAGTTCCAGGTTCTGACAACCTTGTTGCTGAAGTTACTGGGACTGATCCCCCTGAGGCCCTTATCCCTTGCACCTCTCCTAAACCGCAGAGGAATATGTCTGCCTCCAGGAACTCGGCTGGGCGCCCTGGGGCACCCACCCCTTGGAACACACTCACACAGCCTCAGGAGGCTCCTTCTTTGTCTGTTGCGCCCGGTGGCTGGGAGGATGGCCTGGATTCTGAGTTGGAGTGTTCGGGGGTCCCTGCTCCTATCCTGGCTACCCCTGACCTCTCTCTATTGCTTTCTCAATTGCCGACAAAGGGGGACTTCAAGGTTCTTATTGCTGAAGTCAGAGAGGCCTGCAGGGCCGAAATAGCGGATATGCGCCAAGATCTCCAACATGTCTCAGGCCGAGTGGACGACTTAGAAGAAGCTCATGACTCTACTAGGTCCTACATTGCTAACCTGCATGAAACCGTCTCTGCTCAATCTGCGTTTCTGGGTGACCTGCATTCGCATGTAGAAGACCTTGACAATAGGGGTAGGAGAAATAATATTAGGGTCCGTGGATTGCCTGAGGCTACCCGGGACGAAGATCTTCATGCTACTCTGGAAGCTATCTTCAACTTGATCCTGGGTGAACCCTCATCCCACAAGATTGCACTGGATCGAGCCCACCGGGCCCTCCGCCCTCGCCCTACCTCTGGCCCTCCAAGGGATGTGATTTGTTGTGTCAATGACTTTCAACTGAAGGAGAGAATTATGGCTAAATCACGCACCCTTCGGGACTTTGATTTTGATGGGGCACCTATCCAGCTGTTCCAGGATCTTTCCTGGATTACCCTACGTAAGCGCAAGATGTTGCAGCCTCTCCTGTCATCTCTACGCTCGGCACAGATTCCCTACAGATGGTCCTTCCCGTTTGCTCTCCAAGCCCGTCGGGATGGACGCTCTGCAGTTCTACGTTCACATGCTGATATCCCGGAGTTCTGTGCAGCCTTTGATCTCCAAATCCCGAAGCTTCCTGACTGGGCTCTACAACCCCTTCCCCCTCCGCCTCCTCCTGTATGGCAGCCAGTTAGAGGGAAACGTCGTGGAGGTGGTAGGGGCCGGCCTGCTCAATCCGCATCTGGATCACGTCATGACCCTACCTGAAGGATATACTGGAACTAAGTTCTGGGCCCACACGTTCTGTGACTACTTGTTTGGTTCTCATTTCACCTGGCGGGGTGCTGTGTTCTTTTACTTGCAATTTACTATAGTTGTCTTTTACTGCTGCCTCTAAAATAACGGGTGCCCTTCTGGCTCCCTTTGTACAGTAGGGATTTGGCATGGCCTTTGGGTGGAAGGGGTTTCTATTCTTTGGTGTGACCTCCCTCTGATGCGTACTTCCACTTCCCCCAATGAGGCCATGACAAATATAGTAACACTGTTGTTTATTCTTCTTGCATTATTGATATGTTTTACTAAGGTCTCCTCTCTGGCTCTAGTGCCAGTGGTTTGTTTACCGTTTTGTATCCCTGTTTGTCTTTCCCTTTTGTCCCCCCCCCCTTTTGTGTCCTGCTCTTCCCCTCTCTTTCTGAGTCTCCTCCTGTTCTCTGTCTCTGCTCTTCTTTTAGGTCCAGTACTGAACGATGGTGGTCTTTGGACTCGGGCTGGCCCGCTGATGCGTTTTCTACTTCTCTGAGTGAGTACTTACCATGGCACCTTCCTTACACCACACCTACCCCTCATGGCTAAGTGCGTTTCCCTGAACGTGAAAGGCCTTAACTCCCTCCCTAAAAGGCGTCTCCTACAACGGGAGCTGGTGGCTCTCAAGGCGGATATTGTCTATGTTCAGGAGACGCACTTTGACAGGACGGGCTCCTTTCACTTCCTACAACACCTTTACCCTCAGGTATACATGGCCTCCTCGGACAGGAAGGTAGCGGGAGTAGCTATCCTAGTCTCACGACACTGCCCCTTGCAGGTTTCCTCCTCCTTTGCTGACCCCTCAGGGCGGTTTGTAATTTTATGTGGCACCCTTGGGGGGAAACCTCTGCTACTTTGTAATGTTTATGCCCCGAACTCTACACAAATCCCCTTCCTCCGACGGGTCTTGAAGCGATTGTCTGCATACCCAACCTCCGCCTGGCTGCTGGGCGGGGACTTTAACTTGGTTTTTTCTCCCTCTGCCGATCGCTACTCCCTAACGGACTCCCCACCACCTGCCCCTCAGTTGCGTCTCTCTACGCTTTTTCGTCGGTTGGTTCGTTCGGCAGGGCTCTATGACCTCTGGCGTATTAATCATCCATCCGATCGCTCTTTTTCTTTTTATTCCCACCCTCATAAACTCCATACGCGAATTGACTATTTTTTCGGGAACCTCCCAATGCTGCGTATGCTCTCCTCTGCTTCCATGGAACCTATCTCCTGGTCTGATCATGGCCCTGTTCTTGTGTCTTTTTCCCCTTTCACTTCTTTCTCCCGCCGTTGTCATTGGCGTCTCAATGACTCCTTGCTTAAAACTCCTTCTTCCCGGGACTCGATCCTGCATAGCATAACTACTTACTTTGCGGAAAATGAAGGCTCTGTGTCCTCCCAGGCTGTACTATGGGAGGCACATAAAGCGGTGGTCAGAGGCCATTGTATTGCATTGGGCTCTAGACTGAAGCGAGATGCCTTGGCCCGCTCCCGGGAACTTAAGGATCAAATTTCTGCCCTGGAAGCTCTCTTACTAACTAACCCTTCCCTCCCGGTACTGAGGCGGCTGGTAGTTGCACGGTCCCAATTGGGTGACTTGGCCCTTCATAAAGTTGAACGTCAATTGCTTTATGCCAAACAGAGGTTTTATGAAAAGGGCAATAAGGCCCATACAATGCTGGCTAGACGTTTAAGGGATCGTGCGGCTGCTCAGTCTCCTTCTGCCCTGAAGGATGCTGCGGGGACACTACACTATCACCCTAACACCATCTCCCGCCTCCTCCATGACTATTACTCCAAGTTGTACTCTTTACCCTCACAACTCCCCTCGGATCCGGGAGGGCGTGACGCTGTGTTGGAGACGTTCCTGTCCAGGTGCAGCCTTCCGACTCTCTCTGCGTCTGACAGGGAGTCCCTGAACGCTCCCATTGTATTGGAGGAACTCACTGAAATTCTCAAGTCTCTCCCATCTGGGCGCTCTCCAGGACCTGACGGATTCACCTATTTATACTATAAAACCTACTCGTCTGTCCTTCTTCCTCGACTGGTCCCCCTGTTCAATTCTTTTCTACGGGGGGAGGGGATTCCGCAGTCCTTTTTACATTCCTTGATTACGCTGATTCCTAAACCTAATAAAGACCCACATGATTGCTCCAGCTTTAGGCCCATAGCCCTGTTGAACTCGGATCTGAAGTTGTTCTCTAAGATTTTGGCAGCTCGTCTCTGTTGTTTCCTCCCCGCCCTTATTCATAAGGACCAAGTGGGTTTCATCCCCTGTCGTCAGGGAGGCGATAATACTAGAAGGGTTGTCAATCTTATAGATATTGTTAACAAGCGATCTGAACAGGCTTTAATATTGAGCTTGGATGCCGAAAAGGCTTTTGATAGATTGGGCTGGCCATTCATGTTCGCCACTCTACAGAAATTTGGGATCACTGGTGACTTCCTCACTGCGCTGCGGGGTCTCTACTCCTCCCCTACTGCCTCTCTCAAACTCCCGACTGACTCCTCCCCTCCCTTTACCCTTTATAACGGCACTAGACAGGGATGTCCGTTGTCCCCACTGATTTTTGCCCTTTGCATAGAGCCGCTGGCGGCTCTGATCCGGGGGAGTTCGGATGTCTCTGGAATCTCCCTTCATGGGAAGACCTTTAAGATTTGCCTTTTTGCAGATGACGTTTTACTTACCCTCACTAACCCTCTTTTGTCCTTGCCTGCGCTGTACAAACTCTTGCATGAATATGGCTTGGTATCGGGCTACAAGGTCAACCTTTCTAAATCTGAAGCAATGTCTGTAAATCTCCCACCCTCTCTGGTCTCCCTACTTCGTTCTAACTATTCTTTCCGCTGGTCTCCCTCTGCCATTAAATATCTTGGAGTCTCCATCACCCCTACATATGCCTCGCTCTATTCTGCAAATTTCCCTACTTTGTTCAGAGAGCTACGTTCTTTGCTAGAAAAATGGAAATCGCAATACATATCCTTTTTCGGGCGAATTGCTGCAGTTAAAATGACTATCCTTCCTAAATTACTTTATTTTTTCGAAACGTTACCGGTACGGGTTCCGTTGGCTATGCTACGGTCCTTTCAGTCGGCTATTTTCCGGTTCATTTGGGACGCTAAAAGACATAGGCTCCCTATGACGGTCATGATGGCGAACCGAGTTTCTGGAGGTCTGGGGGTCCCAGATGTCACAAAATATTATTGGGCCGCACACCTCCGTCACCTAGCTGCATGGTCTACTCACTTTGCTTATAGTAAGTGGATGGAACTTGAAAAATTGTGGTTGGCACCTGTCCACCCTAATTCTTTCCTATGGTCCTTCCCGCTTCCGTCCCCTGCATGCACCCTTTTAGGTCCTATGTCTTTCACGAGATATGTCTGGACTTATTGTTCCAGGCGATTCCGACTCCTGTCCCCTTTCTCCCCAATGCAGTCTTTTCTCTACCACCCTGACTTCCCTCCTGGAGGCACCTCACTTATGGTTCGGGAATGGGGCTCGAGAGGTTTGTTCTGCTGGGCTGATGTGGTACATCCTATTACTCGGACTCTTCTGTCTTTTGATGACCTGAAATCTCGTTGGGAACTCCCAGCCTCTGCGTTCACTCACTATACCCAGCTCCGACATTACCTATCCTCTCGGAGGGGCTCGCTAGTGGTTTCGCTCCCTACGAGTTTTGAGAGGTTGTGTAGGAGTGGACCACAGACGAAGGGACTGCTCTCGAGTATTTACTCCCTTTTAATCTCCCCCGTGGACGGAACCCTCCCCTCCCATCGTTATATGGGTCGCTGGGAGGAAGTCCTTAACACTTCTATTACAATTCCTCAGTGGAGGGTAATTTGGGATAGGGCTTCTCGGGCCTCCATATGTACAGCTTACAAAGAGACACAATACAAATTGCTTATGGGTTGGTACCATACCCCTGTCCTCCTCAATAAATTGAACCCTGACATCCCCCCGCAATGTTGGCGATGTGGTGTGGGACTGGGGGACACTTACCATATATTCTGGTCCTGTCCGCTGATCTCTCAATTTTGGGTAATGGTGCAGCGGCTTATCCGTGACATATTGGGAGTCGGGGTGCCCCTAGACCCTTTAATCTATCTCTTACATTTGTCGACTAGGGCCTTGTCTGGTCGACCATTTAAGCTATTTCTACACATCATCCTGGCAGCAAAAACTCTCATTGCAAAACATTGGAAACAGACTTCCCCCCCGTCTGAGGGTGAACTCCTGGCCCGGGTCCGTGAAATTCGCTCTATGGAATCTCTTACTGCCTCTTTGAATAACACTATCTCACAATTTCTTTCAGTATGGGACCCATGGGACAGATTCACGGATAGGCAACCTCCTTGATCTTTTAGCTCCTTTTGGACCTTTTCCTCTCTTCTTGCTTCTCTCAACCCACTTTCCTATTTCTTTGTACGTTTCCTTTTCTGTTCCCTCGCCCCTCTGTTTGACGTTGTTGTCTTAGTCACCCTCCCCACCCCCCCCCCCCCTCATGTCTTGGACTACTTGATCCAAATGTGCGGTTGTTACCTATAGCATTACTGTGTCACAGTTGTGACTACCTGACTTGATTGTTGTGATTTGGATTATTACTTGCTTGCATTTCTCACTTACTGTGGGGTACGTCACCCCGATCATTCCTACTGGTGTGTATTTTCCTGTCTGAATATAATAAAAATTTACAGTTGAAAAAAAAAAAAAAAAAACCAAGAAATTACTTCAGAACACCAATTTGTAACACCACCTCTTCTCTTCTGTGACTTTTCTGCTCTAAATCCGCATTTGTGACAAAAAGTTGCGATTATATATGTATTTATTTCATTTTTTTTTACCACTTTTTTCCCCTAAATGTACTAACCCATTTTTTGTATGTTTTTTTTATTTCTAATTTCAGTTCCGTGTATGCAAAGCACTACTTCGGACTACGGTGATCAGCATTTAAAAAAATATATATAAATAAAATGGTTAACGAGGGCTTGTGGGGGAGTATTTTTTGGAATAAAATTTTTTTAAACGTGTGGTTTTTTTTGTATTTTTTTTCTTAACAGGCTTAGTAGTGCAAGCTGTCTAATAGAGGGAAACCATTACTAAGCCGGGCCAGTACGCACCGCCACAGGGCTGTTGGGAAGAGCCTGTACAAACAGGCCTAGAGCAAAAATGGCGCGCCTAGGTGGTAACAGGCTGGCGTTATTTAGGCTGGGGAGGGGCAGTAACAATGGTCCTCGCCCACCCTGGTAATGTCAGGCTCTGTTGCTGCTTGGTTGGTATCTGGCTGAGAATGAAAATACGGGGAACCACACACTTTTTTTGCATAAATAATAAAAAAAAAACGCTTAGGGTTCCCTGTATTTTCATTCTCAGCCAGATACCAACCAAGCAGCAACAGCCTGATGTTACCAGGGTGGACAAGGACCATTGTTACTGGCCCTCCTTAGCCTACATAACGCTAGCCTGTTACCGCCTAGGCGCGCCATTTTTGATGCTCCGGGGCTGTTGGTACCGGCTCTTCCTGGCATCCCTGGAGCGGTGGGTACTGGGGTAATAATTGGGGGTTAGTGCTAGCTGTTTTTGTGGCTAACGCTAAGCCCTGCTTAGTAATGGATTCCATCCATTAGACAGCTTCCACTACTAAGCCTAGAAAACTAAAAAAATAAAAATACCACACGTTTAAAAAAAAAAAAAAATGATTACAAAAAACACAAGCCCTTGTTTAACCATTTTATTAATACAATAAAAAAAAAAACACTGGTCATCGACGTAATCCGCCGAATCCGAAGAAGTCCTCTGCGTACACAGATCTGAAATGAGAAGAAAAAACACGGAATATATGTTAATACCTTTATGGTGCCTCCAGCAGTTGCTAAACTATAACCCCCATCCCATGACAGGAGTTGTAATTTAGCAACAGCGATCCTCCAGTTTAGCAACAGTTGGAGACACCCTGTTCCTAAACTACCACTTCGATCATTGGAGTTGTAGTTTAGCAACAGCCTGGGAAGCCCGCTTATCTCCCACCCACCTGTGCTGCAGGACTACAGCTTCCAGCACGTCCTCACTGTAAAGGCATGCTGGGAGTTGTAGTTGTGAGGCATGGGCTGGTGGGAAATGTGCAGGCGGGTGACAGGGAAGCTTGCGCCGCTTTCTTACAACTCCCAGCATGCCCTTACAGCAAGGACATGCTGGGAGTTGTAGTTGTGTGTTGCACGGGCGGCGGGTGGTTTATGGAGGGGCACATGGAGGTGGCGGCATACTGCTAGCAGTGGGTGTATGCAGGGGGCAGCGGGTGATAGATGCGGGTGGTGGGGAGCGGAGCCCGACGGCCGGCCGGGAACCTTGAAAATAATATTACAGCATTGTCATTTCATATTCCCCGCCTGAAGCTGTGATTTGCCGAGGGGTCTTGGCCAATCACAGCTTCAGGAGAGAAATATGAAACTACAGTGACATAGTTTCATATTTATGGTAGCCGACTGGGGAGTTGTAGTCATGTAGCGCAGGTGACAAGCGCTCCGCTCCCCAGTTGGCTACCATGAATATGAAACTACGGTACTGTAATTTCATATTTCTCTCCTGAAGCTGTCATTGGCCGGGACCCCTCAACCAATCACAGCTCCAGGTTGGGAATATGAAATGACAATGCCGTAGTATTATATTTAAGGTTCCCGGCCGGCTCCGCTCCCCACCGCCCGCCTGCATCTATAACCCGCTACACCCTGCATACACCCACCGCCTGCAGTATACAACCACCACGTGCCTCCACACCACATGTCCTCAATGTAAGGGCATGCTGGGAGTTGTAGTCTTACAATAGCGGGTTGCAGGTGGTATTTTCGGCAGCCAGTGATAGATGTGGGCGATGGGTGATAGATGAGGGCGGGCAGCGGGTGTTAGATGTGGACGGGACTTTACGCTACTTTTTCTATGTCAACTTTTTTTGGTGTAGATTTGCAACTTTTTACCCCACTTACGACTTTTTGTGCGACTTTTTAACAAAAGTCGCAGTTAGTAAATCCCTGCCTACAGCTACATAAAAAACAGAACTTGTGTACAACAGCTGGATTGGGAGAAAATACGCAGGCTGGCGTACCACTGAAAGTCACACGTGGAACTTTTGTACACGAAAAATCCTGTGTAAATCCGTTGATAAATTCCCCCCCATAGTTCCTAGGTAAGCTATATGAAAAGAAAAAATTATAAGAGCAAAAGCGAATACCCAATTTTAAAAGAACGGAGTGTATGTCACATCTGAAGATGTTGGTATATAATATAATACTGAGTAAATGGTACATAGACTATTTTAACCAGATAGCATAGAGCAATACGACAATCCAAACAACTTTTTGATGGCTTATGATAAATGTTTTGACTATGATACCAGATTGGTTGCGATGGAATGTTATACCAATAACTAAAATACTTATTGTTTGTGCTTTTAGGGTAGGGTCACAGGTGCCCTATTTGCTGCCTATTTTCCTACCTAATGAAGTCAATGAAAAGTAAAATCAGCTGCGTACTTTCTACCTGTTGACTTCAATGAGTAGGAAAATACGCAGCAGCAAATATGCAGCAAAATACGGCACGTGTGACCCTCCCGTATGCAAAAATATTTTATATTGTGGAAAGTAACATTTTGTGTATGCTCCATCTTGAAACCATTCCAGATGAGAAAAACCCTGATCTCAAAGTGGCCAGAGCTTAAAGGGGTATTCTGGCCCTAAAGACATCTTATCCCCTATCCAAAGGATAGGGCATAAGATGCCTGATCGCGGGGGTCCTGCCGCTGGGGACCCCCACAATCTTTCATGCAGCACCCCGCTATCATCAGCCTCCGGAGAAAACATCGCTCTGGGTCTAATTAATCACGATCACAGGGCGAATTGTGAGAATTGTGATGTCACGGCTACGTCCCCGTGTGACCTCATGCTCCGCCCCCTTAATACAAGCCTATGGGAGGGGCGTGATAGCTGCCATGCCCCCTCCCATAGGCTTGCATTGAGGAGGCGGATCCGTGACATCACGATACTCTGGCCCCGTGATCATGATTAATCAGATCCAGAGCAAAGTTCGCTCTGGAGGCTGATGATAGCAGGGTGCTGCATGAAAGATTGAGGGGTCCCCAGTGGCAGGAGCCCGCAATCAGGCATCTTATCCCCTATCCTTTGGATAGGGGATAAGATGTCTTAGGGCCAGAGTACCCCTTTAACATCCATGCAGGGTGGGACAAGCTCTCTTGATGCTATGGATGCTATTACTATCTTGACTAATGTCTATATGACCTGTATGTCTATGTGACTGACCCCCTCTTTTAATCTCTACATTATTAGACTACGACTGTGACAATGACTACTCCTAACATTCACCTTTTGCCTCTAGCATATGTTATTGTTTAATTTTATATGTATCATCTGGATTATTTTCTGAATTATGCTAATTCTCCTCCATCCCTGATGAACCCATTTGAAAAATATGGGAGAAACTCGTTGGATTTTGGAGCATGAGAATATGTTAAATTGGTGTTCTATATAATATTACCATATTTTGTTTCAGACCCTATATTTATCCTTTCCCCTATCCACACTTATTGTTATTGAGGGTAAGAGTTAGAATAGGCAGGGTCATTTGTTGATAGAATACTCACCTGTATCCTATTCCCTCCCTTCCTAGTGTTTATTTCTATTCCACACGACAGCTATAGCTTATCTTTTGCCTGACTGTCATATATGTTTATGCTGAGGTGATTATTGTATTTACCAAAGTGCACAACTTTATTTTGTATTTTGTCCTATATTTTAAACTGAAGCTAATAAAAAAAGATATTTTTTACTTTATTATTTGAGCCTTATTGGTATAGTCCATATAAGCTTTACATTTTTTGTCTCAGACAGATTGATAAATCTGGGCCAAAGTGTCTAATTGACTATAGACAGTAATTTAAAGGAAGGTTCCCACCCTTTAACTTACCACCATCGGAGGCACCTTATGCCACCCATACCCATATATTAAATTAAATGAAAGTGAACAATTTCAACCAAAATGATCATTCATTGGTAAAAAATTAAAAAAAATTAACCTCCTCTGGTCCCCTGCAGCTGCTATGCTGAAACTCCTGGTTACCTGCTGGTCTCTGTTTCTTCTGGGTCCTGTGTCATCCAAACCCCACAGGACCGGTCCGCTCAGCCAGTCAGTGGCCACAGCAAAGTTCAATGTGAGTGAGCAGCTCCTGTTGACACAGAACCTGAAATATTCAGGTTTCTCCCAGCAGAGGACAGGGAGTGTTGAAGTAGCAGTAGTGGGAAACTGTAGGAGAGGAGTATGTTATGTCTATTATTTTATACAGTCCCCAGTCATGAAGCAAATTGTTCTTTTCCGTGGACAACTCCTTTAACAACTGATTGTTGCAGTTGACCAACAACAAACCATAATCTTGAAAGAAGTTGGCCATGTTAAGATTTTTGCCTTCACTGTATATGGTGCAATTGTATGTTTGCAGAACAATCTTTCCATTAAAGAATGTAGCTATCATCCATCTGGGTGCTTGAAATTATTGTTTCTAAACTCATCATATTTATAAAAGGGGTGGGAAATCACAAAATGCATGATATTGATCGCAATATCATATCAGTATTCAGTATGAGTTTGTAGAAGTTGACCCTGGCTATGCCTCTCACCACGAAAGGCATAGCCAGGGTCAAATTAATACCGTACTTTAATACTTTAATAAGTATTAAAGAAAAATAATGAACAGGCACATTAAATGTGAGTAAAAAAAAATTCTGGAGAACAGTTGAGATCAGACACACAGAGCAAATGCCTAAGGCCTTGTCTTAGCTCTTAGTGAAATTATTTGACCTTGACTATATCAGCAAATGCAGTGCTCAGAGCAAACAACCTGTCCAAGACATCTGTTCTTTCACGATAGACTACAGCCTTAACATGGACATTGGGGGAAATTATTAAAGGAGTACTGCAGCCATAAACACTTATCCCTTATCTGCAGGACTCCCCGCGATCTCCTGTATGGGGACTCGACTCTGTGCGTCTAATGCGCATGTCGTCGAGCTCACTGAGGTAGACAACACGCTCCCTCCATACAGCTCCATGGGAGAGGCGGGGATGCACGAATGCTGCATCTCCACCTCTCCCATAGAGATACATGAAGGGGGCATCATGCTGCGTCCAACACGCCTCCCGCACAGGAGTGCTGCGGCTAGGGGATAAGTGTCTGTTACGCCTAGCGCTCCGGGTCCCCGCTCCTCCCCGGAGCGCTCACGGCGTCTCTCTCCCCGCAGCGCCCCGGTCAGTCCCGCTGACCGGGAGCGCTGCACTGTCATGGCCGTCGGGGATGCGATTCGCACAGCGGGACGCGCCCGCTCGCGAATCGCGTCCCAGGTCACTTACCCGTCCCGGTCCCCTGCTGTCATGTGCTGGTGCGCGCGGCTCCGCTCTCTAGGGCGCGCGCGCGCCAGCTCTCTGCGACTTAAAGGGCCAGTGCACCAATGATTGGTGCCTGGCCCAATTAGCTTAATTGGCTCCCACCTGCTCCCTGGCTATATCTGATCTCCTCCCTTGCACTCCCTTGCCGGATCTTGTTGCCTTGTGCCAGTGAAAACGTTTAGTGTGTCCAAAGCCTGTGTACCTGAACTTCTGCTATCCATCCTGACTACGAACCTTGCTGCCTGCCCCCGACCTTCTGCTACGTCTGACCTTGCCTCTGCCTAGTCCTTCTGTCCCACGCCTTCTCAGCAGTCAGCGAGGTTGAGCCGTTGCTAGTGGATACGACCTGGTTGCTACTGCCGCAGCAAGACCATCCCGCTTTGCGGCGGGCTCTGGTGAAAACCAGTAGCCTCTTAGAACCGGTCCACTAGCACGGTCCACGCCAATCCCTCGCTGACACAGCGGATCCACAACCCGTAAGCCGAATCGTGACAGTAGATCCGGCCATGGATCCCGCTGAGGTGCCGCTGCCAAGTCTCGCTGACCTTCCCACGGTGGTCGCTCAGCAATCGCAGCAGATTGCCCAACAAGGACAGCAGCTGTCGCAGTTGACCGCCATGTTACAGCAACTTCTGCCTCTACTACAGCAGCAACCATCTCCTCCGCCAGCTCCTGCACCTCCTCCGCAGCGAGTGGCCGCTCCTAGCCTTCGCTTGTCCCTGCCGGACAAATTTGATGGGGACTCTAAACTCTGCCGTGGATTTTTGTCTCAGTGTTCCCTGCATATGGAGATGTTGTCGGACTTGTTTCCTACAGAAAGGTCTAAGGTGGCGTTCGTAGTAAGCCTTCTTTCAGGAAAGGCCTTGTCTTGGGCCACACCGCTCTGGGACCACAATGATCCTGCCACAGCCACAGTCCAGGCCTTCTTCGCTGAAGTCCGGAGTGTCTTCGAGGAGCCAGCCCGAGCTTCTTCTGCCGAGACTGCCCTGTTGAACCTGGTCCAGGGTAATTCTTCAGTGGGCGAGTACGCCATACAATTTCGTACTCTTGCTTCCGAGTTATCATGGAATAACGAGGCTCTCTGCGCGACCTTTAAAAAAGGCCTATCCAGTCGCATCAAGGATGTGCTGGCCGCACGAGAGATTCCTGCCAACCTGCAAGAACTCATCCATTTGGCTACCCGCATTGACATGCGTTTTTCTGAGCGACACCAAGAGCTCCGCCAGGAAAAAGACTTTGATCTCTGGGCACCTCTCCCACAGCATCCGTTGCAATCTACGCCTGGGCCTCCCGCCGAGGAGGCCATGCAAGTGGATCGGTCTCGCCTGACCCAGGAAGAGAGGAATCGCCGTAGGGAAGAAAATCTCTGTCTTTACTGTGCCAGTACCGAGCATTTCTTGGTGGATTGCCCTATCCGTCCTCCACGTCTGGGAAACGCACGCACGCACCCAGCTCACATGGGTGTGGCGTCTCTTGGTTCTAAGTCTGCTTCTTCACGTCTCACGGTGCCCGTGCGGATTTCTCCTTCAGCCAACTCCTCCCTCTCAGCCGTGGCCTGCTTGGACTCTGGTGCCTCCGGGAATTTTATTTTGGAGTCTTTTGTGAATAAATTCCGCATCCCGGTGACCCGTCTCGTCAAGCCGCTCTACATTTCCGCGGTCAATGGAGTCAGACTGGATTGCACTGTGCGTTACCGCACAGAACCCCTCCTGATGTGTATCGGACCCCATCGCGAAGTGATTGAGCTCTTCGTCCTACCCAACTGTACCTCTGAGGTCCTCCTCGGTCTGCCATGGCTCCGGCTTCATTCTCCCACCCTTGATTGGACCACCGGGGAGATCAAGAACTGGGACTCTGCCTGCCATAGGAAGTGCCTCTCCCCCCCTCCCAGTCCCGTCAGGCAAACCTCAGTGCCTCCTCATGGCCCCCATCCTGGTGTCACACTGCCCCGTGCCAGGCTTCACCCTCTGCCCTCCCTCCCCATTCCCACTCCTGCTGTACTGCCTGCCGTTGAGGAAACCCTCCATTCTTTCCCGGTGTCCTCATCCCAGGGGAGGCAGTTACCGGACAAAGAAAAGGGGAGACCTAAGGGGGGGGGGTACTGTTACGCCTAGCGCTCCGGGTCCCCGCTCCTCCCCGGAGCGCTCACGGCGTCTCTCTCCCCGCAGCGCCCCGGTCAGTCCCGCTGACCGGGAGCGCTGCACTGTCATGGCCGTCGGGGATGCGATTCGCACAGCGGGACGCGCCCGCTCGCGAATCGCGTCCCAGGTCACTTACCCGTCCCGGTCCCCTGCTGTCATGTGCTGGCGCGCGCGGCTCCGCTCTCTAGGGCGCGCGCGCCAGCTCTCTGCGACTTAAAGGGCCAGTGCACCAATGATTGGTGCCTGGCCCAATTAGCTTAATTGGCTCCCACCTGCTCCCTGGCTATATCTGATCTCCTCCCTTGCACTCCCTTGCCGGATCTTGTTGCCTTGTGCCAGTGAAAGCGTTTAGTGTGTCCAAAGCCTGTGTACCTGAACTTCTGCTATCCATCCTGACTACGAACCTTGCCGCCTGCCCCCGACCTTCTGCTACGTCTGACCTTGCCTCTGCCTAGTCCTTCTGTCCCACGCCTTCTCAGCAGTCAGCGAGGTTGAGCCGTTGCTAGTGGATACGACCTGGTTGCTACTGCCGCAGCAAGACCATCCCGCTTTGCGGCGGGCTCTGGTGAAAACCAGTAGCCTCTTAGAACCGGTCCACTAGCACGGTCCACGCCAATCCCTCGCTGACACAGCGGATCCACAACCCGTAAGCCGAATCGTGACAGTGTCTATGGCTGCAGATTTCCTTCAAGACTAAAGTCAAACTAATGTGTGTTGGACTAAAATGCATCATGTGTATTAAGAGGCACATTATTATTAATTTATGACACAACCTGGGCTGTCCTACAGATGGACAGAAAATAAAATGTTATGAACAGGTAGAAATGTGTTCTGTAATTTAAACCATTTACTGTCAGAAATAATACCAATAAATGTGTTGTTACGTTGTCAGCCATATTTCCTCCTATTTAACCCATCCACTTTCCTTGACAAGAGTGGCAAGAAAAGTTGAAAATTATAGTGCACATATGGTATACATAATAGTTTGTGACTTCTCAAAAACATTAAACTGTCAAGAATTGCTTAATAAATCCCCTCCCATGTGCTTAGTATCCTTTACAGAGTAATGCTTTCAGAATATCCAAGTAATATCTATTGTAGTTTAAAATTAAACCAATTCTATTTGAATATGACTATTGCTGTAATAGTAGTGATTTGTTTGTGTACTGTATGAATTATGATTTATCATTCTCTAAAAGAATAACTACTGTTACTATTCAGTCATAATTCCCACTTGAGCTAAAACTGGTATATGATAACATTACAGTACACTTACCTAAATTCTTAAAATTTTGCCTTAGGGACTAGGATGAAGTGATATTTAACCCCTTAAGGACTCAGGGTTTTTCCATTTTTGCACTTTCGTTTTTTCCTCCTTACCTTTTAAAAATCATAACCCTTTCAATTTTCCACCTAAAAATCCATATTATGGCTTATATTTTGCGTCGCCAATTCTACTTTGCAGTGACATTAGTCATTTTACCCAAAAATGCACGGCGAAACGGAAAAAAAAATCATTGTGTGACAAAATCGAAGAAAAAACGCCATTTTGTAACTTTTGGGGGCTTCCGTTTCTACGCAGTGCATATTTCGGTAAAAATTACACCTTATCATTATTCTGTAGGTCCATACGGTTAAAATGATACCCTACTTATATAGGTTTGATTTTGTCGCACTTCTGGAAAAAATCATAACTACATGCAGGAAAATTTTTACGTTTAAAAATGTCATCTTCTGACCCCTATAACTTTTTTATTTTTCCACGTACGGGGCGGTATGAGGACTCATTTTTTGTGCCATGATCTGAAGTTTTTATTGGTATGATTTTTGTTTTGATATGACTTTTTGATCACTTTTTATTCATTTTTTAATGTTATAAAAAGTTACCAAAATACGCTTTTTTGGACTTTGGAATTTTTTTGCGCGTACGCCATTGACCGTACGGCTTAATTAATGATATATTTTTATAGTTCGGACATTTACGCACGCGGCGATACCACATATGTTTATTTTATTTTTTTTTTACACTGTTTTATTTTTTTTATGGGAAAAGGGGGGTGATTCAAACTTTTATTAGGGAAGGGGTTAAATGACCTTTATTAACACTTTTTTTTAACTTTTTTTTTTTGCAGTGTTATAGGTCCCATAGGGACCTATAACACTGCACACACTGATCTCTCATCCTGATCACAGGCGTGTATTAACACGCCTGTGATCAGCATTATCGGCGCTTGACTGCTCCTGCCTGGATCTCAGGCACGGAGCAGTCATTCGTCGATCGGACACCGAGGAGGCAGGTAAGAGCCCTCCCGGTGTCCGATCAGCTGTTCGGGACGCCGCGATTTCACCGCGGCGGTCCCGAACAGCCCGACTGAGCAGCCGGGATACTTTCAGTTTCACTTTAGAAGCGGCGGTCAGCTTTGACCGCCGCTTCTAAAGGGTTAATACCGCACATCGCTGCGATCGGCGATGTGTGGTATTAGCCGCGGGTCCCGGCCGTTGATTAGCGCCGGGACCCACGCGATATGATGCGGGATCGCGGCGCGATCCCGCTTCATATCGCGGGAGCCGGCGCAGGACGTAAATATACGTCCTGCGTCATTAAGGGGTTAATAGGACATTTTGTTTTATAGATGAGATTTACTGTTAAACATCAGTGTTACCTCAGGAGTGTGGAAATGTATTAAAAACTACTTGTCCACGGGAATAAAACAGAGCAAAGTCTACTTGTCCCTCATGACGATCCACTTGTCCGGACCAATTTTCGCGTTTACACTCTCGTTTTTTTCCTCCTCGCCCTACAATAGCCATAACTAACTACTATAATGATACCTTTTCATTTTTCCATAACATATGCTCCGAAACAAAAAATATATATATTGGTGAAGTGAAATTGTAATAGTAAAAGATAATTTTGCTAATTTAGTGTTTTTCTTTTCTACGCCATTAACCTTGTGGTCAGCTAACATGTTATTTTGATACTTTAGGTCGGCCTGATTACAACAATACCAAATTTGTATAGTTTTTGTCATGTTTACCATGTGATATGTCATGTGATTGTTCCCCAGGAGGTACCAGTGACCAGGTGATCCCAAGAGTGACCTATGGGCTCCCTGTTAGTCTCCCTTATATAAGCCCTGGGTGGAGCTAGCTTCTCTCTCTTAGCTCTTGCTGCTGAGGTCCAGTGCAGTCGTGCCTAGTGTGTGTGTCCAGAGTGTTGGAGACCTCAAAGTCAAGTCCTGCAGCCACCATCAATTCAAGTAAGCTAAAGTTACAGCTTTAAGAGTCAAGTCAGTCCCTATCATCTGTCAAGTCAGCGTGGTCTGCATTCAATTGTCCAGTCCTACTACAAGTTCCAGCAAGCCCTTAAGGTCTCTGCGTCACTGGTCACCTCCTTGGGCCCCGGCTGCACTGTATAGACTTTACTAACTGTCTACCCTCAGTAAAGCTACCGTTGTCCATAACTTAGCGTCGGAGTCTTTATTGCCCCCGTGCCTAGCCCAGGATCCAGCAGTATACCAAGGTTATAGGCTAAACCATGCCCTGGCGTCACGGATACAAGGTGTAATGCCATCTGACCCTATGGTATCAACATCTGCCCTGCGCCACACACCCCGCCACCACACATGTGTGGCTGACAATTATGGAAGTAAATGGCCACTTGAACCTTACAGTGATAGCTTGTGTGGCTCTGGCTGAACAATCATTGTGAAATGTAAAAAGCTTGATAAACGAGCGTCGATCTGGGACATGGCGATCATACCGGGCATGGGTATAACCAGTTAAGAGAGCCTTTACATCAGTAGTCTCAAACTGTGGCCTTCCAGATGTTGCAAAACTTCAACTCCCAGCATGCCCGG
This sequence comes from Hyla sarda, assembly GCF_029499605.1. Taxonomy (NCBI): domain Eukaryota; kingdom Metazoa; phylum Chordata; class Amphibia; order Anura; family Hylidae; genus Hyla; species Hyla sarda. Next base: position 234,219,701 of record NC_079191.1, read on the forward strand.
ACAGCCAACGGCTGTCCGGGCATGCTGGGAGTTGAAGTTTTGCAACATCGGGAGGGTCACAGTTTGAGACCACTGCTTTACGTAGATACTTGAATCAATTTTATTGTTTTGTAAGTGTATCCTCTAAAGAAATTGATACCAATTTATTTGACAGACTTGTATAAGTTTTCATTATAAAATGTATTTACATAAGACTGTTAAAAAAAAATAAACTTTTACTCTAAATCATAAAGATTTATTGGTATACAGGTCAGGCGAAATGCAATATGACAGACCTGACATTCCACCAGCATCTTTGTCACCTATACAGTGCAGCGTGATGACTATACAGGTCCAGCAGCAATACTAGTCAGTTGCTGCATAGTCACTGCTATTGTACACCTCCCATTCCTTCGGATGGCTGATGACAGGGTGAAGAGCCTGGTAACCTGAGCCTCCAGGGTGACTCCTCCTCTGTGCAGAGCAGCTGATCACACATGCCTTGTGCCTCCCCAAGTGCACAGCACAAACACTTATGTATAGAACACAACACAGCAGAGCTGAAGAGAACCTGTCCGCAGCTCATCACCGGATTTAGCTCCTGACAGCATGGATACATAGCAGAAGAAATGTCCAGAACAACTGCGCTGTCTTAGGATACAGCTGGACACTTGTTTATAGGTGCAACAGGTAGGGTCATGGCATTTACCTGCTGGCTGCATGGCGCTGAACATCTGTAGACACACTATATATTCTGGGTACTTGCAACTTGTGTTTAACACTCAAGTATTCCTACATTGTGGACGCTCTTTCCTACTGGTCCTGGAATAAGTCATACCTGTTACTGAATTACAACTGCCTGTCAGCCTACCTGTTGTATTATAATAACGCGCTGCTTGGCACATTCGGAGCTTATCCCCCTATTCTTTAAAGTAGCTGTCGTAACTGTCTCCTTGTTGAACCATATAGCCTACTTGTCCAGTATCAGTAGCCCCAATGGAGAAGGAAAAGAAGAGCAATAGCTTTCGTAGACTGGGAAAGTTCTTTAAGAGCAAATCCGCAGATTCCGAGAAAGGAGGTGATGAGGTCCAGACAAAGGAAGAACTGCCCCGGTCTGGGGATGAAGCCATTCTGAAGGAGCCATCTGCATCCGAGGAGCTCATTTCACATGGGGATGCAAATATGGACACAAAGAAAAAACCATTCGGTAGCTGGAGGCACAAAAAGAAAAGTCGTAATACTCTGAGTATAACCCCTCCTTCCTCTCCCGCCTTTAGTGACAGGTAAGTACCTAGCATCAGGCAAAAGCATGTTTTATTCATACTGTGCACCTGTAATGGCAAAATCGTATAACGTAATGACTTCTTGTGGTGTAGATTGATATTGTGTCTGTAGTTGTTAGTATCTGTGCACACAAAAGCTTTGTGACCCCATGTTCATGGCGACTGCTTCATAAAAACAATGATATACATAAATTAATTTTGGTATGTTGTAAAAATTGCTTTCTTCTTGCTGGTTACGAGACTAAAATTGTTGTCAAATCTTGGAGTTTTCTCAAATGACTTTCACAATATAATACTACAGTGTATTGGCCAAGATATATTTTGAGGGCATGTGACAATTTCACCAAACAAGTCCTGCCCCTTAACATTGTGCCAACTTTGTAGACATGGGTGTTATGATTGAGACTGTTTGGTAAAGGCAGTGACTGCCAATATGCAAACAGTGGCAGATTCAGAATAAAAGGCTGGTGAAGCAATGTGTGACCTGACAGCTTGAATTGGTCGCACTGTGTTAGACAACAGGCTTCTTTCCATGCCTCGTCTTGACTGTATAACTGGTATACAGTGTTTTCTTGGCATACTGGCACATTTCGGAAGTAGTGTTGTGAAGCTAAGCTCTGTAATTGGTATGCCAATGAATGAGTTTAAGGAAACGTAATGTGTGCCATTCACTGTTGTTTTGAATATAAACAAAGTGTATACAAGCTAAACAATGGATGTGCTACAGGTAAATACAGACATTAGATAAAGCCGGCTTCTTCTTATATCTTCAATTATAGGTTACCTGCCGCATTATAGAAAATATTTAACAGCTCAATGTGTTTTCTTATATTAGTATGGTATTTTAACATGAATCATTCTGATCAGTATCGGTTATTATAGGTACTGAATTTAAGGAATGTTCGTATAACATAATAAACCTTACATTCTTTTATGGTCCTTATTGAAGGTTCAGCCCCTAATCTGTATGTACATTACATCTTGACTGCTTAGGTTGACAGGAGCTTTATGCTAGTTTTCTATTTCATCATAATGCTGCCCTGTCATATGCAGTTCTGTGCCCAAGTAGAACTAAACATTCCTCTCCTGTTACTATGAGTGTTTCATGTGACCTTTTGGGTTAAAGGGGTACTCCGGCTCTAAGACATCTTATCCCATATCCAAAGGATAGGGGATAAGATGTCTGACCGTGGGGGTCCCACCACTGGGGCCGTCACGCCCCCTCCCATAGACTTGCATAGCGGGGGCGGGGCGTGACATCACATGGGGCAGAGTCGTGACGTCACGATACTCCGGCCCCTTGGTCGGCACCCGGCAGTTTGTGAGCTGGCAGCGCGGCGTGTGTTACGCCGAGCGCTCCGGGTCCCCGTTCCTCCCCGGAGCGCTCGCCTCATCCTCGTTGCTGCAGCGCCCCGGTCAGATCCACTGACCGGGTGCGCTGCGGTACCGCCTCCAGCCGGGATGCGATTCGCGATGCGGGTGGCGCCCGCTCGCGATGCGCACCCCGGTCCCCGTACCTGACTCGCTCTCCGTCGGTCCTGTCCCGGCGCGCGCGGCCCCGCTCCCTAGGGCGCGCGCGCGCCGGGTCTCTGCAATTTAAAGGGCCAGTGCACCAATGTTGGTGCCTGGCCCAATCTTCCCAATCACCAATTAGTGTGATCACCTGTGTACTTCCCTATATTACCTCACTTCCCCTGCACTCCCTTGCCGGATCTTGTTGCCTTAGTGCCTAGTGAAAGCGTTCCCTTGTCTGTTCCTAGCCCGTGTTCCTGACCTCCTGCCGTTGCCCCTGACTATGATCCTTGCTGCCTGCCTCGACCTTCTGCTACGTCCGACCTTGCTTCTGCCTACTCCCTTGTACCTCGCCTATCTTCAGTATCTTCAGCAGTCAGAGAGGTGAGCCGTTGCTAGTGGATACGACCTGGTCACTACCGCCGCAGCAAGACCATCCCGCTTTGCGGCGGGCTCTGGTGAAAACCTGTAGTGGCTTAGAACCGGTCCACTAGCGCGGTCCTCGCCAATCCCTCTCTGGCACAGAGGATCCACCTCCTGCCAGCCGGCATCGTGACAGTAGATCCGGCCATGGATTCCGCTGAAGTTCCTCTGCCAGTTGTCGCCGACCTCACCACGGTGATTGCCCAGCAAGCCCAACAGATTGCCCAGCAAGCCCAACGGATTGCCCAACGAGATCAACAGCTGGCATACTTGACCTCCGAGGCACTGCGTATTCAGTCACAGATACAGCAGCTGCAGCCGCAGATACAGCAACAGCTACAGCTGCAACTACCATCTCCTCCGCCGGCTCCTGCAACTCCCCCGCAGCAACCGGTCCTTCCTAACCCCTGCTTGTCCCTGCCGGACAAATTTGGCGTAAAGATCGCCCAACGAGATCAACAGCTGGCATACTTGATCTCCGAGACACAGCGTCTTCAGTCACAGTTACAGCAGCTGCTGCCGCAGATACAGCAACTTCAGTCACAGCAGCTGCTGCCGCAGATACAGCAACTTCAGTCACAGCTACAGCTGCAACAACCATCTCCTCCGCCGGCTCCTGCAACTCCTCCGCAGCAACCGGCCGTTCTTAACCCCTGCTTGTCCCTGCCGGACAAGTTTGATGGGGACCGCAATGATTCTGCCACAGCCACAGTCCAGTCCTTCTTCGCTGAGGTCCGTGGTGTCTTCGAGGAGCCTGCCCGAGCTTCTTCTGCCAAGACTGCCCTGCTGAACCTGGCCCAGGGTGTTTCTTCCGTTGGCGAGTACGCCATTCAGTTCCGTGCTCTTGCTTCCGAGTTGTCCTGGAATAGTGAGATTCTCTGCGCGACCTTTAAAAAAGGCCTATCCAGCAACATTAAAGATGTTCTGGCCGCACGAGAGACTCCTCCTAACCTGCATGAACTCATTCATCTTGCCACTCGCATTGACATGCGTTCTTCCGGATGGCGTCTGGAGCTCCGCCTGGATATGGACTTTGTTCGCACGAGGCGTTTTTTCTCCCCGGCTCCTCTCTCCTCTGGTCCTCTGCAATCCGTTCCTGTGCTTCCCGCCGCGGAGGCTATGCAAGTTGACCGGTCTCGCTTGACACCTCAAGAGAGGACACGACGCCGCATGGAGAATCTTTGCCTGTACTATGCCGGTACCGAACACTTCCTGAAGGATTGTCCTATCCGTCCTCCCCGCCTGGAAAGACGTACGCTGACTCCGCACAAAGGTGACACAGTTCTTGATCTCAACTCTGCTTCTCCACGCCTTACTGTGCCTGTGCGGATATCTGCCTCTACCTTCTCCTTCTCTACTATGGTCTCCTTGGATTCCGGATCTGCAGGAAAATTTTTTTTGGCCTCTCTTATCAACAGGTTCTACGTCCCTGTGACCAGTCTCGCCAGACCCCTCTACATCTATTGTATTAACAATAAAAGATTGGACTGTCTCATGCGTTTCCGCACAGAACCCCTCCTAATGTGCATCGGACCTCATCACGGAAAAATTGACTTTTTTTTCCTCAGGTTCTTTGGCCCCAAGAAGAGGGGGAGACCCAAGGGGGGGGGTACTGTTACGCCGAGCGCTCCGGGTCCCCGTTCCTCCCCGGAGCGCTCGCCTCATCCTCGTTGCTGCAGCGCCCCGGTCAGATCCACTGACCGGGTGCGCTGCGGTACCGCCTCCAGCCGGGATGCGATTCGCGATGCGGGTGGCGCCCGCTCGCGATGCGCACCCCGGTCCCCGTACCTGACTCGCTCTCCGTCGGTCCTGTCCCGGCGCGCGCGGCCCCGCTCCCTTGGGCGCGCGCGCGCCGGGTCTCTGCAATTTAAAGGGCCAGTGCACCAATGTTGGTGCCTGGCCCAATCTTCCCAATCACCAATTAGTGTGATCACCTGTGTACTTCCCTATATTACCTCACTTCCCCTGCACTCCCTTGCCGGATCTTGTTGCCTTAGTGCCTAGTGAAAGCGTTCCCTTGTCTGTTCCTAGCCCGTGTTCCTGACCTCCTGCCGTTGCCCCTGACTACGATCCTTGCTGCCTGCCTCGACCTTCTGCTACGTCCGACCTTGCTTCTGCCTACTCCCTTGTACCTCGCCTATCTTCAGTATCTTCAGCAGTCAGAGAGGTGAGCCGTTGCTAGTGGATACGACCTGGTCACTACCGCCGCAGCAAGACCATCCCGCTTTGCGGCGGGCTCTGGTGAAAACCTGTAGTGGCTTAGAACCGGTCCACTAGCGCGGTCCTCGCCAATCCCTCTCTGGCACAGAGGATCCACCTCCTGCCAGCCGGCATCGTGACAGCGTGCAGCTCAAAGAGGTGGGTGCCGAATGCAAGATTGTGGGGACCCCCGCAGTCAGACATCTTATCCCCTATCCTTTGGATAGGGGATATAATGTCTTAGGGCCGGATTACCCCTTTAAAGGGTGTTCTACTATGTCTATCTTATTCATGCTAGGATACTCAAGGGCAACAGATGGAGGCTAAAAAGAACACACATGATCAAACATCATAACTAAGCAATGAAAAAAATGACAGACATTCATATCAACTAGTAGACTATGTAGCTCCTATGGGGCCCTTGGATAGAGTCGGGGGGGGATTCAGCTTGTTCTGATTCCCTTTTTTCTGGGTGGTAGGTGTCTCTGCAGGACTCCATGGTTACCATTGTTTGGGCCAATTTCCAATCACCTTAGTTCATAGAAAGGTCTTTGAGGGGAAAACAAACCCAGCACTATGACAAGGGTTCCAGTTTGATGTTTGCTATGTAACCCTTACCACCCCCCACCCCTTCAACCCCACCCACACCTTTTGTCAATGAAGCTGTTCCCTTATGCAAAGTGCGGGAATGAGACCTCTGCATACTAGAATTCTGTGAAATAACGAACTTTTGTGGAAACCCAATATAATACAGTGGCTTTGGTACAGCTTTAAATGTTACTGCTTTGGAGTCATTAGCAATTATATTTGGTCACTATGGGGGAGATTTATCAAAATCTGTGCAAAGGAAAAGTTGCCTATAGCAACCAATCAGATCGCTTCTTTCATTTTGCAGAGGCCTTGTTAAAAATGAAAGAAGCAAGCTGATTGGTTGCTATGGGCAACTGGGCAACTTTTCCTCTGGACAGGTTTTGATAAATCGCCCCCTATCTCCTTAATAAGTTTGTTTTAAGCAGTTTACCAAATTTAGCAACCTTTATGTGATTCTTTAGCAACTATATGTAAAATGATTCATGCAGATGTTAATGTTCACTAGTAATTAAAGGGGTTATCCATCTTAGAAAAATGTATCCTGCATGGAGTGGTGGTCGGCACACACCCTCCCATCATCTCTATGAGAGAGCTGAAATGCTGTACTCGGGTGTCTCTGACTCTCCCATAGAGATACATGGAGGGGGCTTGTCGACAACTGCTTTGTGCGCGGTGGTCGACACAGCTCCGTGCAGGAGGAGAGCCAGGGCGCTGGGCAGGAGATTGCGGGGGTTCCAGTGGTCGAGCCCCATGCATTCTAATACTTATACCCTATCTTTTGGATAGGGGATACATTTTTCTATATTGGACTACTCCTTTAAGTTCTCAGGTTAGTTCACTGTTGTTCAGGGTCTATTCACACATACAGTATTCTGCGCAGAGGATTTCAAGCTGTGTTCAGTTTACATTGAAATCTGCAGCAGAAAATCCTGTGCATCAAATCTGCGCGTTAAATCTGCACAGAATACTGTACGTGTGAATAGATCATCAAAGTGCAAAATGTAGACTTGGCTTGACTCTTTGGTTGCTTCTGTGACTCAAGGAAAGGCACATGCAGGGAAGTCTTCCTGACTTGGCAGACAGGCAGCAATGACCTGATGTAGGTCAATGAAGTAATCAGTGTATTTCAGAGAGGCCTTTGTTCAGTGTTTTTCTCTCTTGCAAAGACAAAGTTCTCAGAGAGTGAAAAGTTGTAGAACAATATCCTTTCAGCATGGACAGTTGGACGAGCAGGAGTAGGGACTTGATTTTAGACCTAGGTAAGACATGTGACCTAGGTACAGTTATGTCTAGCAATAGCAGGGGTTAGGAAATGTACAGTTTGCTGGCTGACTGGAACTCACAGCAAGTGCAGGGCTAGGATATGTTACTCTGACCAAGGACAGGTCTTGGCTTCTTTGCTTATCTTTCCAGCAGGAGCTGAGCTGTGAGACATGTGGCTCTGGCAACAGCTAGGCCTCAGCTGGTTCTAATGGGTTTAGGTCCTCTTCTTCTACTTAGATAGATACATTGGACTAGGGGCTTTCTCCCACAGGCATTGGCTATGAGTGGCATTTGACCAAAGCACCATTCAACTGTGTACAGTATATGCAAGACATTTTAACCCTTGAAACTAGGCAAGACCTCAGTGTATGCAACAATTTGAGTGCAATGCAGATAAATACATTTGCAAAACTCTTCAGTACCTGATACACGTTTTATGCATGAAAGGGGTACTCCGCCCTTAGACATCTTATCCCCTATCCAAAGGATAAGATGTCTGATCGCGGGGGTCCCTCTGCTGGGGATAAGATGTCTAGAAGCGGAGTACCCCTTTAAGCAAAAATTTTTACTCTCAGCCATGGTAACTATATCATTCATAATGGGACACTACTACTGATCATAAGGAACATATAAAGCTAATTGTATGCTAACTGAGCTAAAGCTAACTATAGACTGGTCAAAGCCTCACCAATTGTCACTCTTAGAACCCCTATGGGCTAAGTGAGCTAAGCAAGTCATCGATAACTGTTGCCTTTATGATAGAAAATTAATTTGACATTTGTGACATCTGACAAGTCAAAATAATCCAGGTATTAATAGGGGTCTTCCACACTATTGTGTCCCCGACACTGGTACCTTTTTTAGGTCGGTGTTATCAAATAGGGAGGAGTAACACAATGTTTAGTAGTAGTTGCAAGTCATGTATGGATTCAATTGTTTCTGACCCTGGCACATTCTTTAGGTTGGTGTTACCATATAGGCAGGAACAACACCATGTGAGAATAATGTTACTATTCTGGCACTATTATTTGATCAGAACTATTGTACATTATCGTGAACAATATCTACAAGGACACCACCATATAGGTACTGTGTGGGTGAATATTAAGGCAGTCAGCCAGGAGCTTTATGGGATGTTCAGGAGCTGACATGGATTTCAACACATAATCCATGTAAAATCCAGTGATATTACACAGCTCATCTATTTAAATGGGTTTTTCCACAACCTCATTCGTATGCATTGGGACATTTCTCCCACAGCAAACAAGTTTACTTATTTCTGATGGAAATGACAAGGAATAGTCTCTTTGGATGACAACTGGCCTAATCCTTGCCATAATCTGCTGCAGACTTGATCAACTATAGGCTGTGGTAGAGACTGAGAGGGAAATGTATCAATACTTTCATCAGAAAACTAGTGTAAAAAAGTCACTTATTGTTGGGCAAATAAGCAAATTGTCACGATGCCGGCTGGCAGGTAGTGGACCCTCTGTGCCAGAGAGGGATTGGCGTGGACCGTGCTAGTGGACCGGTTCTAAGCCACTACTGGTTTTCACCAGAGCCCGCCGCAAAGCGGGATGGTCTTGCTGCGGCGGTAGTGACCAGGTCGTATCCACTAGCAACGGCTCACCTCTCTGGCTGCTGAAGATAGGCGCGGTACAAGGGAGTAGGCAGAAGCAAGGTCGGACGTAGCAGAAGGTCGGGGCAGGCAGCAAGGATCGTAGTCAGGGGCAACGGCAGAAGGTCTGGAAACACAGGCAAGGAACACACAAGGAACGCTTTCACTGGCACTAAGGCAACAAGATCCGGCAAGGGAGTGCAAGGGAAGTGAGGTAATATAGGGAAGTGCACAGGTGAAAACCCTAATTGGAACCACTGCGCCAATCAGCGGCGCAGTGGCCCTTTAAATCGCAGAGACCCGGCGCGCGCGCGCCCTAGGGAGCGGGGCCGCGCGCGCCGGGACAGAACAGACGGGGAGCGAGTCAGGTAGGGGAGCCGGGGTGCGCATCGCGAGCGGGCGCTACCCGCATCGCGAATCGCATCCCGGCTGGCAGCAGGATCGCAGCGCCCCGGGTCAGAGGACGTGACCGGAGCGCTGCAGCGGAGGGAGTGAAGCGAGCGCTCCGGGGAGGAGCGGGGACCCGGAGCGCTCGGCGTAACAGTACCCCCCCCCTTGGGTCTCCCCCTCTTCTTGGAGCCTGAGAACCTGAGGAGCAGACTTTTGTCAAGGATGTTGTCCTCAGGTTCCCAGGATCTCTCTTCAGGACCACAACCCTCCCAGTCTACTAAAAAAAAATTTTTCCCTCTGACCTTTTTGGCAGCCAAAATTTCCTTGACCGAGAAGACGTCCGAGGAGCCGGAAACAGGAGTGGGAGGAACAGATTTGGGAGAAAAACGGTTGAGGATGAGTGGTTTGAGAAGAGAGACGTGAAAGGCATTAGGGATACGAAGAGAAGGAGGAAGAAGAAGTTTATAAGAGACAGGATTAATTTGACACAAAATTTTGAAAGGACCAAGATAGCGTGGTCCCAACTTGTAGCTAGGGACACGGAAGCGGACATATTTAGCGGAGAGCCATACCTTGTCTCCAGGGGAAAAAACGGGGGGAGCTCTTCTTTTCTTATCCGCGAACCTCTTCATGCGTGAAGAAGCCTGTAAGAGAGAATTTTGGGTCTCTCTCCATATAATGGAAAGGTCACGAGAAATTTCATCCACAGCGGGCAGACCAGAGGGCAAGGGGGTAGGGAGGGGGGGAAGAGGGTGACGGCCGTACACCACGAAAAATGGGGATTTGGAGGAAGATTCAGAGACCCTGAAGTTATACGAAAATTCGGCCCATGGAAGGAGATCTGCCCAGTCATCCTGGCGGGAGGAAACAAAATGTCGCAAATAATCACCCAGGATCTGGTTAATTCTTTCTACTTGTCCATTGGACTGGGGATGATATGCAGAGGAAAAATTTAATTTAATCTTGAGTTGTTTACAGAGAGCCCTCCAGAATTTAGACACGAATTGGACCCCTCTATCCGAGACAATCTGCGTAGGCAACCCGTGAAGACGAAAAATGTGTACAAAAAATTGTTTAGCCAACTGAGGCGCAGAAGGAAGACCAGGAAGAGGGATGAAATGTGCCATTTTGGAGAATCGATCAACGACCACCCAAATAACGGTGTTGCCACGGGAAGGGGGTAAATCAGTAATAAAATCCATACCAATCAGAGACCAAGGCTGTTCGGGGACAGGCAGAGGATGAAGAAAACCAGCGGGCTTCTGGCGAGGAGTCTTATCCCGGGCACAGATAGTGCAGGCTCGCACAAAGTCCCCAACATCCGTCTCCAGAGTCGGCCACCAATAGAAGCGGGAGATGAGTTGCACAGATTTCTTGATGCCCGCATGACCTGCGAGATGGGAGGAGTGACCCCATTTGAGGATTCCGAGGCGTTGGCGTGGAGAAACAAAGGTCTTTCCTGGAGGAGTCTGCCTGATGGAGGCAGGAGAAGTGGAGATCAGGCAGTCAGGTGGAATGATGTGTTGCGGAGGGAGATCAACTTCTGAGGCATCCGAGGAACGAGAGAGAGCATCGGCCCTAATGTTCTTATCGGCAGGACGAAAGTGAATCTCAAAATTAAATCGGGCAAAGAACAGAGACCACCGGGCCTGGCGAGGATTCAGCCGTTGGGCCGACTGGAGGTAGGAGAGGTTCTTGTGGTCGGTGTAGATAATAACAGGAAATCTTGATCCCTCCAGCAGATGCCTCCATTCCTCAAGTGCTAATTTAATGGCTAGAAGCTCTCGATCCCCGATGGAGTAGTTCCTCTCCGCTGGAGAGAAGGTCCTAGAGAAAAAACCACAAGTGACAGCATGCCCGGAAGGATTTTTTTGTAGAAGAACAGCTCCAGCTCCTACTGAGGAGGCATCAACCTCCAATAGGAAGGGTTTGGAAGGGTCAGGTCTGGAGAGCACGGGAGCCGAAGAAAAGGCAGACTTGAGTCGTTTAAAGGAGTCTTCTGCTTGAGGAGGCCAGGACTTGGGATCAGCATTTTTCTTGGTTAAAGCCACGATAGGAGCCACAATGGTAGAAAAATGTGGAATAAATTGCCTGTAATAATTGGCGAACCCCAAAAAGCGTTGGATAGCACGGAGTCCGGAGGGGCGTGGCCAATTTAAGACGGCAGAGAGTTTGTCTGGATCCATCTGTAGTCCCTGGCCAGAGACCAAATATCCTAGAAAAGGAAGAGATTGGCATTCAAACAGACATTTCTCAATTTTGGCATAGAGTTGGTTGTCACGAAGTCTCTGAAGAACCATACGGACATGCTGGCGGTGTTCTTCTAGATTGGCAGAAAAAATTAGGATATCGTCCAGATATACCACAACACAGGAGTATAACAGATCACGAAAAATTTCATTGACAAAGTCTTGGAAGACGGCAGGGGCATTGCACAGTCCAAAGGGCATGACCAGATACTCAAAGTGTCCATCTCTGGTGTTAAAAGCCGTTTTCCACTCGTCCCCCTCTCTGATGCGGATGAGGTTATAGGCGCCTCTTAAGTCCAATTTAGTGAAGATGTGGGCACCTTGGAGGCGATCAAAGAGTTCAGAGATGAGGGGTAAGGGGTAGCGGTTCTTAACCGTGATTTTATTAAGACCGCGGTAGTCAATGCAAGGACGTAGGGAGCCATCTTTTTTGGACACAAAGAAAAATCCGGCTCCGGCAGGAGAGGAGGATTTACGGATAAAGCCCTTTTTTAGATTCTCCTGGACGTATTCGGACATGGCAAGAGTCTCTGGGGCAGAGAGAGGATAAATTCTGCCCCGGGGTGGAGTAGTACCCGGGAGGAGGTCGATAGGGCAATCATAAGGCCTGTGAGGAGGTAGAGTCTCAGCTTGTTTTTTGCAGAAAACATCCGCGAAGTCCATATAGGCCTTAGGGAGACCGGTTACTGGAGGAACCACAGAGTTACGGCAAGGGTTACTGGGAACCGGTTTTAGACAGTTCTTGGAACAAGAGGACCCCCAACTCTCGATCTCCCCAGTGGACCAATCCAGGGTTGGGGAATGAAGTTGAAGCCAGGGAAGTCCAAGGAGAATCTCCGAGGTGCAATTGGGGAGGACCAAAAGTTCAATCCTCTCATGATGAGATCCGATGCTCATAAGAAGGGGCTCCGTGCGGAAACGTATGGTACAGTCCAATCTTTCATTATTTACACAATTGATGTAGAGGGGTCTGGCGAGACTGGTCACTGGGATGTTGAACCTGTTGACGAGAGAGGCCAAAATAAAATTTCCTGCAGATCCAGAGTCCAAGAAGGCCACTGTAGAGAAGGAGAAGGCAGAGGCAGACATCCGCACAGGCACAGTAAGACGTGGAGAAGCAGAGTAGACATCAAGGACTGTCTCACCTTTGTGCGGAGTCAGCGTACGTCTTTCCAGGCGGGGAGGACGGATAGGACAATCCCTCAGGAAGTGTTCGGTACTAGCACAGTACAGGCAGAGGTTCTCCATACGGCGTCGTGTCCTCTCTTGAGGTGTCAGGCGAGACCGGTCGACCTGCATAGCCTCCACGGCGGGAGGCACAGGAACAGATTGCAGGGGACCAGAGGAGAGAGGAGCCGAGGAGACGAAACGCCTCGTGCGAACAGAGTCCATATCTTGGCGGAGTTCCTGACGCCTTTCAGAAAAACGCATGTCAATGCGAGTGGCTAGGTGAATAAGTTCATGTAGATTAGCAGGAATTTCTCGTGCGGCCAGAACATCTTTAATGTTGCTGGATAGGCCTTTTTTGAAGGTCGCGCAGAGGGCCTCATTATTCCAGGACAATTCTGAAGCAAGTGTACGGAATTGTACGGCATACTCGCCAACGGAAGAATTACCCTGGACCAGGTTCAACAGGGCAGTCTCAGCAGAAGAGGCTCGGGCAGGTTCCTCAAAGACACTTCGGATTTCCGAGAAGAAGGAGTGTACAGAGGCAGTGACGGGGTCATTGCGGTCCCAGAGCGGTGTGGCCCATGACAGGGCTTTTCCGGACAGAAGACTGACTACGAAAGCCACCTTAGACCTTTCAGTGGGAAACAGGTCCGACATCATCTCCAGATGCAGGGAACATTGGGAAAGAAAGCCACGGCAAAACTTAGAGTCCCCATCAAATTTATCCGGCAAGGATAAGCGTATCCCAGGAGCGGCCACTCGCTGCGGAGGAGGTACAGGAGCTGGCGGAGGAGATGACTGCTGAAGCTGTGGTAGCAACTGTTGTAGCATAACGGTCAGTTGAGACAGCTGTTGGCCTTGTTGCGCTATCTGTTGTGACTGCTGGGCGACCACCGTGGTGAGGTCAGCGACAACTGGCAGAGGAACTTCAGCGGGATCCATGGCCGGATCTACTGTCACGATGCCGGCTGGCAGGTAGTGGACCCTCTGTGCCAGAGAGGGATTGGCGTGGACCGTGCTAGTGGACCGGTTCTAAGCCACTACTGGTTTTCACCAGAGCCCGCCGCAAAGCGGGATGGTCTTGCTGCGGCGGTAGTGACCAGGTCGTATCCACTAGCAACGGCTCACCTCTCTGGCTGCTGAAGATAGGCGCGGTACAAGGGAGTAGGCAGAAGCAAGGTCGGACGTAGCAGAAGGTCGGGGCAGGCAGCAAGGATCGTAGTCAGGGGCAACGGCAGAAGGTCTGGAAACACAGGCAAGGAACACACAAGGAACGCTTTCACTGGCACTAAGGCAACAAGATCCGGCAAGGGAGTGCAAGGGAAGTGAGGTAATATAGGGAAGTGCACAGGTGAAAACCCTAATTGGAACCACTGCGCCAATCAGCGGCGCAGTGGCCCTTTAAATCGCAGAGACCCGGCGCGCGCGCGCCCTAGGGAGCGGGGCCGCGCGCGCCGGGACAGAACAGACGGGGAGCGAGTCAGGTAGGGGAGCCGGGGTGCGCATCGCGAGCGGGCGCTACCCGCATCGCGAATCGCATCCCGGCTGGCAGCAGGATCGCAGCGCCCCGGGTCAGAGGACGTGACCGGAGCGCTGCAGCGGAGGGAGTGAAGCGAGCGCTCCGGGGAGGAGCGGGGACCCGGAGCGCTCGGCGTAACACAAATGCTCAGAAAATCTGACAATTTTTTGCCAAAACCTACACAGAATCCATTGATAAATTCCCCATCAGTCATGGATGTCTGCTACAGAAATGCATGTGAGATTGTAATCCAACGTGTCAACATAGCCTTACTGTTGAATATAATTCATAGCATACAGTTGCATAACTAGGCTTAGACATCCAGGCTGGGGCCCAGTATTCACATACAGGGCATACAAGAGCACCGATATGGTTAGGATTACGTATGAATACATTTGTCTTTCCTGTCTGTCTTAGTCCACATTGGGGGAGATTCTCAAAGAATTTTGCGCCCAAAAAAATCGACCACATTTTCAAAGAGCTTTGTGCCGCAGTTTACACTGTTCACGTCAGTTTTGTAAAAGTGGGCGTGTCCACGTAGATTGTCTGCTTTACATTTTCAACATTTTTCATAAAATTTCACACCAGCTTTTTGATGTCGAAATCACAGAAATGTTTGTAGTTTTATTGTTTATGTTTCTTAGTTTTTTGTGAAAAGGTGTTATTTAAGTAATTATTAAAAAAAGAAATAATTATTATCAGGGGTGTGGAAATTTAATGAAAAAAAACTACTTGTCCACAGGACTAAAACGGAGCAAAATCTACTTGTTCCTCATGACAATCCACTTGTCCGGGCAATTTTTGCTTTCACACTCTAGTTTTTTCCTCCTCGCTGTATAATAGCCATAACTACCTACAATAATGATAACTTTTCATTTTTCAATAACATTCTCTGAACCAAAATAATATATAATCGGTGAAGTGAAATTGAAATTGTAAAAGATAATTTTGCAAATTTGTTGGTTTTCTTTTTTATGCCATTTACCTTGTGGTTGAGCTAACATATTATTTTGATACTTTAGGCCGCCTGATTACAGTAATACCAGATTTGTATAGTTTCTGTCATGTTTTACAAATTTTAAAAAAATTCTGAACTTTTTAGAATTTTTTTTATTGACATTTTTTGACCCCTGTAACTTTTTATTTGATATATTTTTTCACATACCAGGCTTTATGAGGGCTCATTTTTAGCACCATAATCTGTTTTTTGTATAGATACCATTTTGGTATTCATATGACTTTATTTTTAGCTTTTTTTCTGGCATATTTTATTTGGTATTTTATTTTATTTTTTTACATTTACGTCATTTACCCTATGGGATACATAATGTTATATTTTAATAGTTCATACAATTACGCATGCAGCGATACTAGATGTGTTTATTATTATTTTGTTTACATGTTTTTATATAGGAAAAGGGGGTGCTTTGAACTTTTAACATAGAAGGGGTTAATGTGTGTCTTTTAAACTTTTATTAAAACTTTTTTTGGTTTGTTTTACACTTTATTAGACTTTTAGGAGGAATCATTAGATTCCTCATGCAGATCAATAGAGTTCTATTGAATTCCATTGATCTGTGTGCTCTGCGCTCCATTGATAATGCCATGTCCAGCCAGGCTCTATCAATGACAGAGCCACGGACACCAGGGAAGCAGAGGTAAGCCCTCCTGCTACCTCTATAGTGGATCCCACCCACACCCCGCGATCACACTGCTGGGGGGTGATCCACTCCCCTAGCCCACCAGGAAACATTCACATGTCCCTTTAGATGGCGCTGTCAAAGCCGAGCTAAAGGGTTAATAGCCAGCCGCATGCTGGCTATTAGCGGCGGCCCCCAGCTACTGAAATCAGCCGGGGGCTGTTGAGTATGGAGCGGGCAGGGGTCCATAGCTGAGCGCCTCCGCGCTTGTCAGGTCCGGCCCTGCTTGCCCGAAGCTAAGGGCTAAGGGCCAGAAAAATTAACCTGCCCGGCACCCGGAACTGCATGTCCCGGGTGTTGGCGATAGGAATTCCACATCCCTGGTTACCTGAAACCCAAAACAATTTTCTATCACATGGGTTTTTTTTTTTTTTTTTACAACCAGTTGAGAGTAGAAAATAACAAAATAACTAATACTTCCCATACCAACACCCGGCTTTTTTGTGCCGATGCTTCCCTTGTCCCCTGCCAATTTTTGTTTACTAGGTTGCAGCTATGGCATGTTCTGTTGACACAAGACAACTGGAGTAAATCATGCCCCACAACATGCTCTAACATTCTTAAAGGAAATCTGTCATAAGCGTCACCTGCACTAACCTGTGGGACATGCAGTACGGGCTGATATTAGTAGGACATGCAGTTCCGGGCGTCGGGTGATAGGAATTCCACATCCCTGATTATTGAAAAATGTTATTAAAAAATATATATATATATATTTTTTTTTTCTTGGTCTCTGCACCTGCACTCACATATAACCCCTTAAGGACCCGGGGTTTTTCCGTTTTTGCATTTTTGTTTTTTCCTCCTTACCTTTAAAAAATCATAACTCTTTCAATTTTTCACCTAAAAATCCATATGATGGCTTATTTTTTGCACCACCAATTCTACTTTGTAATGACGTCAGTCATTTTACCCCAAAATCTACGGTGAAACGGAAAAAAAAAAATCAATGTGAGACAAAATTGAAAAAAAATGCCATTTTGTAAATTTTGGGGGCTTCTGTTTCTACACAGTAAATTTTTCGGTAAAAATGACACCTTCTCTTTATTCTGTAGGTCCATACGATTAAAATGATTCCCTACTTATATAGGTTTGATTTTGTCGTACTTCTGGAAAAAATCATAACTACATGCAGGAAAATATATACGTTTAAAATTGTCATCTTCTGACCCCTATAACTTTTTTATTTTTACGCGTATGGGGCGGTATGAGGGCTATTTTTTTGCGCCGTGATCTGAAGTTTTTAGCGGTATGATTTATGCATTGATAGGACTTATTGATCGCTTTTTATTCATTTTTTCATGATATGGAATTTTTTTGCATGTACGCCATTGATCTAGTGGTTTAATTAACAATATATTTTTATAACTCAGACATTTCCGCACGCGGCGATACCACATATGTATATTTTTATTTTTATTTACACTGGGTTTTTTTATGGGAAAAGGGGGGTGATTCAAACTTTTAATAGGGAAGGGGTTAAATGAACTTCACTTTTTTTCACTTTATTTTTGCAGTGATCTTTATCATTGATCACTGGTTTCTCATAGGAAACCAGTGATCGATGATTCTGCCGCTTGACTGCTCATGCCTGGATCTCAGGCACTGAGCAGTCATTTGACAATCGGACAGCGAGGAGGCAAGTAGGGGCCCTCCTGCTGTTCGGGATGCCGCAATTTCACCGCGGCTATCCCAAATAGCTCCCTGAGCTAACCGGCATGGTTTCACTTTCATTTTAGACGCAGCGTTCAACTTTGAACGCCGCATCTAAAGGGTTAATAGCGTGCGGCACCGCGATCAATGCCGCGCGCTATTAGCCACGGGTCCCGGCCGTTGTTAGAGGGCGGGCCCGACTCGCTATGACGCGGGGCCACGCGTCCTTAACAGGTTAAGCTCAGAAATGTTTTATTTATACAGTTATCGCTTGTCTGGACACTAGTAACCATGGAATATTTAGTGTGATGTTTCTGCCAGAATTGTCTGGGATGCAAAATTTGGCACAAAAATTTTGGATTTTGGCACCAAACTCGGCAATTTTGGTGCAAAAAATCCAATATGGCTGCAACCAAAAAAATGTTTTGGGCGCGAAAAAACAAACAAAAGTTGTGCGGAAATGAATTTTCACATATTTTCATAGCAGCACAAAAGACCTTTGAAAATGTGAGGAGAAAAAAAAAGGTGTGAATAATATCCCTGGAACAGAAGTTACAGTAGTTTTTGAGAATCTCCCCCATTGTTCTTGTACCTGATTTGAAATACTTACCTACCTCAGTCCGCCACATCTCCTGTAAAGCTCCTTCCAGTCCCCCATTGCTCACTGCAGGTTCTGCTCAAATATCTTATCTTTAAAGCAGGGGAACAGACAATCAGGTAAGTATCACTTATTCATTTTTATCCTTTCCCAACTATATAAAAACCATATAAATAAAAACTGATCCTAAGGGTGCACATACTAGCAGGGGTTATGTTGTGGCATACATACATACATACATTCCATTCTCACACCACAAAAACCACAGCAAGCACTATGCATTTAAATTGAATTTTTGTTGTGGTTTTCCAGCAATGGTGGTTGTGTCTGTGTATAGAAACTATATTCAAACTGAAACTGGATTCAAAACTGTGACAAAAAAAAAAGTGACAAAAAAAACAAAACACGTTGTAGCTTTTTTTTTTTTTTTTGCAGTACGATTATTGCATTGCTTTCTGCTGAGCCATTATATGTATGTGTGAATATACTCTTATCGTACAAGTTTAGTCATATAGGCAAAGTCTAAATAATAATTTGTACATTTGTTTTACTTTTTTCTAAGCTAACAATTTTTATTGCGCTCGAGTAACTCGCACTAGACACATGAGGTTACTGACATTCATTTACAGTCAGAAGGGTGGTGCCAGATAGAAAATAACATGGAAGAAATATTTAAAAAAAAATGCTATGAAGCAAAGTTCTTTGCTTCTTAAAGTAACACTTAACGAAAGATTCACTAAAGCATAAAAAAATTCCCAGCACTTCCTTTTTGACTCATTTCTTTCCTTTGATATTATTTTTGTCTCTAACTGAGAAATATATCATCACTGTGCAACCAAGGGATCAGCCATTTCCCCTCTTTCCCTCTATCCCTGTAAGAAATGTTGTAAGAAAATTGGCTGCAGAAGCAGCTTCCCTCCTCTGCCATGTGGACAGTAGGACACCAAGATTGTTAAAGGGGTACTCCCGAGGGGGGCCATGTAGGTAAATCGCCCTTGCGATCTGTGGCGATACGGGGCTGATCGGGTCTCTGGGACCCGACCGCCCGGTAATTTTGCATGATCCCGGCTGTCACAGACAGCCAGGACCATGCTAAAGAATAGGAGCGAGGTGGCAAGCCTGCCACCTCCTCCGATCCCCTGCGATTCTTCGGTTAGTTAACCAACCAATCGCAGGGGGGGGGGGCGGTTACTTCCTCCCGCCCTGCCCAGCCCCTTGAAGTCCGGAGAGGACGACCGGAGGACGTGGCGGGGAACGGGGGAGTGCTGGGGACCGGCCCCGGTACTTACTTCGTCCCTGAAGACCCGGATCCCGGCGATGAAGGTGGCGGCGACAGGTGAGTGGATCTTCAGCCGCGGTCGGGCCCTTTACAGCAATGCATGACGCCGTAAAGCGACATGCATTGCTGTAATGGGACCCTGTAAACTACAACTCCCAGCATGCCCAGACAGCCCTTGGCGTCTGGGCATGCTGGGAGTTGCAGTTTTGCAACATCTGGAGGTCCACAGTTTGGAGACCACTGTGCCCTTCCAGATGTTGCAAAACTACACATTCTCAGCATGCCCTTATTGTCCAGGCATGCTGGGAGTTGTAGTTCTGTAACATCTTGCCCTTCGGATGTTGCAGAACTACAACTCCTAGCATGCCTGGACAGTTTTGGCATACTGGGAGTTGTAGTTTTGCAACATCTGGAGGGCTACAGCTTGGACACCACTACACAGTGGTCCCCAAACTGTTCTCCTCCAGCTGTTGCGTAACCACTACTCCCAATATGCCCTTCGGCTGCCTGAGCATGCTGGGAGTTGTGGTTTTGCAACAACTGGAGGCACACTGGTTGGGAAACATTGCCTGTTTCCTAACATAGTGTTAGCTGGGAGTGTTAACTGTGCATGCTGGGAGTTGTAGTTTTGCAACAGCTGGAGGTCCCCCCCCCCCCCCCCCCTGTGAATGTACAGGGTACATTCACATGGGCAGGGGGCTTACAGTGAGTATCAGGCTGCAAGTTTACGATGCAGCAAATTTTGCACGGCAGCTCAAACTCGCAGCGGGAAACTTGCTGTAATCCCCCGCCCGTGTGACTGTACCCTAAAAACACTACACTACACTAACACAAAATAAAATAAAAAGTAAAAAACACTACATATACGCATACCCCTACACAGCCCCCCTTCCCAATAAAAATGAAAAACGTCTGGTACGCCACTGTTTCCAAAATGGAGCCTCCAGCTGTTGCAAAATAACAACTCCCAGTATTGCCGGACAGCCGTTGACTGTCCAAGCATGCTGGGATTTTGCAACAGCTGGAGGCACCCTGTTTGGGAATCACTGGCGTAGAATACCCCTATGTCCACCCCTATGCAAATCCCTAATTCAGGCCTCAAATGCGCATGGCACTCTCACTTCGGAGCCCTGTCGTATTTCAAGGCAACAGTTTAGGGCCACATATGGGGTATCGCCGTACTCGGGAGAAATTGCCTAACAAATTTTACGGGGCTTTTTCTCCTTTCACCCCTTATGAAAAGGGGAAGTTGTGGTCTACACTAGCATGTTAGTGTAAAAAAAATAAAAATGTTTACACTAACATGCTGGTGTTGCCCTATACTTTTCATTTTGACAAGAGGTAAAAGGGAAAAAAGCCCCCCAAAATTTGTAATGCAGTTTCTCCTGACTACGGAGATACCCCATATGTGGGCGTAAAGTGCTCTGGGGGTGCACAACAAGGCCCAGAAGGGAGAGTGCACCATGTACATTTGAGGTGATTTGCACAGGGGTGGCTGATTGTTACAGCGGTTTTGACAAACGCAAAAAAACAAAACCCCACATGTAACCCCATTTCTGAAACTACACCCCTCACGGAATGTAATGAGGGGTGCAGTGAGAATTTACACCCCACTGGTGTCTGACAGATCTTTGGAACAATGGGCTGTGCAAATAAAAAATTTTGTACAGCCCACTGTTCCAAAGATCTGACAGACACCAGTGGGGGTAAATGCTCACTGTACCCCTGGTTACGTTCGTCAAGGGGTCTAGTTTCCAAAATGGTATGACATGTGGAGGTTATTTTGCTGTCCTGGCACCATAGGGGCTTCCTAAATGCGACATACCCCCCGAGCAAAACTTGCTCTCAAAAAGCCAACTATGACTCCTTCTCTTCTGAGCATTGTAGTTTGCCCGTAGTGCACTTCAGGTCAACTTATGGGGTCCCTCCATACTCAGAAGAGATGGGGTTACAAATTTTGGTTGTATTTTCTGCTATTAACCCTTGCATAAATGTGAAATTTGGGGGGGGGAAACACACATTTTAGTGACTTTTTTTTTTTACGTATGCAAAAGTCGTGAAACCCCTGTGGGGTATTAAGGTTCACTTAATTCCTTGTTACGTTCCTCAAGGGGTCTAGTTTCTAAAATGGTATGCCATGTGTTTTTTTTTTTTTGCTGTCCTGGCACCATAGGGGCTTCCTAAATGCGACATGCCCCCGAGCAAAATTTGCTCTCAAAAAGCCAAATATGACTCCTTCTCTTCTGAGCATTGTAGTTCGCCCGTAGTGCACTTCAGGTCAACTTATGTGGTACCTCCATACTCAGAAGAGATGGGGTTACAAATTTTGGGGGGTATTTTCTGCTATTAACCCTTGCAAAAATTTGAAATTTGGGGGGAAACACATTTTAGTGAAATTTTTTTTTTTTTTTTTTTTTTTTACATATGCAAAAGTCGTGAAACACCTGTGGGGATTAAGGCTCACTTTATTCCTAGTTACATTCCTCAAGGGGTCTAGTTTTCAAAATGGTATGGCATGTGTTTGTTTTGCTGTTCTGGCACCATAGGGGCTTCCTAAATGCAACATGCCCCCCAAAAAGCATTTCTGAAAAACGTACTCTCCAAAATCCCCTTGTCGCTCCTTCACTTCTGAGCCCTCTACTGCGCCCGCCGAACAATTTACATAGACATATGAGGTATGTGCTTACTCGAAAGAAATTGGGCTACAAATATAAGTATACATTTTCTCCTTTTACCCCTTGTAAAAATTCAAAAATTGGGTCTACAAGAATATGCGAGTGTAAAAAATGAAGATTGTGAATTTTCTCCTTCACTTTGCTGCTATTCCTGTGAAACACCTAAAGGGTTAAAACGCTGACTGAATGTCATTTTGAATACTTTTGGGGGTGCAGTTTTTATAATGGGGTCTTTTGTGGGGTATTTCTAATATGAAGACCCTTCAAATCCACTTCAAACCTGAACTGGTCCCTGAAAAATAGTGAGTTTGAAAATTTTGTGAAAAATTGGAAAATTGCTGCTGAATTTTGAAGCCCTCTGGTGTCTTCCAAAAGTAAAAACTCTTCAATTTTATGATGCAAACATAAAGTAGACATATTGTTTATGTGAATAAAATAAAAAAAAATTTGGAATATCCATTTTCCTTACAAACAGAGAGCTTCAAAGTTAGAAAAATGCAAAATGTTCAAATTTTTCATAAAATTTTGGGATTTTTCACTAAGAAAGGATGCAAGTTACCATGCAAGTTTTCGTAGAATATGTCACGAAAAAACAATCTCGGAATCAGAATGATAACTAAAAGCATTCCAGAGTTATTAATGTATAAAGTGACAGTGGTCAGATGTGCAAAAAATGGCCGGGTCCTAAGGTGTAAAATGGCTGGGTCCTTAAGGGGTTAAAGGAGTACTCCAGCGCAAAATAACTTATCCCCTATCCAAAGGATAGGGGATGAGTTATAGATCGCGGGGGGTCCGAGCGCTGTGGCCCCCCGGGATCTCCTGGACGGGGCTGCGGCAGTCTGCCGGAAGTTTGAAGAGTGAAGTTTCATCCCCAGCAGAAAGCCGCGACAGACAATCCCCCCATGTATCTCTATTGGATTCATGGAGGGGGCGTGTCGGCCGCCGCATATATTGCCGTGGCCCCGTACCAAAAATTGCGGGGGGCCTTCGGATAGGGGATAAGTTATTTTGCACTATAGATGTCCTTTAAGCCTTGACCTTAGATAAACCTCATTACCTCAGTAATGGAATAGAACATTTAGACTTTGTTTCAGGAATATGTAGAGATCTTACTTTAATCATGTATTCCTAGGTTTAGGCTCCATATGGCAGATTTGCTGTGAATAATCCAAAAAGTTTACTGTAGCAGCACAGTTAGTGAGATTTTCTTCCATGAGATGATGGAAAAATTTCCCCAAAATCCATGAAGAAACTGACTTGTGAGGCAGATTTTTCGCATTGTCTTTATTGGAGAAGTTGAATTCTGCAATAAATCCACAGGTTATACTGGATATACTGCACATTAATCAAAATCCGATAATGTTAAATTTAAATCCATAGATTTCTTTGATCTTTAAATGGTACCTGTCATTTGTTATAAAAAAATATGTTATAGATTAGCCTTATTTAATTACCTTTCTAATATACTTCTTAAAGGAGAAGCTGCAAAAACGAAGAAAACAAACTTTAACTCACCTTCCTACATTCCCCATTTGCGCCGATTATTGGCGGCCCGGTCCTCCATTGCTGGTCTGATTCCTGGGCTCGGTGACTCATACTGCGCTCAGCGTATCAGCGGCCGCAGCGATGTCATGCCTTGGCTGGTGATTGGCTGAGCGCACTGTCATGTAAGGAGCCCGGGCAGCAGGGACAAGGCAGGACCCGCATTTCTCCTTTAATAAAATTTTGTAACTTTATGTGTTGAAATAACTCCTAAAGTTTAGCCACCAGGGTTCCTCCTACTGGTCTTGCTTGCAGATTGTTCAGTGCTGAGAGCTGAGGGGGGTGCAGCCAATCAAAGTCCATCTTTCATGGAACCGCTCTTGGCTGTGTGCAGCATAGCAAGGGAGGAAGTTCTCCCCAGCAGGGCTTCAGATGACGTTTTGCCTGCTGGGAAATACCCCTTCCCAATCTGTGGAGCTCACTGAGACTGAGCAGAATATCTAGAACAATATCAAGGTACAGAACTAAAAAATGAAAAAAGTGAAAATCTGCCTCATTTTGCAGTGTTTGGCCATATACTAAGTTTTCCTTTAACCCATTTTCACACTACAACATAACTAAGTCAGTGATTGGACTATCTTTGTGCACCACAAAGTAGAGGTATATTACAGATATGCTGTGCTAGCGCTATCCACTGCAGTATGTTACAGTGGCCAGGATTGGACTTTGATGCTGGTCTTTATCTTCTTAGATGCTAGAATCAAACGTAGCTGTAATATACATGGAGTTTAAGGCTAAGTTTTTACTTTGTTTTTAATAAAAAAAAAAAAAAGATACAGTAGTGATGGAAAAAATTGTATTTAACAAAATGTATCTTCTTTATAACAACATTTTTATAAATTTTTAAACAGAGATCAATTTATGTGGGCAGGCAGGGCACTAAAAATAGTGGACAATAATAAAAATGTAGTGTGTGTGTGTATTTTTCACTTTTTATTCTTTGTTTTTTAGGTGGTACTACTACTCCCAGCATGGAACACACGCTGTTCGATGATGGGAGTAGTAGTACCTGCAGTTAAGGAAAGATCACAGCAGGTATCACTCCTGACATCCGCTGTGATTGTCCTTTCTATTGCAGAGATGTGGAGCGGCTCTATACAGTGCTAGTATCTCTGCACTATACTCTGGCCATTGTTAAAGGGCCCCTAGAGAGGGCCATTTGTTATCCCATCAGTGCCTTTTTGATGGCAGGGTGCCAATGATTTGTCATTGCAGGCACTTGCCTAACAAATGCTACCATGACTGCCTTTGGTTTCTGACTATTTGGCAATTATAGAAGTATTGCAATATATTAAATTAGCTGATGACACCGTGAAGACCCAAAGAAAAAAAATTAGCCCCGGGTGTGTGGTGATGTTCGTCTGGCATTTTCATAGTAACACATGCTCCCTCCACTGAGTAGCTCCACTCTGCATATATACCCCTCCTCCTCATGTGCGGTATCCGCAGCCACAGGCTTCATGATGTGGAGCTTGGGAATGCATTTACAGCATATACAGAAGAACAGGTATTACCAAAAAACGGAGGCACTGAGTGAAGAATGGTAAATATCATTTTCAGCAGTGTTAGTGTGGTTGATACATATGGCAGATTCCTTTTAAAGCGGTACTCCACTGGAAAACATTTTTTTTTTTTATTAACTGGTGCCAGAAAATTAAACCGATTTGTAAATTACTTCTATTAAAAAATCGTAATCCTTCCAGTACTAATCAGCTGCTATATGCTCCACAGGAAGTTCTTTTCTTTTTGAATTTCTTTTCTGTCTGACCACAGTACCTTCTGCTGCCACCTATGTCCATTTTAGGAACTGTCCAGAGTAGGAGCAAATTCCCATTGGAAATCTATACAGTTCCTGACATGGACAGAGGTAAGAGCAGAGAGCACTGTGGTGAGACACAAAGGAAATTCAAAAAGAAAAGAACTTCCTGTGGATCATACAGCAGCTGATAAGTACTGGAAGGATTAAGATTTTTCAATAGAAGTAATTTACAAATGTGTTTAACTTTCTGAAACCAGTTATTAAAATATATATTCCAGTGGTGTACCCCTTTGAGAGCCGATGCACAGGGGACAACAAAGCAACACTTTTCTCATCCCTAGAAAACATCATCAGGACTTTAATACACAATGGCCTGCATAAAAATGTACAGTCAGGGTGTTCTCATGTAGTTGAGATACAAAAAAATAAATAAATCCAATACCCCAGTAAACTAATGTCAGTGTTTAAAGATTTGGGATTATTAAGGTACTTCATCCCGATCCTGTTTGTTATAGCATGTAAAAAGGTTATGGCCAAGGAGGTGCAAAGAAACCTAACACATCTTGAGTGAAGGCCCTTAAAATGAGCCAAAATTTTTTTCCACTGAAGTTCCCCTTTAATTTTAATAATGGGAGTGAATATCAGGTGATGATCAGATGTATGTTGTACATTGAGAGGTGTGAATGCCTAATACACACCACCTGACTATATAAACCCACACTTCACCTGATATTCCCTCCTGTTATTAAAATGAGCCCACGCCCATCTGACTGATTTCCTAAATTGTCAGACAAACTATAAATCCTCATATCTTAGGAATCGGAGGGCATTTCAAGAAACTGTAGAAAGGTGTGTGATCAGGGCACCTGAATTTTTTTATGGCAGTGCAATCTCATTTTTGGGGGGATTTGGCAACAGGTCATCTTTAAAAGGGTATTCCAGGAATCTATTTTATTTGACTATGCTACAGGGGCTGTAAAGTTAGTGTAGTTTATAATATAGTGTCTCTACCTGTGTGTGACGGTTTTCTCACAATTCTTCTGTGATTTTCATCCCAATATTTATTTTTGCCAGCATACGAAATGACTGCTGTCTCGGATTCTTCCCAGCTTGCAATGCGGCCGAGACCTGACTCACTAGTCAGCTAATGACAGGGAGCCTGTCTGCTTCAATGGGTAGAGAGAGCAATCTGAAACTAATGCAACAGCTGTAGGCACCCTGATTGAAGGCCACAGGTCTGCAGCTCATTTATGTTTCAATGGGTGGGGTAGCTGATGTGTGGGAAGGAGGAAAATGGTATCATGGGATTTGTAGTCAAGCAAGAAAACTGAAAACAGGAAATACAAGTTCACAGAAAGCAAGCAACAGTGTTATGGTAATCTCACAGCATAGCCATTTATCCCAAGACAAGCGCAGATC
Source organism: Hyla sarda (assembly GCF_029499605.1). Taxonomy (NCBI): domain Eukaryota; kingdom Metazoa; phylum Chordata; class Amphibia; order Anura; family Hylidae; genus Hyla; species Hyla sarda. Next base: position 234,246,522 of record NC_079191.1, read on the forward strand.
CTTCCTAAGCATGGCCATTACTGTCTACTAAAATCACCTTATGGTGGAGAACCCCTTTAAACATGACCCACTTTCTGGTAAGTTGGAGAAGGTATAGTTGACCCAACCTGTCATGCTAGCCTTTTGTATTGTGTAGTATGGTCTAAGCATCGCCTTTACAATTGCTAGAGAGCTAGACATTTATGGGAATACTCCTCCATGCATAATTTGGTCTCCGGACGTCTAGGCTGTGCAGCTTTATCAGATTGAGTTTAAATTATTCATCAGCCTTCTTGTAAAGATTGTGAAACCGTGTGGAAAAAGTGATGTTACGTTAGATCAGTGCTGCCTGTTCCTACCCAGAATCATTAGGTGCAAAGCCCCAGGCACTATGTATGGGTGATAAAGCTGGTTTTTCAGACCTGTCTGTTCCATGTAAATATTCTGTACATATTCCTCCTCACTTTATTACCAGATTGCTTCTGTGCCTACACAATAGTAACTGATTAGAAAACACTCCCTAAATGAATTTGTTATTTTACTTGGATCACACACTGAAATATATACTTTATAGATCTTAATCTAGTAGAATGCTTTTTCATAAGCCTTATAAAGCATAATACAGTGGTCCCTCAACATACGATGGTAATCCGTTCCAAATGAACCATTGTTTGTTGAAACCATCGTATGTTGAGGGATCCGTGCAATGTAAAGTATGGGACAGTGGTCTACAACCTGCGGACCTCCAGATGTTGCAAAACTACAACACCCAGCATGCTGGGAGTTGTAGTTTTGCAACATCTGGAGGTCCGCAGGTTGTAGACCACTGGTATTGGAGGTTATACTCACGTGTCCCCGCCGCTCCGGACTGTCACCGCTGGATCTTCCTTCGCTTCCATTTGTCCGCGTCCCCGGGGTGTCCCCGACGCTCCGGCAAGGCCTCTCTCCCCGTCGCCGCCATCCAGTCGTTACACACGCCGCTCCTATTGGATGACGGGACGGCGTGCGCAGTGACGTGATGACGTCAATGGAGAGCGCCGACAATGCAGGGGATCCTGAAGAGGACGCGCCAGAGCCCCGAGGACAGGTAAGTGATCGTCAGCGGACCACACGGGGCACCGTAATCGGCTATCCGGTGGCAGCTGAAGCAGTCTGCGCTGACGGATAGCCGTTTATGCGATGGCCCCGACATACAAAAGCATCGTATGTTGATGCTGCCTTCAACATGCGATGGCCTCTGAGAAGCCATCGCATGTTGAAATGATCGTATGTCGGGGCCATCGTAGGTCGGGGGTCACTGTACTAGATTATTTCTATAGGAACAAATATGATTCTACTGCATTAAAGAAAAATGAAAACAATGGACACCCCCAGTTGATCCCACATAGGAAAAGGCAGCCAGATGTTTCCCCTGTTGCATCCACTGCAGGGATAATGCAGTATTACAAGTAACACATAGACAATATCAGTCAACCAGAGCAATGCTCCATTCTGCCTCATAGGGGGTCCTCAGGTGAAGAGTCCCATCTGTGGTGTCCATGTGCCCTAATAAAGCTTATAGTAAGTCTGAATAAGACAACCCTTTAATTATATGGTAACTTCTTGATTGTGACAAAAGTTTGGACTATAGTGAAATTATCTTCTACTGTTATTGTACTGCTAATATAAAGAATAGATTAAGATACAGTTTCTAGAAAAATTTGCTTATGTTGTAAAAGTAAAAAGGCATCGTCAACACACGCCAAACAAAATATTTGTATGCTTGGTCATGCCTCCCGCCGTTTCCATCATATCATCATAAAACGTGATGAAAATAGCAATGGAACACAAACTACAGTGACTCACTGAAGAAATAGTTTTTACCTTCTATATCTGGCCCAGACTGCCATGTGGGTATCTTTAGCTCCTCAGTTTTGCATCCCATCCCCACCCCCTACTGAAACCTAAATTCAGACACAAACCCCAAATTAAATCATGTACCCAAAATGAATTAAGATCCAAGACCAGTCCTTTAAATTAGACTTCACTGACAGCATTAATGGCTAATTACCCCCCCACCCCCCCACTGGCATTAGCATTGTTCCCATTTAACCACTGACAGCCGTCCTAACCATACCCTACTGTCAGCATCGTTCACTTCCCGTTCTACTGTCCCAATCCCCCCTCCCCCCCTCCCCCCACTCCTCCACTGCCAATGACTACCTATCCCCCACTGGCCGCAGAATTCTCAATATTTCTTCTCTGACTGGCATCAAGATTCTACCTTTACCCATTTTTATTCAAGCGGCATTCTCTCCACCAGCAGTCTCCTAACCTCTCATCAGTGTCAGCAGCATTCTCCCTCTATTAACCCATTTAAAGGGGTACTCCGGTGGAAAACTTTTTTTTTATTTTAATCAACTGGGGCCAGAAAGTTAAACAGATTGTAAATTACTTCTATTAAAAAAAAAATCTTAATCCTTCCAGTACTTATTAGCTGCTGAATACTACATAAGACATTCTTTTCTTTTTGGAACGCAGAGCTCTCTGCTGACATCATGACCACAGTGCTCTCTGCTGACATCTCTGTCCATTTTAAGAACTGTCCAGAGTAGGAGACAATCCCCATAGCAAGCATATGCTGCTCTGGACAGTTCCTAAAATGGACAGATATGTCAGCAGAGAGCACTGTGCTCGTGATGTCAGCAGAGAGCTCTGTGTTCCAAAAAGAAAATAATTTCCTGTGTAGTATTCAGCAGTTACTGGAAGGATTAAGATTTTTTAATAGAAGGGATTTACAATTCTGTTTAACTTTCTGGCACCAGTTGATAAAAAAATAAAAAAAAAGTTTTCCACCGGAGTACCCCTTTAAACTGGCAGCAGCATTATCACACTTTCCATCCGTCTCCTACAAACAACGGAATTGCACCCCTTCATAACCCTTCCCCATTGACAGCAGAATTTCTCCCCTTCCCACACCTCCATTACTGCCGCTGGGAGCTCGCTCTGCAATCCCTCTATGACTGCCGTCGGCGTATCCGCAGCTTGAAATACACTGCGGATGTGCCCCATGTTACCCTGCCCCCACCTCCAGGATATGCCCCAACGGGAGATATGGAGAGGTATTTCCCAGTAAGGAGTTGTCCACTTCAGTTTACAGTATTAAGCCAATTGTAAATAGCAAACCTTAGACAACCCTGTCTTTACATATCAGCAGGTAAACCAGCCAGCAGTGTAATGTGTCACATGTTCCTGAGGTTTGTCTTTATCAAATTATTTACAGCTTCAAAAGTCTTTTATAATACAGAGCTTGGATATTTGGCCCAACACATTTTTAAGTGTAAAATCATAAGGCAGTGATTTTTCCTTGTAATATGGCATTTCTATGGAAATTGATTGCTATAAATAATATTTATTGCCATTATAAATGACGGTAGCCCTATCATCTGGTATTTTGTATGCAGTATATAGAGATACATATATTTACTGAGGTTTAGGGTGTTTTATAATATAGGCTGGCCTGATAAAATAGTGCAGTGCTCTGAGGGTGAGCAGTCGCATGTTAAAGGGGTACTCCACTGGAAAACATTTTCTTTTAAATCAACTGGTGCCAGAAAGTTAAACAGATTACTAAATTACTTCTATTAAAAAATCCCAATCCTTCCAGTACTTTTTAGATGATTCTTACTACAGAGGAAGTTCTTTTCTTTTTTAATTTCCTTTGTCTGACAACATGCTCTCTGCTGACACCTCTGTCCATGTTAGGAACTGTCCAAAGCAGGATATGTTTGCTATGAGGATTTGCTCCTACTCTGGACAATTCCTAAAATGGACAGAAGTGTCAGCAGAGAGCACTGTGGTCAGACAGAAAGGAAATTCAAAAAGAAAAGAACTTCCCCTGTAGTAAATAGCAGCTGATAAGTACTGAAAGTATTGGGATTTTTTAATAGAAATAATTTACAAATCTGTTTAACTTTCTGGCACCAGTTGATTTAAAATAAAATGTTTTCCAGTGGAGTACCCCTTTAAACCCTTAAGGACGCAGCCCATTTGGGCCTTAAGGACGCAGACAATTAAATTTTTACGTTTTCTTTTTTTCCTCCTCACCTTCAAAAAATCATAACTCTTTTATATTTTCATCCACAGACTAGTATGAGGGCTTATTTTTTGTGTGACCAGTTGTCCGTTGTAATGACATCACTCATTTTACCATTAAATGTATGGCGCAACCAAAAACATACTATTTGTGTGGGGAAATTAAAGTGAAAACCGCAATTTTGCTAATTTTGGAAGGTTTTGTTTTCATGCTGTAGAATTTACGGTAAAATGACGTGTTCTTTATGCTTTGGGTCAATACGATTAAAATGATACCCATGATAACATACCGTATATACTCGAGTATAAGCCGAGTTTTTCAGCACGATTTTTCGTGCTGAAAACACCCCCCTCGGCTTATACTCGAGTGAACTCCCCCACCCGCAGTGGTCTTCAACCTGCGGACCTCCAGAGGTTTCAAAACTACAACTCCCAGCAAGCCCGGGCAGCCATCGGCTGTCCGGGCTTGCTGGGAGTTGTAGTTTTGAAACCTCCGGAGGTCCGCAGGTTGAAGACCACTGCGGCCTTCAACATCATCCAGCCCCCTCTCACCCCCTTTAGTTCTGAGTACTCACCTCCGCTCGGCGCTGGTCCGGTCCTGCAGGGCTGTCCGGAGAGGAGGTGGTCCGGTGGCATAGTGGTTCCGGGCTGCTATCTTCACCGGGGGCACCTCTTCTAAGCGCTTCGGGCCCGGCCTCAGAATAGTCACGTTGCCGTGACAACGACGCAGAGGTGCGTTCATTGCCAACGTACTTCTGCGTCATTGTCAAGGCAACGCCTCTATTCCGGGCCGGAAGCGCGGAGAAGAGGCGCCCCCGGTGAAGATAGCAGCCCGGACCACCTCCTCACCGGACCACCTCCTCACCGGACAGTCCTGCAGGACCGGACCAGCGCCGAGCGGAGGTGAGTACTCAGAACTAAAGGGGGTGAGAGGGGGCTGGATGATGTTGAAGGCCGCAGTGGTCTTCAACCTGCGGACCTCCGGAGGTTTCAAAACTACAACTCCCAGCAAGCCCGGACAGCCGATGGCTGCCCGGGCTTGCTGGGAGTTGTAGTTTTGAAACCTCTGGAGGTCCGCAGGTTGAAGACCACTGAGGGCGAATGATGAGAAGAGGATGATGAAGGGGGGGGTGTGTGGGGATGATGAAGGGGGGTGGGGATGATGAAGGGGGGGGTGTGGGATGATGAAGGGGGGGGTGTGGGATGATTATAAGGGGATGATGAAGGGGGGATGTGTGGGATGATAAGGGGATGATGAAGGGGGGATGTGCGGGATGATAAGGGGATGATGAAGGGGGGATTTGTGGGATGATGACAAGGGGATGATGAAGGGGGGATGTGTGGGATGATAAGGGGATGATGAAGAGGGGATGTGTGGGATGATGACAAGGGGATGATGATGAGGATGTTAATGACGGGTCTGGATGATGACAGGGGGGGATGAGGTATTTCCCACCCTAGGCTTATACTCGAGTCAATAACTTTTCCTGGGATTTTGGGTTGAAATTAGGGGTCTCGGCTTATACTCGGGTCGGCTTATACTCGAGTATATACGGTACTTTTCTATTACTGTTGCGCTTAAAGAAAATCGCAAACGTTTTAACCAAATTAGTACATTTAAAATCCCCCTATTTTGAAGACCTATAACTTTTTCATTTTTTGGGCCGTGATCTGTACTTTTTATTGATACCCTATTTGCTTATATAGAACTTTTAATCCATTTTTATAAATTTTTGGGGGAATAAAATGTTTTAAAAAAACATCTATTTTGGACTTTTTTTTATTTTTACGTTCACGCCGTTCACCGTACGGTATCATTAACATTTTATTTTAATAGTTCAGATATTTATGCACGCGGCGATACCAAATATGTAGATAAAATATTTTTTTAACACCTTATGGGGGTGAAATAGGGAAAATGGGACAATTTACATTTTTATTGGGGGAGGGGGTTTCAAATTTTTTTTACTTTATTTTTTTACTTTTATTTTTACACTATAATAGTCCCCATAGGGGACTATTTATAGCAATCACTCAACTGTGGGAAGGCAGATCAGAGCAGAAGACTCCCAGAAGGCAGCCGAGCCAGGTGAGGGGACCTCTGTCTGCCGTGCTGGATGATCGGATCGCCGCGGCAGCGCTGCGGGCAATCCGATCATCCATTTTAGTGACCGCGATGCTGCAGATGCCGTGATCTGTATTGATCACGGTATCTGAGGGGTTAATGGTGGACATCCGCGGGATCGCGGATGTCCGCCATTACGGGCGGGTTCCTGGCTGCGATCAGCAGCCGGGACCTGCCTCGCATGATCCGGGCATCGCTCCGATGCTCGTGGTTATGCTTAGGATGTAAATGTACGTCCTGGTGCGTTAAGTACCACCTCACCAGGACGTACATTTACGGCGCTCTTCGTTAAGGGGTTAATTATATCAATCTCTCATTTTAAAGAGGTTCCCTTAGTTAGCACTAGCAGCCTGATGAGATGATCAGCTGCAACATTCGAACCCCCCAGCAGAGGATTCATGGGAAATGTAGGCTGCATTACAGAACCCACATCATTGTGCATTTGTAAACCAAAATGGAGCCTATCCCGTGCATGTCACATCAGAAAAAAAAGGTAAACAAAAGGCATACACAAAAACCTCCACTATTAAGGTTTCTGGCATGATTTAGACCATCACTAGACATGGCACTATTGCAAAGGCACTGTAATTGGCAATAATACAGGGCACTGTTGCTGGTACCATTGGAAGCAACCATTGAATGTTACTATTGTAGCTTTTTGACTGGAATTATTACAGGGACAATGTAAAAGTATTAAAGAGTAACTGTTCCCAGAACTATTCTAGAAACACCGGAGGAAATGTATCATTGTCTGTGTAAATCCCGTTTTTTTTAACCCCATTTTCATACGTCATGTTTACTTCCCTCACATTTATCAAAGGTGTTCACGTTCTTCATCAATAGCAAAGTAGTATAGATGTAGATAAGTTCCTAAGTGTGGTTCGGGCTGGTGTGGAGTGTTTTCAAATTTGCAACAATTTAAAAAAAGTCACAGTTGAGAAGTGTCCGACCACTGCAAAAAGCTATTCATGCCACGCTACATTCAAGTTGTTTACTTGAAAAAGTCTTAATAATTTGTTCAAGAATGTTGCCACTTTTTAAACCAAAAATGGATAAAACCATCGATAAACTTCCCCCACTGTGTGATGCTGTTATACCATTTACACCTTATGACTGGTATTTTTACATGAATACCCTAAGACTTGCCATTGTAAGGCAGTATTAGATGAGCATTAGATTAAAGTATTGGGACCTGTATTTCAATATAATGTGGGCATTATATGGTATAAAAATTTGGGAGCTGTTTTACATACAGGGTTACACCTCCCACATTTTTGTAAATATTTTATCTTTTCATGTGACAACACTGAAGAAATGATACTCTGCCACAATGTAAAGTAGTGAGTGCACAGCCGTGTTTGAAGAGTACTGCAGCTATAGAACACTTATCCCCTATCTGCAGGGGGTCCGACCGCTGGGACCCCTCACAATCTCCTGTGCCGGGCTCTCCCCATGCAGGAGGCGTGTCAAGCGCAGCATGATGCCGCGGCCGACACCCCCCCTCCATGTATCTTTATGGGATAGGCGGAGTTGCAGTGTTCGTGCATTCCCGCCTCTCCCATAGAGTTGTATGGAGGGGGCGTGTCTGTCGGATAGGGGATAAGAGTTCTATAGGCTGCAGTACTCCTTTAGTGTTATGCCCCCTGAAAATAACTCAACACACAGCCATTTAATTGGCACTGTCAGATTCAAAACTTTTTTATATATTGTACATCTTGGCAAAACATTTAAAGTAGTATTCCAGTATCAAAAAACATATCTCCTATTCGCAAGATAGGCGATAAGTGTCAGATCGCAGGGGGTCTGACCGCTGTGACCCCCTGCAATCTCCTACCGGCGTCCCAGCTCTCAGCATGAATGCAGTGTATCGACCATGGCACAAAGTTGTGGCCAACAGGCCCCTCCATGCATCTATATGCTGTATCTCTGGCTCTCTCATAGAGATGCATGGAGGGGGTATGTTGACCACAGCATTGTGCTGTGATTGATACACTGCATTCATGCAGAGAGCTGTGGTCTGCGGCGGGAGATCGCAGGGGGTCCCAGCAGTTGAACTCCCCGCGATCTGACACTTATCCCCTATCCTGCAGATAGGGGATACATTTTTTTTTCATACTAGATAACTCCTTTAACCTTTCTAATATATTTCATAAGAAAAATGTATTTTCTTTTTAAATTAATCATGGCTTATTAAACAGCCCACTTAGGGTCCCCATACCATCCAAAACATAATCCTGTCCGGCTGCAGCATCATATTTGTCCAAGCTGAAGCACAGGCAGGGACAAAGTTGAGTAAGCAAGGGCGGCACTAGCACTTCTCTGTGCTCACTCCTGCCCTATCAGACTTCAGCATGAAAAAAGAGAGGAGGGGACCTAGCACAGCACTGCAGACTCAGGGAAGAAGAGGAGTCATGCAGAGTGAGAACATGCCCCTTCCAGAGCACAGGATGATAAACCAAGTGAGTAACAGAAAGAAGGTATTTGTGATAGAAATATAGGCACCAGGCACATTATAATATTTTTTTTGGGGGGTGGCGGGGGGATAGGACAGATACTCTCTACTGTGTAAATCTTGGCAACAATTAGCCATTTTCCTTTCTTGGTGTCATGTGACTTGTAAGTGTTAGAAGGTCATCAGTGTGAATAGAGAGCAGGTATCTTAAATTTGGTGTTATCGCTCTCACACTCTCTAATACTGGTCACTGGAAGTTCAACATGGCACCTTATGGCAAAGAACTCTGAGAATATGAAAACATTATTTTTGATCTGCATAAAGAAGATTGCCAAGACCCTGAAACTGAACTGCAGCATGGTGGGCAAGACCATACAGCTGTTTCACAGCACAGGTTCCACTGTTCTGTGGCATGAAGAGACCATGATAAACTTATTTGGTTCACATATGTCAAGTGTGTGTGGCAGCAACCAGGTGAGGGGTACAAAGACAAGTGGGTCTTGCATACAGTCAAGCATGGTATTGGGGGTGTCTTGGTCTGGGGCTGCATGTGTTCTTCTGGCACTGGGAGCTACAGTTCATTGAGGGAACCATGAATGCCAACATGTACTGTAACATACTGAAGCAGAGTATGATCCCCTCCCTCCAGAGACTGGGCCACAGGGCAGTATTACATATAATGAGAAAGGTGATGGCCAAGAATGTTTCTATAACTAAACCTTATTGAGCATCTACTGGCCATGCAAAATATTAAAACTATGAGTCCAAATACAATTTTCTTATAAGGTATATTAGAAAGATTAATGTTTTGTCAAGCTGTATAACATATAAAAGGTTTTTGAATGGTTGTGTGTCATGTGGTGGTTATGTTGAGGGGACACAACATTAAAGACTGTTATACAGACTGTACACTCACTACTTTACATTGTAGCAAAGTGTCATGTCTTCAGTGTTGTCACATGAAAAGATATAATAAAATATTTACAAAAAGCATTGTAGTACTCACTTATGTGAGATTGTATGTAATGCCTCCTAAAATTGAGGACAGCAGTCTGCAATAGCAGGCAAAAGGTTGCAGGGTCAAGTCAAAACTTTCTTGGAGTCCAAGGTCAGGAGGGCACTTGTGAAACAGAACTGGTCAAACACACCCTGGATTTCACACTGAATATCAGCTATAAATAGTACAGATGTTTAAAAGGCCATTCACATGTAGCAAAAAAAATAAGCAGATTTTTGGGCATGGTGTGGAGTAGCAGATGTGTATTTGCTATGCGTTTCTGCCATGTAATTCACACTTTGCATTCCAAAGGATTCAATCTATGGCAAATCCATAGTAGTGAGTTTGTTGCCTACTTTTCTGACAGAATTTTCTGCTGCATAAAAACTCAGCCCCTGACAAAAGGGGTCGGCACTCGGGAATTTGGCGGTGCTCATGGACAACAGGATACTGATAAGGTAAAGAATTCCCGACACTCGCTGGATATTTTGCAAATAGTAGCGTGTTTTATTCACACAATGTGGATTACAACTCACAAGTATAATGCGTTTCGGCCTGACTGACAGACTCAGATTGACATGATGAGAAAGGCATTGGCCGAAATGCGTTATACTTGTGAGTAGTAATCCACATTGTGTGAATAAAACACGCTACTATTTGCAAAATATCCAGCGAGGGCCGGGAATTCTTTACCTTACCTGACTTTGTTCAAACTGTTGTCTTTTCTGTTCTGGGTTCCAGTAGTTTAAAGGGGTACTCTAATGAAAAACAATTTTCTTTTCAAATCAACTGGTGCCAGAAAGTTAAACAGATTTGTAAATGACTTCTATCTTAATCCTTTTAGTACTTATCAGCTGCTGTATACTACAGAGAATTTTGTATGGTCCTTTCCCGTCTGACCACAGTGCTCTCTGCTGACGCCTCTGTCCATGTCAGGAACTGTCCAGAGCAGGAGAGGTTTGCTATGGGGATTCACTTCTACTCTGGAAACTGACACAGACAGAGGGGTAAACTGTAACTGTGGTCAGACAGAAAAGAACAACTCAACTTCATCTGGAGCATACAGCAGCTGATAAGTACTGGAAGGATTAAGATTATTTCATAAAAGTAATTTACAAATCTGTTAAACTTTCTAGGCACCAGTTGTTATGAATTTTTTTTTCTTTTTGCCACCGGAGTACCCTTTTAGTGGCAAAAGGAGGGCAGTCTGCAATGCTATCCGTGCTGTCAGAAACACTGAAAGAAACCCTGATAGAAATCTGAAGGAATCTATTGTAAATCGGTGAAATCCATTAGAATTACTTAGGACCTATAGGAGATTACAGGAGTTTACCAGATAAGTGTTTCACAACATGACATGGACACATTGCTGTGAATGTGGCAATATTGATAGAAGAGAATGCCTGTGACTGTATATCTGGAATGTTAATCTATGACTACTGAGAGACAGTTATTTGCCGAATGCTTGGTGGCTGGATAGGCTGTATTCACATCTTGTTTTTACTACTTCATATTGGGTTCCGGGGAAGTTTCATAGTCCCTATGTACCAAGCAAATGTCCTTTTGACATACACTGGGCCAGTATTTTTACTGTATTGGGAAAGCACTGTCTGCTGTGCTTTCCTATACAGAAGGACAAGGTATAGAAAAGTAGGCATTTTTTTCACAATCAACTTATGGCACTAGATGCCGAATCGGTGCCATACATTGTAGGTTTTCACCACAGGAATATATCAAAGAATAATCCAGACTCAAACCACTGATGGAAGCAACAAAAAAAAAAAATGACATGTGAACATGGGCCCTTATTTACTAAGAGTTTTGTGTAGGTTTCTTTTTGGGTTTTATTTCCCTACAATTTATTTTCCACGGTATTTACTAAGGTTTCCCTACATTTTCCACTTGACTATGGGAGATTCTAGCTGCCTGGTCTCAGCACGCTATACCCCTTTCCCAACCATCACCAACCATCAAAGACAGACACATATTTTATGGTGCAAAGGCCACAGCAGCCCAATTTTATTTTCCAACAATTAAAACATTGTAACTTTTATAAATAACTCTATATGACCATCATACAACAATGAAAATTTTAGCAACCCCATTTGGGAACATAAATAATATAGAAAAGGACCCAGAGGCACCGTCCACTCCACTTTCCAAATCCATCCATTAACTTCCTGGGGCCTCCTACTTTTACTCCCAGCCGTCCAACACCTAGCCTGGGAGCCCCACCTTCAGAGCCCTGTATCCTCTCTGGGCCACCATAGCCACAGAGACCGTACCACCGGGGCGTGTACCTCCACGCCCCATTTTACCTTCCAAATTCCAACAGTACAGTGATGCCTCTAGGTCCTTCTCCTGCCCCATCCGCTGCCATGACAAAGGAACAAAAAAGAGAGGGCGGGTGGGTGGTCTTCTTCACTGTCACACACCAACTGCCTTGTCCTCTTCCTGTCCGGGCTTGACTCCCTGCTTGCTCCTCCCCTTTCCTCCCCCCACCAATCCCTGTTGCTCTATTAACCCCCCAGTTAACCCGGCCATCATCCACCTGTCATGTGCCCCTACGGTCCAATTCTTTCCTCTCCAGGGCTTACTTTCCCTACATTTTGCTTTTTTTTTACACATGCTCTGATCTGTCTGGTTTTCCTCAGCTCAAATCCACCACATTTTCTGTGGAAACCTTAGTAAATATGTTGGGTTTTTGTGAAAATTTCAGGAACACGCCCCTTTTCTGTGATCACGCCCCCTTTTCTTGGCACCATGCCCCCTTTTTTGGGTTTTCTCAGCAAAATGGAGAGTCAGTCGGGGTTTCCTCAATTCTGGCGCAAAATCTGGCGCAGACAGAATTTCTGGCAAACAACCTGACAAAACATGTCGGGTTTGCAAGAGTAAATGAGGGCCACTGTCTTGATTCAAAATGAGCAAAAGTGAAATATAATTTGGCACAGCAAATAAAAAAAAAATATTCATCTTCTGAAACTTCTCATAATTCAACACTGAATGCAATAGAATAAGAAGTATAATACACAAGAATGCAAGCCTTTCTGTTCCCAAGAAATAACCATAGATAGGTAATGATGGGTGAGTAGAGAGTAATTTAAATGGAAAGGAAATTATACGGCATAATTAATTATGCCTTGTCATGTGATCTAAAACATAAAGTGTACAATATTTCATCATTAAATATGACCTGTATCTATTTTCCCACAACAACTGCAAGCCTTCCTTTATTTTGGGAATTATATCAGTTGTCGGGATATGGGCAATGACAATGATGCTCTAAAGGCTTCATGCATCTAAGTCCACACTTGACTTCACTTAGTTAACAATAAACAGTAGCAGAGAAGTTGTTCACGTCCTCTTCCTCAGCCTGGGCTCTAACTAGACATATACATCCAGATGGTCAGACTAACTGCACCAAGCTCATGTTGTTTTCTTGCCTCTCTGACACAGACTGCCCTAACTGCAGACTCTATACAGTCCCAGTAACTTCACCTGAGCTTAAAGGGAATGTGTCACCTAGATTTTCTTTACTGATTAGAAACCGATGCGGTTTGTGCCCAAAGAAAAACATTTAAGTGTACATATAGAAAATGCATGAATGTAGTAGCTTGTATTGGTGGTCAGTGTGCCTGAAAATCACTGTGCACCTCTGTAAATTCTGCAGATGTTTGACTCCCTCTTGCATGGTTTGGCTGCCATGGCTGAATTCAGTAAGGCCAGGAGAGAGCACCCACCTCATTGTCCGGAAAATCCAACTTAATTTGCTCTTGTTGGGACAAATCAGACTAGGAGACCATATTAGCCCCGCCGCCAGCTCAGCGGAGCTGATCGGGACCACCGTCTGGACCACCAATCAGCCTGATGCCCAGCATTAACCCTTTAGACGCTGCAATCAAAGTTGATCCCGGCATCTGAAATGTTAAAAAAAAGGATCCCAGCAGCTCAGCGGAGCTGACAGGGACAATCGTGGTGAAATCACGATGTTCCGATCAGCTGAGAGGATGGTGGGAGGGCCCCCACCTGCCTCCTCACCGTCCGATTGGTGCTCTGATACCCTCTCCGTCCGATTGGCACTCTGATGCTCCAGGAGGCCTCAGCAGCCTGGAGAAATTGAGCACTGATAGCACTGATCAATGCTATGCTATGGCATAGCATTGAGCAGTGTATGCAATCCAAGGATTGGATGTAATAGTCCCCTATGGGAACTATAAAATGGTGTAAAAACTAAAAGTTAATAAATGTGAATTAACCCCTTCTGGAATAACCCCCCCCCCCCCCTTTTCCCATTTAAAAAATAAATGTAAACAAAAATAAACATATGTGATATCGCCGCGTGCGTAAATGTCCGAACTATTAAAATATAACGTTAATTAAACCGCACTGTCAATGGCGTATACATAAAAAAATACCAAAGTTGATCAAAAAGTCCCTTCAAAACAAAATGGTACCGATAAAAACTACAGATCACAGCGCAAAAAATTAGCCCTTACACATCTCCGTATACAGAAAAATAAAAAAGTTATAGGGGTCAGAAGAGGACAATGTGGAAACGGAAGCCACGTAAAATTACAAAATCGATTTTTTTCCCCACAAATAATTTTTTTTTTTGATTCGCCGTAGATTTTGTGGTGAAATAATCTCTCTCATTACAAAGTAAAATTGGTGACGCATAAAACAAACATATGGGTCTGTTGGTGTGAAAACTGAAAGTGTTAGGATTTTTAGAATGGGTGGTAGAAAAAACAAAAGTGCAAAAAGGAGTTAAATGGAACACAAAAGCATGGAATGCTGATGGCTGACCACTGGAAATAAAAGTAAGAAAAAGGTTTTAAAGGCCTAAAATACATTTAAAAAAAACCTGCTACATACACTCCCCCCCCCCTTCGGTCCTGCTGTGGTTCCCTGTTTAGCCTCCAGTAATCTCCCCGGTTTTACATTAGGAAACAGACGTCACATGATCACCACGGCTAATCAACTACCTCTGCATCCTACAATAGGTTTACTGAGCAAACCCAGCTTTCCCAGACTTTTCTGTTTCACCCAGCTTAACATTGTTGGTAAGATATACATTCCCTCCATATACAGTAATGTTCCATGTTTTGTTCTAAATGTTTACTTGCAGTAGCCTAATATTTTACCTTTTGTTCTTTGCTGTGCATGTTGCAGAACTATTTTAGTAAGAAACATTATAATATACAGCATTTGAACATATTTTACTCTTTGGCTGCAGACACTCAGTTGACAGCTATTCCCACACGCACACTCACCAACATGCACAGGCGGCTCGTGGAGAGGGGAAAAAAAACACTGTCAGACATATCTGGCGGTAGATTATCTATGAGATCAAGGCATCAGGCATGCTGTAATCCAGCATTCTTCATGCTTCTTTCCCCTCTACATCTGCCCTTGGGGAGAGTCAGGACACTGCCATACACACTGTAAATTCTAATGTGTACAGCCATCTTAACTATGTGCTTCAATACTAAGTACTTTGTATCCTTTGAACACTATCCTTTGGAAACAAACAAAAAGGCTGGCTTATATAAAGCTGCATAGACAATGGGACCTTATCCAAACAGTCATGACCCTCTTTTGTGTACAAGAGAGTTAACAATTTCATGAAATACCAGTGTACAGATACAGTGGGGATCAAAAGTTTGGGCATCCCAGGTAAAAATGTGTATTAATGTCAACAAAAGTTAGATTTTATTTCCATCATTTACACTTTCAAAATAACGGAAAACACAAAAATGGTGTCTGCAAAAGTTTGGGCACCCTGCAGAATTTATAGCATGCACTGCCTCCTTTGCAAAGCTGAGACCTGCCAGTGTCATGGATTGTTCTCAGTCATCATCTGGGAAGACCAGGTGATGTCAATCTCAAAGGTTTTAAATGCCCAGACTCATCTTACCTTGCCCCAACAATCAGCACCATGGGTTCTTCTAAGCAGTTGTCTAGAAATCTGAAACTGAAAATAGTTGACGCACACAAAGCTGGAGAAGGCTATAAGAAGATAGCAAAACGTTTTCAGATGTAATTAATGTAATTAAGAGATGGCAGTCATCAGGAACAGTGGAAGTTAAAGAAAGATCTGGAAGACCAAGAAAAATATCAGACAGAACAGCTCGCTGGATTGTGAGAACAACAATTAAAAACCCACGCTTGACTGCACAATCCCTCCAGAAAGATCTGGCAGACACTGGAGTTGTGGTACACTATTCTACTATAAAGAGATACTTGTACAAATATGATCTTCATGGAAGAGTCATCAGAAGAAAACCTCTTCTACGTCCTCACAACAAAAATCAGCATTTGAACTTTGCAAATGAACATATAGACAAGCCTGATACATTTTGGAAACAAGTTCTGTGAACCGATGAGGTTAAAATTGAACTTTTTGGCTGGAATGAGCAAGTACGTTTGGAGAAGAAGGGGAACAGAATTTAATGAAAAGTCCAACTGTTAAGCATGGGGGTGGATCAATCATGCTTTGGGGTTGTATTGCAGCCAGTGGCACAGGGAACATCTCACAAGTAGAAGGAAAAATGGATTCAATAAAATTTCAGCAAATTTTGGATGCTAACTTGATGCCATCTGTGAAAAAGCTGAAGTTAAAGAGAGGATGACTTCTATAAATGGATAATGATCCTAAACACACCTCAAAATCCACGGGGGATTACATCAAGAGGCGTAAACTGAAGGTTTTGCCATGGCCTTCACAATCTCCTGACCCCAACATAATTGAAAATCTATGGATAGACCTTAAAAGAGCAGTGCGTGACAGAAAGCCCAGAAATCTCAAAGAACTGGAAGACTTTTATAAGGAAGAATGGGCAAAGATACCTCAAACAAGAATTGAAAGACTCTTGGCTGGCTACAAAAAGCGTTTACAAGCTGTGATACTTGCCAAAGGGGACAGTACAAGATATTAACTCTCCAGGGTGACCAAACTTTTGCAGATGCCATTTTTTTGGAGATTTTCCATCTTTCCTTGGCTTCTTTATGCACATTAAAGGGGTACTCCGGTGAAAAACTTTTTTTTTTTTTTTAAATCAACTGGTGCCAGAAAGTTAAACAGATTTGTAAATTACTTCTATTAAAAAATCTTAATCCTTCCTGTACTTATTAGCTGCTGAATACTACAGCGGAAATTATTTCCTTTTTGAAACACAGAACTGTCTTCTGACATCACAAGCACAGTGCTCTCTGCTGACATCTCTGTCCATTTTAAGAACTGTCCAGAACAGCATATGTTTGCTATGGGGATTTGCTTTTACCCTGGACAGTTCCTAAAAATGGACAGAGATGTCAGCAGAGAGCACTGTGCTCATGATGTCAGCAGAGAGCTTTGTGTTTCAAACGGAAAAGAATTTCCAGTGTAGTATTCAGCAGCTAATAAGTACAGGAAGGATTAAAGGGTACCTCTCATTAAATAAACTTTTGATATATTTTAGATTTATGAATGTTGAATAACTTTCCAATAGCATGTTAATGAAAAATATGCTTCTTTCTATTGTATTTTTCCCGATCAGTCCTGTCAGCAAGCATTTCTGACTCATGCTGGAGTCCTAAACACTCAGAGCTGCCAGCCTGCTTTGTTCACAACCAAACAGGCTGTGAACAAAGCAGGCTGGCAGCTCTGAGTGTTCTCCTTTGTGAAAAAAGCAGACTGGCAGCTCGTAGTGTTTAGGACTCCAGCATGAGTCTGAAATGCTTGCTGCCAGGACTGGTAGGGAGACCCCTAGTGGTCATTTCTTCAAAGTGGAAAATTAAATAGAAAGAAGCATATTTTTTAATAACATGCAATTGTAAAGTTATTCTGCATACATTAATTTATAATATATCAAAAGCTTTTTTCATGAGAGGTACCCTTTAAGATTTTTTAATAGAAGTAATTTACAAATCTGTTTAACTTTCTGGCACCAGTTGATTTAAAAAAAAAAGTTTTTCACCAGAGTACCCCTTTAATACAAATTTTTACCTGGGGTGCCCAAGCTTTTGATCCCCACTGTATTTGTCCATACAAGTGATATGAAATCAAAAGCAACAATATAAAGATTGTGGGATAAAATAAAAACGCTCTACGCCGATCCTAAATTGAAAGGAATAAGTGACCTAAGCATATTTTTCTGCTGTGTATGTTTGTGCCTCAGTATGACCTACAGCAATGAAACCAGTACAACGACATATATTCTATAACTTTATCATAAATAAAGCACTAACCAGTTTTTGAAAGTTGGCAAACCATATTTTAAAATAACTGCTCAGAAAAATCCCATCCAAAGCCAACAGTTTACACTGGGTTTGGAACTTTTGTAGGGTGAATGGGCCCTGACTAAACCCATACTTTTTAGAAAACTGTATTAACAGCAACGCTCTTAGGTTGTGTTCAAATGCTGCAACAAAAAAGCAGTACCGCAGTTGATGACCGCATGCGTTTTTGCCACAAATAACCTATATAGTGGTATAAACTGTGTTTTACAGTGATGTGCCTTTTTTATTTTATTTTTTTACAGTGCTTTAAAATCTTTATCCTCACCATCCCCGGGGGATGTTCCTGCCTGCGGGGGATGGTGAGGATATGAACTTATAAGATGCTCCCCGCCACGCCCGTAAGTAGTCCCCTGGGGGGGGGGAAGCTCTTCTCACCTAGTCCCGTGTCTTCAGCCGTCAGCAACGCCGCCTTGGCTTGATTTATGGACCATTTCATCACTCAGCTCCATCTGTTCAGCGAGCAGAGCGATGACGCGTCCCATCAATCAAGCGAGGGGCACAGGACTAGGTGAGAAGAGTTCCCCACCCAGGGGACTACTTATGGGGCCGGTGTGCATATGTGCATATGCAATTTTGTGTTGGCCCCTCCCCTAAGATGTCCAGAGATTTCCGAACATACAGCAAGGGGAGGGGCAAGGCAGAGCTATGCAGGATGCAACTCTGCACCTCCCTCAGGAGGAGGACATAGATTCTCACAGCCCCACTCCCTGATGTAGATTTTGACAGCTGTGAAAATCTGCGTCCAAGGGTCTGTGCAAGCAGTGTTGTGAGAATCCCTCTCCTCCTGAGGGAGGTGCACAGCCCCGCTCACATAGCCCCCTTGACATAGATTTTCACAATGGCTCCGTAAGTCACACAACCACAAGTAGATTTTTACAGACCCCTTTACGTAGATTTTCACAGCTGTCAGAATCTATGTCCAGGAGCGGGGCTGTGGGAATCTACGTACTCCTGAGGGAGGTGCAGAGTTGCGTCCTGCACAGCACTGCCTTCCCATCCCCTCGCTGTATGTTCGGAAATCTCCAGACAGCCGAGGGGAGGAGCGGATGCAAGTCTGCACCTCACACCGGCGGGGAGCATCTTATAAGTTCATATCCTCACCATCCTGAGGGGGCAGGAGCGTCCCCCGGGGATGGTGAGGATAAAGATTGTACCCTATATAACACTAGGCAAAGCGTTAACTAGGGTAAAGTCTGATGATTGGTTCCCTTTAAGTAATTTGTGGCACAAGCTTATGCAGTAATGAGCAGACCCTTATTTGTTGCAGCATGTGAACCCAACCTAATAAACCCTTCTTAAAATCCTCATTATAAAACAGGTGCAGCCGATAATAAGCCTGGAGGGCAGTGCAGACAGATATAGCATTGATAATATATGAGCAGAACGCAGGCTACCTTTTATAGTGAGCCTGTATTCTCTCTAATGATCAGCAGTGACAGTTAAAGAGAGCTCCTTGTCATCATAGGCAATTTATGGAACTATTTATCTCATTTATTATTGGATGGCTTTTACTTAAGCAATTCTAATAAAATATATTTTTACTACAATCTCTATGACTGATCCATAGCAGTGTATATAATAGACATTTAAATTATACCTGGTTCCCCTACCTCTTCCTAAGGGCCCTTTTACCCAGGATGATGGGCGCAGGATAGCAAGCACCGGTATTTCTGATCAGCGCTTTTGTTACGGAGCCTATACAAGGCTTAATCAACCATCACTGGCGATCATTTATTGGCCGCAAAAAATATTCACTCAGCCAAGAATCTTGCTCATTCATCAGCTTATTATTGCCCTTATACACAGTCTGATTATTGAAAGTGAGCTTTCTGCACAATATTCTGCACCAAATATCCTATAATAAAAACGTAATAATAGAATCTTAGACCTTTTTGAATTTTTTTTAAAGAGAAACTGCCAGTGGCATCACCCACATTAACCTGAATATACAGGTTAATAGTGCAATTGATATTATTTAAAACACATTTTACCTGGAAAAAATGTGTTGCGCCATTCCTGCGCATTCTGTATTTTCTGAGCAGTGGAGGCGGTCTCCAGCCTTTTAAGCAAAACTTCTCTCGCCTGTCCCAGCACAATATCAACTCCCCCTTCCTAAATATGCAACCCAGATTCACTCTGAGTTAACTATTAACCTGTATATTCAGGTTAGTGTGGGTAATGTTGCTGTTAGTTTCCCTTTAAAAATAAAAAAAATAAAAATTTTGCATGGACATAAGTATTCACTAGAGATGAGCGGACTTACAGTAAATTCGATTCGTCACGAACTTCTCGGCTCGGCAGTTGATGCCTTATCCTGCATGAATGAGTTCAGCTTTCATGCGCTCCGGTTGGCTGGAGACTCTCTCCTAGGACTGTATCCACCTTTTCCAGCCCACCGGAGCACCTGAAAGCTGAACTCATTTATGCAGGAAAAGTCATCAACTGCCGAGCCAAGAAGTTTGTGACGAATCGAATTTACTGTAAGTTCGCTCATCTCTAGTATTCACACCTACACCTTGACTGGAGTCACCTGTGGTAAATTCTGTTATTTGGACATTATTTGAAAAGACGCAGCCCTGTCTATATAAGGTCTCACAGCTCACAATGCATATCAGAGAAAAAACCAAGCCATGAGGGAGAAAGTACTGCCCGCAGAGCTTAGTGACAGGATGTGTGGAACAAAAAAACAAACCTGCTGAACTTCAGGTTCCCAAGAGCAAAGTGACCTTCATAATTCTTAGATTGAAGAAGTTCTGAACAACCAGGACTCTGCCTAAAGCTGTCTATCCCATCAAACTAAGTAATCAAGAGAAAAGGATCTTGGTAAGAGAGATGACCAATAGTCCACTTGTGGTGTCCCAGCACCAAAGGCTGTCCTGTGGGCTGAGGACCTCCTTGGGCATGTCTGCTGCACGTGTATTGGGCGTACTGAGAAAGTATTGGTTATGCATAATATGTTCGAGCACTTTATTATATACTTTATTATGTTTACCATATCCACAGACAAATGTTGTCTGTGTACTATGCCTTTAAGAGTGATGAGCAGTGTAAACCAGGTGACCCTGTCTGCCCAATGGGAACCCCTAAATTGGTCAGTATATAGTGTAAGGTGGGGGAGGAGTTGCCAAGTTCAGTCTAAGCTCAGTTGGAGTTTAGAGTTCATGCTGAGTACAGTGTGGAAAGGAGGTGAAGTTGTGTGTGGAGAAATCCTGAGCGAAGCCTAAGAAAATCTCTTCTCAAGTCAGACCCGCTATTCTGCAAGTGTTCCCCCATACAGTGGAAAGTCAAGCCCTGGCAGTGAAGGTAATTGGTCCTTGTCAGAACCCTAGCCAGCGTGGGAAATCTACAGTCTCTAATCTCAAGTCAGTATTTATCAAGTGGGTGAAAAGTACCATAAGTCCCAGCAAGGCAAAAGGGCTCCCAAAGGGTTACACTGTATTCCTTCCACTCTGCTCCATACTGTGTGTGTGTAATACCATCTGCCCCCTGCTCAGTAAAAGGCAGTTATCCGTAACCCAATGTCGGTGTGTTTCTTTACTCCCCGTGTCTGGCCCAGGAGAAGCTGTCTCCACCTCGGATTGTGTATAGGTTAACGGTGCCCTGGCGTCATAAAGTGATAGGAATTCCTTGCACCCCCATGTCACCACACTGGTCACTTTGGCTGAGCTCTAAAGATCCTGTGTACAGATAGGAAAAACTTCCAGAAGGTCAACCATCACTGCACCAATCTGGGCTGTATGGTCAGAGTGGCCAGAAAGAAACTTCTCCTCAGTAAAAGACACATGAAAAACCACCTGGTGTTTGAAAAAAAATCAAAATCAAAAGCACCTAAAGCACTCCCAGAGTGTGAGAAACAAGCTTCTCTAGTCTGGGGAAACCAGGATTGAACTTTTTGTCCTCAATTGTATATATCATGTCTGGAGGAAAAAAAGGCACTGCCAACAACCTGCCGAAAACCATACCTAAAGTGAAGCCTAGTGGTGGCAGCATCATGCTGTGGGGGAATTTTCCAGAATCTGGGTCAGGGACACTAGTCAGAGTTGAGGGAAAGTTGAATGAAGCAGAGTACAATTCTTAATGAAAACCTAATTCAAAGTCCTCTGGACCTCAGACTGGGCTGATGATGAACCTTCCAATAAGACAGTGGACTCTAAGCAGAAAGCAAAACAGAAGCTTTTTAGGGACAACACTGTCAATTCCATTGAGTGGTCCAGCCAGAGCTCTGACTTGAACCTAATCAAACATCTAACCTGACAGAACTTGAGAGGACCTGCATAGATGAACTACAGAAAATCCCCAAATCCAGATGTACAAACCTTGTGGCATGATACCCGAGAAAACTCAAGGCTGTAATCCCTGCCACAAGTGCTAAGTAAAGGGTCTGAATACTTAAATCAATACTAGATTTTAGCTTTTCCTTTTCAATAAATTATCAAATATTTCTGGCATTCTGTTTTCACTTTGTTGTTATGGAGTACTGAGTGCAGAATGATGGGGGGCTTGATTTTTATGCTATTTTAGCACAGTTGGAGTTTTACAACAGCTGGAGGCACACTGCATGAAAACACTGTTTTGGCACAAGGTCACAACATAAAATTGGAAACATTTTAAGGGTCTAAAAATGTTCAAATGCATTGCATATGCCAATTCCTCAAGGACTGAGCAACGATATCATTTGTAGAGGGCCACCCACCTGTGTCTCACTAGCAGATGTCGTAGGGGAAGAGAATACCTGATCCTATATATGATATCTGTATTCCTAATGATTAGTGCTTGTGGGGACTTCTGCCAGAGGTGTCTGTTAGCAGGGTATTCCCAGTCTTTACTGAAGTAAACTTCTTTGTTTGGCAGAACTATACATGTATGTTTATTGTAGAGTCTGCATGAAAAGATGTCAAATAAACATGCATAGAAATGAAGGCCAAGAATACACTTTTCAGGCAGGTGATCAATACCAACTTCTTAAAAAAAATGTAAAAAAAAAAAGTCAGGCCAGTGGGGAATGAAAGACTTGTACCTACCTGTCCATTTATTATTATGAATAGTCTCTGCCTCACAGGACAAGGAAACCTATGCAACAGTTCTCTGTCAGTCAAACCCATTATAAAACTAACATATAATTAAGAAAAGAATGTAAAACAATGAGATTAATTTAGACCAGGTTTCCTACCAACTGTTTATAGCAACAAATATGTGAACTAGCCTCAGATGTATGATATATAATATGTCTATCTAACCATTTGCTACCTCCTGCTTTCAGATGATTTGTAATAATATATAATGTTATAATAATATAGCTAACCCCATTAGTTACAAATGCTTTGAGTGACATCTCCTTTAACCCCTTAAGGACTCAGGGTTTTTCCATTTTTGCACTTTCGTTTTTTTCTCCTTACCTTTTAAAAATCATAACCCTCTCAATTTTCCACCTAAAAATCCATATTATGGCTTAATTTTTGCGTCACCAATTCTACTTTCCAGTGACATTAGTCATTTTACCCAAAAATTCACGCGAAACGGAAAAAAAAATAATTGTGCGACAAAATTGAAGAAAAAACGCCATTTTGTAACTTTTGGGGGCTTCCGTTTCTACGCAGTGCATATTTCGGAAAAATGACACCTTATCTTTATTCTGTAGGTCCATACGGTTAAAATGATACCCTACTTATATAGGTTTGATTTTGTCGCACTTCTGGAAAAAATCAGAACTACATGCAGGGAAATTTATACGTTTAAAAATGGCCTTTTCTGACCCCTATAACTTTTATTTTTACACGAACAGGGTGGTATGAGGACTCATTTTTTGCGCCGTGATCTGAAGTTTTTAACAGTATGATTTTTGTTTTGATCGGACTTTTTGATCACTTTTTATTCATTTTTTAATGGTATAAAAAGTGACCAAAATACGCATTTTTGGACTTTGGAATTTTTTTGCGTGTACGCCATTGACCGTGCGGTTTAATTAATGATATATTTTTATAGTTCGGACATTTACGCATGCGGCGATACCACATATGTTTTATTTTTTTTATGGGAAAAGGGGGGTAATTCAAACTTTTATTAGGGAAGGGGTTAAATGACCTTTATTAACACTTTTTTTTACATTTTTTTTGCAGTGTTATAGGTCCCATAGGGACCTATAACACTGCACACACTGATCTTTTACACAGATCACTGGCGTGTATTAACACGCCTGTGATCAGTGTTATCGGCGAATGACTGCTCCTGCCTGGATCTCAGGCACGGAGCAGTCATTCGCCGATCAGACACCGAGGAGGCAGGTAAGGGCCCTCCCGGTCTCCTGTAAGCTGTTCAGGACGCAGCGATTTCCCCCGCGACGGTCCCGAACAGCCCGACTGACTAGCCGGAATACACTTATTTATAATAAAATAAAACTTATATAAATTAGGTGTCCTTGTAACTGTATGGACCTAGAGAATAAATATAAGGTGTCAATTTTACCAAAAAGTGCACTGCGTAGAAACAGAAGCTGCTAAAAATTACAAAATGGCGAGTTGTTTTTTTTTTTCAGTTTTGTCCCACAAATATAAATATATATATATATATATATATATATATATATATTTCTTTTTTTGTTTCGCCATTGATTTTGATGTCATTACACACTAAAATTGGTAGTGCATAAAACAAGCCTGCATATAGGTCTGTAGGTGGAAAACTGAAAGCGTTATTTCATGAATTTTAAAACTGTGAATGGTAAGTGTGGCATTATAATTTTGTTTGATATTTGAACATTTCTTACATGCTAAAAGGCTGCAGGCATATGGGGCACCTGGGTGCGAGAGTACAGATTTGGGTTGGATAGTCCTTAAAGGGCCCCCTAGACATCTTATTCCCTATCCAAGGATAGTGGGACCCCCGCGATCTCTCCTGCAGCACCCCGAGTCATCAGCTCTCTGGAGCTAAGTTCTGGGTAAAGGGAAGAAATTTGTGTGAATGAAAGTGTTAGAATTTAATAAAAAAGGTCTGATTAAAAATAAAGGCTGCAGGCAGATGTTATTATGTTCCCTTATTAGAGCCAATGTGTAATAGATTTCTATTTTCTGATTATTTCTGATTATATTTTTATGGGGGCTGCCATCTTGCCTGAACTGTTGTTGACAGCATTTAGATGCTTTACAGCAAGCCCCATGCACATACGCAACAATGTGGCGCATTGTCCGATTTACATGAACTGAAAAGGTCTCTTGGGATGATCTTTGAAAAGGTCATTTCACAGGAAGGGGGAGGCTGAGCTCTGAGCTTCATATAGTGTGAAGATCCTGTCTTCTCTATCTTCTGGTGTCACCTTTTACAGTAATGTTGTATTGATCACTTCCCAGCAGCCTCCTTCTTATCATCACAGACCGAAAAGGAAATCTCAGCTTAGTTTTAGGCCTAGTGGCCACAATAAATTCTGCAAGATTTCATCATTATTTTATTTTATGGATAGTAAAATGGAAAATGAGAACAAATGGCTCTGCATTAGCGCTGTATTGAGGAAGCGTGTCGGCCACCACTTCGTGTGGTGGTCGGCACGCGCCCTCTGGCCAGCGAGCCGGCGCCCATACGGAAGATCGCGAGGGGGGTTGCCTGCGATCTGAAACTTATCCCCTATGCTTAGGATAGGGGATAAGTTGTTCCACACTGGACTACTCCTTTAAACAATAGGTTATTTTGTGATGACACATTCCCTTTAATGGCTTTAATTGCCTTTAATAGCTTGTTGCACATAGTGCAACTAATCACAGCCCCAGGTAGGGATTAAATGCTGAACAATAAAGCAAGGGTTCCATATGGACCTTGATCAGCCCTTCAACCTATGCCTTTATTGCTGGTTAATTGTAGATCGGTGCATGGAACTTCACAGCAGCCGCTGCATAGGCTTGTCAGAACAGGTGAAAAATACTTCTTTACCAGTACAAAATAAAGATAAAAAGATCAATCTTCATTGTTTGTTCTTAAAAGACATGGAGATGCATAAACAATAGTGGTGACCCAGTCCAAAATATAGCATCCTGCCCATCCTGTGTGGCAGATGTTACCTTCAGTGTCCTTCTTGGGCCCACACTACTCAGGACTCTATATCTACTAATGTTATGCTATGGTTAATGTATTGTCATTTATTTTATACCTGTTGCTTTAAGCCCTGTTCTTAGAAACCCTGTTGTTAGGGGAGTGTGTATGAGGTGAACCATGTGACTTATCTGCCCAATGGGACTGCTCTAAATCTGCTCCTTATATAGTGGGGTAGGAGTTCAGAGTTCAGTTTAGGAGAAGAGAGAGCTTATGCTGAGGTACAGTTTGGAGAAGTCTAAAGTGAGACTGTGAGGTGATCTGAGGAGGCCTCAAGTCTAATCCTGCAACCACGCATCTGCTAAAGAATAACCCCAATACCCAGGTGAATGTCAAGCCTAGCGGTAAGCACTTAAGTCTCAGGGATTCAAGTCAAGTCAGTCAAGTTAGTCAAGTTCAAGTCACTAAAGTCAAGTGTGGGTTGCCATATAGCAAATCAGTCATGCACAGCACAATCAACTATAAGTCCCAACAAGCCAATAAGCTTCCAAGGTTCACCCTGCACCTCTTTTTATATCAATCTGAGCTATAACAGATTGTACCATCTATCCTGCCTCAGTAAAGTCAGTTTCCCTGTAACCTTGCGTCAGAGTACTTACTGCCCCATGCCTGGCTTAGGAGAAGCTGGCTCAACCTTGGGTGGTGTATAGGCTAACCATGCCCTGGCATCACGAAAAGGTTAATTGCACATTACCCTCATCCGATGCCACACAATACTGTTTACAACTAAAACTAGGAAACACATTTCAAGCTGCAGTGGCCTTAACAGTTAAAAGGGCATTCACATGAATTCCTTTAAAGGAAATCTTTCATCAGTATCACCCGCACTAACCTGTCATACAGGCTTGTCGTGCGGGTGATACTGATCAAAATGATACTTACGGTGTCCCGGGCCATCACTCCGTTCCACCATAATTAATCTTTTTCACTAAATGCAAATAAGTTGCTTGGGGCATGGGCGGAGCTACGAACCCTGCTCCAAGCACTGTGACGTCATCTTCACCGGGAGCCAATCTCAGCTGAACGCCTCTTCCAGTGTACCCAGAAAGCGGCCCATGCGCAGTACAGGCCGAGCAAGCAGGAAGGGGGATTATGAATATGGAGGAGCCGGGCGCAGCCCAGCCGGCGAAGATGATGTCACGGTGCCCGAAGCAGGGTTCGTAGCTCCACTCATGCCTCAAGTAACTAATTTGCATATAGTGAAAAAGATGAATTACAAAGGAACGGAGTGATGGTCCGGGATGCCGTAAGTATCATTTTGATCAGTATAAGTGCGGGTGATACTGATGACAGATTTCCTTTAACCCCTTAACGACGCAGGACGTATATTTACGTCCTGCGCCGGCTCCCGCGACATGAAGCGGGATCGCGCCGCGATCCCGCATCATATCGCGTCGGTCCCAGCGCTCATCAACGGCCGGGACCCGCGGCTAATACCACACATCGCCGATCGCGGCGATGTGCGGTATTGACCCTTTAGAAGTGGCGGTCAAAGCTGACCTCCGCTTCTAAAGTGAAAGTGAAAGTGACCCGGGCTCAGTCGGGCTGTTCGGGACCGCCGCGGTGAAATCGCGGCGTCCAGAACAGCTGACAGGACACCGAGAGGGCCCTTATCTGCCTCCTCGGTGTCCGATCGGCGAATGACTGCTCCGTGCCTGAGATCCAGGCAGGAGCAGTCAAGCGCCGATAACACTGATCATAGGCGTGTTAATACACACCTGTGATCTGTGTAAAAGTTCAGTGTGTGCAGTGTTATAGGTCCCTATGGGACCTATAACACTGCAAAAAAAATGTAAAAAAAAAGTGTTAATAAAGGTCATTTAACCCCTTCCCTAATAAAAGTTTGAATCACCCCCCTTTTCCCATAAAAAAAATAAAACAGTGTAAAAAAATAAATAAATAAATAAATAAACGTATGTGGTATTGCCACGTGCGTAAATGTCCGAACTATAAAAATATATCATTAATTAAACCGTGCGGTCAATGGCGTACGCGCAAAAAAATTCCAAAGTCAAAAAAAGCGCATTTTTGGTCACTTTTTATACCATTAAAAAATGAATAAAAAGTGATCAAAAAGTCCGATCAAAACAAAAATCATACCGATAAAAACTTCAGGTCACGGCGCAAAAACTGAGTCCTCATATCGCCCTGCAGGTGGAAAAATAAAAAAAGTTATAGGGGTCAGAAGATGACATTTTTAACCCCTTCAGGACGGAGCACATTTTGGCCTTAAGGACCGGAGCGTTTTTTGCACATCTGACCACTCTCACTTTAAACATTAATAACTCTGGAATGCTTTTAGTTATCATTCTGATTCCGAGATTGTTTTTTCGTGACATATTCTACTTTAACATAGTGGTAAATTTTTGTCGATACTTGCATCCTTTCTTGGTGAAAAATCCGTAAATTTGATGAAAAATTTGAAAATTTAGCATTTTTCTAACTTTGAAGCTTTCTGCTTGTAAGGAAAATGGATATTACGAATACATTTTTTTTTGGTTCACATATACAATATGTCTACTTTATATTTGCATCATAAAATTGATGAGTTTTTACTTTTGGAAGACACCAGAGGGCTTCAACGGTCAGCAGCAATTTTCCGATTTTTCACAAAATTTTCAAACTCAGTATTTTTCAGGGACCAGTTCAGGTTTGAAGTGGATTTGAAGGGTCTTCATATTAGAAATACCCCATAAATGACCCCATTATAAAAACTACACCCCCCAAAGTATTCAAAATGACATTCAGTCAGCGTTTTAACCCTTTAGGTGTTTCACACGAATAGCAGCAAAGTGAAGGAGAAAATTCACAATCTTCATTTTTTACACTCACATGTTCTTGTAGACCCAATTTTTGAATTTTTACAAGGGGTAAAAGGACAAAATTTTTACTTGTATTTGTAGCCCAATTTCTCTCGAGTAAGCACATACCTCATATGTCTATGTAAAGTGTTCGGCGGGCGCAGTAGAGGGCTCAGAAGGGAAGGAGCGACAAGGGGATTTTGGAGAGTACGTTTTTCTGAAATGGTTTTTGGGGGGCATGTTGCATTTAGGAAGCCCCTATGGTGCCAGAACAGCAAAAAAAAACCACATGGCATACCATTTTGGAAACTAGACCCCTCGGGGAATGTAACATGGGATAAAGTGAACCTTAATACCCCACAGGTGTTTCACGACTTTTGCAAATGTAAAAAAAAAATAAAAAATGTTACCTAAAATGCTTGTTTTCCCAAAAAAAATTTATTTTTAAAAAGGGTAATAGCAGAAAATACCCCTAAAAATTTGAAGCCCAATTTCTCCCGATTCAGAAAACACCCCATATGGGGGTGAAAAGTGCTCTGCTGGCGCACTACAGGTCTCAGAAGAGAAGGAGTCACATTTGGCTTTTTGAACGCAAATTTTGCTCTGGGGGCATGCCGCATTTAGGAAGCCCCTATGGTGCCAGGATAGCAAAAAAAAAACACATGGCATACCATTTTGGAAACTAGACCCCTAGGGGAACGTAACAAGGTGTTAAGTGAACCTTTATACCCCACAGGTGTTTCACGACTTTTGCATATGTAAAAATTTTTTTTTTTTTTTTTTACCTAAAATGCTTGTTTTCCCAAAAATTTTACATTTTTAAAAAGGGTAAAAGCAGAAAATACCCCCCAAAATTTGTAACACAATTTCTCCCGAGTAGGGCGATACCCCATATGTGACCCTAAACTGTTGCCTTGAAATACGACAGGGCTCCAAAGTGAGAGCGCCATGCGCATTTGAGGCCTAAATTAGGGATTGCATAGGGGTGGACATAGGGGTATTCTACGCCAGTGATTCCCAAACAGGGTGCCTCCAGCTGTTGCAAAACTCCCAGCATGCCTGGACAGTCAACGGCTGTCCGACAATACTGGGAGTTGTTTTGCAACAGCTGGAGGCTCCGTTCTGGAAACAGTGGTGTACCAGACGTTTTTCATTTTTATTGGGGAGGGGAGGGGGGCTGTGTAAGGGTATGTGTTTATGTAGTGTTTTTTACTTTTTATTTTATTTTTTGTGTTAGTGTAGTGTAGTGTTTTTAGGGTACAGTCGCACGGGCGGGGGTTCACAGTAGTTTCTCGCTGGCAATTTGAGCTGCAGCAGAAAGTTTGCGGCAGCTCAAATTTGCAGCCAGATACTGTAATCCTCCGCCCATGTGAGTGTACCCTGTACGTTCACATTGGGGGGGGGGACATCCAGCTGTTGCATAACTACAACTCCCAGCATGCCCGTTGGCTGTCGGTGACTGCTGAGAGTTGCAGTTTTGCAACAGCTGTAGGCACACTGGTTATGTATCACTGAGTTTGTGACCTAACTCAGTGTTTCACAACCAGTGTGCCTCCAGCTGTTGCAAAACTACAACTCCCAGCATGTACGGTGCATGGTGTACGGTGACTGCTGAGAGTTGTAGTTTGCAACAGCTGGAGGCACACCGGTCGTGAAACACTGAGTTAGGTAAAAAAAAAACTCACAACCAGTGTGCCTTCAGCTGTTGCAAAACTACAACTCTCAGCAGTCACCGACAGCCAACGGGCATGCTGGGAGTTGTAGTTATGCAACCAGCAGATGCACCACTACAACTCCCAGCATGCACTTTAGCTGTTTGTGCAAGCTGGGAGTTGTAGTTATACAACAGCTTAACACTTTTCCATAGAAAGAATGTGCCTCCAGCTGTTGCAAAACCATAAGTCCCAGCATGCCCATAAGGGAATGCTGGGAGTTGTGGTGGTCTGCCTCCTGCTGTTGCATAACTACAGCTCCCAGCATGCCCTTTTTGCATGCTGGGAGCTGTTGCTAAGCAACAGCAGGAGGCTGTCACTCACCTCCAACGATCCTCGCCGCACAGGTCAGTCCCTCGTCGTCTCCGCCGCCGCAGCCGCTCCTGGGGCCCCGATCCCAACAGGGGCGCCGGGGATCGGGGTCCCCAGCACCGGGGGTCGTCTTCCCGCACCCGCTCACGTCCTCCAGAGGAGGGGCGGAGCGGGTGCGGGAGTGACACCCGCAGCAGGCGCCCTGATTGGTCGGCCGGTAATCCGGCCGACGAATCGGGGCGATCGTGAGGTGGCACCAGTGCCACCTCACCCCTGCAGGCTCTGGCTGTTCGGGGCCGTCAGAGACGGCCCCGAACAGCCAGTAATTCCGGGTCACCGGGTCACCGGAGACCCGATTGACCCGGAATCGCCGCAGATCGCTGGACTGAATTGTCCAGGGGGGCATAATGACCCCCCTGGGCGATATGCCGGGATGCCTGCTGAACGATTTCAGCAGGCATCCGGCTCCGGTCCCCAACCGGCTAGCGGTGGGGGCCGGAATTCCCACGGGCGTATGGATACGCCCTCGGTCCTTAAGGACTCGGGATTCAGGGCGTATCCATACGCCCTATGTCCTGAAGAGGTTAAACGTATAAATTTTCCTGCATGTAGTTATGATTTTTTCCAGAAGTGCGACAAAATCAAACCTATATAAGTAGGGTATCATTTTAACCGTATGGACCTACAGAATAATTATAAGGTGTAATTTTTGCCGAAATATGCACTGCGTAGAAACGGAAGCCCCCAAAAGTTACAAAATGGCATTTTTTCTTCGATTTTGTCGCACAATGATTATTTTTTCCGTTTCGTCGTGCATTTTTGGATAAAATGACTAATGTCACTGCAAAGAAGAATTGGCGATGCAAAAAAGAAGCCATAATATGGATTTTTAGGTGGAAAATTGAAAGGGTTATGATTTTTAAAAGGTAAGGAGGAAAAAACGAAAGTGCAAAAACGGAAAAACCCTGAGTCCTTAAGGGGTTAAAGCGTACCCATCAGATCCAACAAAAAAACTTTTTTTTTTTTTTATATATATATATCACTCAGTACCTAATCCTGACCATGTACATCTATCACATTTTTATGTGTCTAGCACCTTTATTTTTTTATTACACTTTTAATTTAGCTCACTAGTCTAAATTCCTCTCAAAGTTAGGGGGCATGGCCTCACTGTGCAGGTCTCCGCCCCCTCCCTCAGTATGCTGTCTGCTCACATCTCCCCTAGCATTAGCAAAACTACAACTCCCAGCTTGTACTCACTGACAGTAGCGGGACACAAGCTGACAGTGGGAGGATTTTTCCTCCAGCTGTGAGCCCTGCACTCACAGCTGTCAATCAAGGAAGTGTGTCCATGACGCCTGGACACAGCAGGACTAGTATGTGTCCAAGCAGGCAGGGGGGCAGTTGTTTGGCTGGCTTTTCAGTATGAAATACTGAAAATTTTCTAATGAAAGCAACTGCAAAACCTACTTATATAAAAAAATAAAACATTTACAAACATGTGAAGGGTGTATCACTTATGCAAAATTATATATAGTACTTGCTGAGTTACGTCTGTTTATGTCTTCTTTTTTATTGTGCAGCTCTGTGCAATGGAGGCGGGGATCTGGCTCGCCGAGCTCCCCTGCCTCCTCAGTATTCACTGGCCGGTCCATCCGATGAATATGCAAAAGGCTAAGCCCTCAGAGAGAGTGCTCTTCACAACCAAATGAACAAAAATATCATATTTGTTTGTCACATTTTTTACAGTGTTCACATTGTAGAATAAAAATGTTTTACTTTTATAGCATGTCTTGTTAAAGGGGTACTTCGGTAGAACACAATTTTATTTTTTATTTTTATTTTTTTAATCAACTGGTGCCAGAAAATGAAACACATTTGTAAGTTACTTCAAAAAAAAATCTTAATCCTTCCAGTACTTATCAGCTGCTATATGCTCCTGAGAAAGTTGTATAGTTCTTTT
Source organism: Hyla sarda (assembly GCF_029499605.1). Taxonomy (NCBI): domain Eukaryota; kingdom Metazoa; phylum Chordata; class Amphibia; order Anura; family Hylidae; genus Hyla; species Hyla sarda. The sequence continues at coordinate 234,279,293 of NC_079191.1, forward strand.
CTGTCTGACCAGAGTGCTCTCTGTTGACACCTCTGTCCATGTCAGGAACTGTCCAGAACAGGAGCAAATCCCCTAGCAAACCTACCCTGCTGCTGGACAGTTAAGGACATGAACAATCGGGTGACACCAGACCCCCCCCACCCCTTGTCCTCAGCTGCGCCGCCGTCCGCTAGCAGCACCCCCCACCCCCGCCTCCCCGTCCCAGCTCGGAGGCAATTCTGCAGCACGTCCCCTAGTACCGCCCCCTCCTGGTTATCATCTGTGCTTGGGGTTGATTTGTCAGAGGTCCTGAGCATCAGGACATCGATGCGAGCATGGGCGAAGCCTGTGACAGAATGGTGGAGCAGAGCTGGCGTCCATTACGCAGGTTGCAAGCTGGCACATTAGTGAGGGATGCTTGGTGGGTAACTTGCAGGGGGGGAGGAGTCTTGACTAGGAGGGGGTAGGGATGTTTGGATGGGTTCTGTGTGGGGTTGTGCATACATTAAAAAGTTATAGGTTGGGGAGGGGGTTGGGTATGCAGCCAGCATGATGAGGCACAGTAATGGAGGTTTGGGGTTGCAGACATGATGAGACACAGTAATGGAGGTTTGGGGTTGCAAACATGATGAGGCACAGTAATGGAGGTTTGGGGTTGCAGACATGATGAGGCACAGTAATGGAGGTTTGGGGTTGCAGACATGATGAGGCACAGTAATGGAGGTTGCAGTTATGATGAGGCACAGCAGTGGGGGACCGCCCTGACTCTGCCCATATGCCCATGACTCCGCCCCAGACATAAATTAATATATTAATGCCATCATTATGGAAACTACACCCCTCAAGGAACATATCGATTAATCGGAAAAAATGTCAAAATTCCCCAAAAAAGGGGTTCAGCTGAATCTCCTAGAACAATTATGTACAATGTCCATATTAAAAGTTTCAAGCATGTGATGTGAACAAACATCAGCAAATTTTTTTGTGTTTACCACGCTTGCCGTACAGGATCATTATTAATGATCCTGTACAGAAACCAGTGTAAATTTGATCCTGCCGCATGGGTAACTGTCTGAACTATTAAAATAAAATGTTAATGGTTCACAAACATTTTAATAGTTCAGACAGTATCAAATATGTAAAAATAATTAATACATTTTACTTTTTTTGTATATCAATAGGAAAAGGGGGAGCTAATTTTTATAGGGGGAGCAGTTAATTTACTTCTTTTTTTTTTTTTTTACTTTACTCTTTTTACATAGCACTCCTATACACATGGGGGTATGTGCAGACTGCAGAGCATTGCACCCAACCATTTTCTGTAGTCTCTGTATTACTACAAATACTTGGGTACAAATGCAAATGTAGTACAGTGCACACCGCTTTACCTATGGGGGTATGTACAGAGCATTGCACCCTTGTGTCTGTAGTACAGTGCACACCGCTTTACCTATGGGGGTATGTACAGAGCATTGCACCCTTGTGTCTGTACTACCATTTGTATAGCAGTGGGTATGTGTGTTCTTGGGTGCAAACTATATAATGGTGTGTGATTATTAGTCACACACCGTTATATTATAACAGAGAAAAAAAACACTGCGGCCAAAAAAAGGGTGGCAAATTGCAGCGCCCTGAAGCTCCAATAGGGCCCGGGTCATGCTTAAAAATGGGTAGCGGACCCTTGGGGACCTATTAGGGGGCCAGGGGGGGGGGGGTTATTTAAAAAAAAAATAATTTCTTAACACTTCACCTACCTTTCCCTCACTATCACTCTCCCTGCACTAAGGGTGGCAGCAGGCCACTTTCTCTGCCCTGAGGGGCACAGATCTACACACAGGGGGTCCCTGGCACCTTCTCTCAGCTCAGCCCGCTCGGTGGGCTGGCAGAGCTGAGAGAAGGAGACATTAGCCTACATCATTCACTGTGTGGGTTCATCAATGTTATATTTTAATAGTTCAGACATTTCAGCGCTCATGAACACGTAATATATTTCTGTTTATTTTTGTTTACATTATTTTATTTAAAAAAAATGGAAATAGAGGAATGATTTAAACATTTATTGGCAGGGGGAAGGGAAGGTTTATTCAGAATTATTTACATTTTTTTAAATGATTTTTGTTTACTCTTTTATAGTCCCCATATGGGACTATTACATGCAATTGTTAGGCATAGCCATAGGCATAGCATTGCTCAGTGTTATTGGCGCTCTGCTTACTCAGCCTGCCAAGGAAACCAGGAGAAACAGAATAAAGATAGGATGGCACAGAGGCAGTCAGGGACCCTCCAGCTGTTATAACAGCTGATCGGGACCTCATGATCGCACTGTAATGGTCCTGATCAGAGTCAGGGGCCTGGCACCAGTATTTTAATGGCTTTAGTTCCCATGATCAACTTTGGATCTAAAAGGCTAATAGCCTTGCAGCAGTGATTGGTGCTGCTGGCTATTCGCTACAGCCCCTGGCTAATAATACCAGCCAGGGGCCACCTGGTACAGAGCAAGTTCATGGAGGAATCCTGCCCCCCCCCACCCCCCAAAGTATGTATAGGTGAGAGAAATGGTTAAAGTCAATAGTAAAAATGTGTATAGATATAGCATTTCGGATTGTAACATTTTCAGGGTTGCAGGTACTTATGTTAAAATACATCTTGTTCTACCTTTGGCATTTTTCTGGTGTCTTTCTCACTAAGGCTCATTTCACGGTGCATTAAACAGTGTCTGTCAGACTAATATGCCAAGAGACTCCAGCTCAATGGAATAGCATGGGCGTCTGCTCTATTGCAACCCAAAAACTCTCATGAATACGACATGAACAGAGGTTGTCAGATTAAATGTACTATGCTTAGGACTAGCTTCACACAGGCATCTTACGGACGCATATACGTGTACACATTACAGCCACAAGTCCCGGCTGACTGTGGGGTTGGCAACCGGAAGTGTACCTGTCAGAATTGCGGCTGTAAAATGTCCCTTGTGAAGCTAGCCTTATACAGTGTGAAAACAACCTAAGGTTCTTTACAGGAATTCAAAGCACGAGGAAAAACACCTATCACAACAAATACATCATATACTACTTGGGTTTTTAATGTTTGTTAAACCGCTACAACAAGACAACGGTAATGTCTTTACCTCCTACTGAACAAAATATACACAATATAAAAGACAATTATCTTAGTGTCTCACTATCAAGTATTATTCTGCTCCAAGCTACCTACTGTAGATGAACAATTAGTTACAATTACATAGAGAGCACATTTATAATTAAAACTTTAGCACAAAAGTTTGGCTTGTTCATTCTTCAGGAGCAAAGATCTGTATTCAGCCCCTGGACTTTTCCAGCAGTATATATGTAATCCTTTTATCTCATATGTCAAATCTAAATATTGGATGGAGACACAAAGTAGTATTTGAGTTTTTTTAAGCCAAAGCCAGAAGTGTATTCAAATGGAAAGGAAATATAACCCATGGAGGACATGCACATACATGTACATCGTAGTGCCCTGGTTCTTAGCACACAGCCATGTACATGAACGCTGTGTGGTTCCATGATTACCACATTTCCCAATATGGGGATCGGAACAACTCGGCTTATCAGCAATTGGGACCTCATGGATAAAGGCGAACATCAGTGATCATGTTTATGTTTGCGATTAACCCTTTATTTGCCTTGATTAATATTGAACACGAATTCTAAATCATTAGGGGTCCAGTGAGTAAAGATGGCGGCCGGAGCTTTGCTTACCTGTTCCACTCCGCTCTGCAAAAATGAAATTGGCAAGATGGGCTGTGCACTTAAGGGGATAAAGAAATAACTTGTGCTTCTCCTTCCTGCTGAACCCACTTCTGGCTTTGGCATAAAAAAAACTGCCCTTTACAGATGCATTTTTTATGCAGTTGGTTTAGCCCTTATAATCTGTCAACCTTTTTGCTAAATTGAAAAATAGAGAAGCACATCCTCGCCTGCTGCCAATTCCTGACCAGTGCCATTCCAACTGTGCTGTCCCTTCTGCTTGGACGTTCCTGTTCTCTATTGCAGCATGCCGAAAATACACAATCAGTCACTTATTGAAGAATCCATAGAATCCATTATCTATCAAAGGCCAAATCTGTGCCATTTTGGCTTCCAAGGACTTACATGTGATAAAGTAAAAACCATGTGGTTGCTTGGGGAGGGGAGTGTGTCCAACTCCTTTTGCTACTAGTGGGAAACACAAATTGGGTAGCACTGTGGGTATTAACCAAAGGGTCAAAGAAAGCAAGGGGAAAGAAGCACCCAACCTTTCTGTCTTGTGGGCAAAATCAGATGCCATAAATGAAGGTCCATTTTGATGTTTGCTCTGGGGCTTTCTTCAATATATACCACTGTTGGCTTCCTTTCAGTTGGTATCCATCGAGGTTTGCTGGATGGAATAGCTCAGACCAGATCCAGTAAAAAGGTATACAGCACAGAATACTTTTTTTTTGTACATATGTATATGTTGGCATTAAACATTGCTATTTGTAAATAGATCATATGTGGCCAATAATTATGAATTTGCTGAGCACAGATCTAAGAGATCAACCATTATAATGGCAGTATTGGCCAATCTAAAAAGGGCCTTACGACCAGTGTTTGGCTGTAGTTTTATGTGAATAATGATAGTAATGTCATGACTTCTGGTTTCAGCTGTCACTCATTTTTCTAAAAAAGCCTTATAACATACACAACACATGATTCCTGTGATTTCATCCATTCCCTGGTTGTCAGTCGTCATTCTCCACTTTCTTCAGACATAATTTTTTGTTTTTTCTGGCAGAAAAACCTAAATTTTTTTTGTCCTCTATGATCCTGTATGTGCAAAATACACATTCAAGTGGAAGGACATTTACTTTACATGTATGTTCTTCTTTCCATCCAGTATATTCTTAAAACTCTTAACACTAATAAAAGTAGATGTGTGGAATGTTACAATTAAGTGAGAAATTCTTCTTAAAATAAACTAGCATTGTATTAAGGAGCTAGAAGCTTCAACATATTGACCTAATATTAATGCGCAATTCAGCAAATGTGGGCAAGCTGTCTGGCCTTACCATTGCCCTTTGTTCTGATTTCCAGTCAATACTTTTCCGAGAATATACAAGTGGGAGGTGTCATCTAGATTAGAGCCAAAATGGAAACATGTTCTTTTTTCCAATCTGTTTCTATTATCTGATTGTAATATTTTTATTTGAGATAGCCTTTCCAGCAGCCCCATGGGCATAGCGGCAATAGACTAAAGCTATCCAACTGCTATAAATTGAAAGGCTGTTGGGGCACGCTTGCTGACCTTTGCAAAGGTGATACATTCCCTTTAAGAAAAGAAAGCTGCATGACAGACAGCCCATATAAAAGTGTTCTGCTTCTCCTACAGACCTGTGCTTTATGCTAGTATTCTCTCATTGGGTTACTAAGCCTAGGGGACAAATGGAAGAAAATAACACTACAGAAAGTTTGATTGTTTAGTTGGTTACCATGGCGATGCATAGGTCTGCTTGGAGCTGTATGTCATTGCCCCATAGCCTCTGAAGTCATGAAACATGTTAGGGGGCATTGTGAGATGCTTTAAAGGGGTACTCTGGTGCTGAATACTACAGAGGAATTTTTTTTCTTTTTGGATTTCTTTTCTGTCTGACTACAGTACTCTCTACTGACACCTCTGTCCATTTTAGGAACTGTGCAGAGTATTAGCTCATCCCCATAGCAAACATATGCTGCTCTGGACAGTTCCTAAAATGGACAGAGGTGTCAGCAGAGAGTACTGTGGACAGACAGAAAATAAATCCAAAAAGAAAATTTCCTATGTAGTATTCAGCAGCTGATAAGTACTGGAAGGATTAAGATTTTTTAATAGAAGTAATTTACAAATCTAGTAAAGAAATTAGGGCTCAGGGTTGTGAATATTGGAATAAATAGTTTATTATAGTAAATTAATGATATAAATATGTTTGTGTTCTGTGACTCATGGGTCAACAGGGACACAGGATAATTTATAATATACAATAATACAATCAATAGTATGGCAAAAAAATATATCATTAAAAAGCTTTGGTAAAATTAGGTTAAAAAGAAAAAAATTTGTGTCCACACATCTGTAGTAGGTTCAACCTGGATGTAATGTAAAGATGTAAGGTGATATCTCTATTAAGCAGTTTTTAGTTCCACATATTGTTTAAATCCAGATGAGTAATCTCTAACTAGAGTAATTGCCCAATTGGGGGATATATAGGATACAGCGCTTGTTTCAATATTGATTGTGCAGTAATAGTTTGTATCTATTTGTATACTGTATTTCAACTTTGTGGTGTGGTAAGTCTGAGTCCCGATTCTCTGTGCAGAGAGAATGCTGTTAGAGACTCGGCCTTCTCACAATTGATATTAAAGGGGTACTCCGGTGAAAAACTTTTTTTTTTTTTTTAAATCAACTGGTGCCAGAAAGTAAAACAGATTTTGTAAATTACTTCTATTAAAAAATCTTAATCCTTCCAGTACTTATTATCTGCTGAATACTACAGTGGAAATTATTTTCCGTTTGAAACACAGAGTAAAAGGAAATCCCCATAGCAAACATATGCTGTTCTGGACAGTTCCTAAAATGGACAGAGATGTCAGCAGAGAGCACTGTGCTCATGATGTCAGCAGACAGCTCTGTGTTTCAAAAAGAAAAGAATTTCCGCTGTAGTATTCAGCAGCTAATAAGTACAGGAAGGATTAAGATTTTTTAATAGAAGTAATTTACAAATCTGTTTAACTTTCTGGCACCAGTTGAAAGTTTTTCACCGGAGTACCCCTTTAAGCTCCGGTACTATAGACTGCAGCGTTTCTCTTATGTATACAATCATATATTTCGTCGCGGCACTCGTCATTGCGTCTCGCAGCGCATAGCAACGACGCCACACCAGAGCCAGAAGCACCGCGGACCGGAGCCAGAAGCAGTACAGACCCGACCCCGGCAACAGGTAATCATAAAACCGGGGATGGGGGAGGCAATGGGGCAGCGGCGCTGATAGCCAGGGGGAGAGAAGCGGCGGCAGCAGGGCTCTAGACCCCAGGAAAGGCAGGGGAAGAGAAGCGGGCAGCGACGGCCTCTCCCCCCTGCCTTTCCTGGGGGCTTCTGCGGGGTCACAAAAACCGGGGGGGGGGGGGGGGATGGGGGAGGTAATGGGGCAGCGGCGCCGGCAGTCTCTGGCCCCCAGGATAGGAAGGGGCAAAGAAGACGGCAGCGACAGCAGATCTCTGGACCTGCAAAAGCCACTGCAGTTCATTGATTTAAAGCGCCCGCTTTAAATCATTGAACTGCAGCGGCTTATTGGCGTATAACACGCAGATAGACTTTAGGCAAAAAATTTTTGCCTAAAAAATGCGTGTTATACGCCGATAAATACAGTATGTCCTGGTCGCAGGTTGAGTCCCGGCTCTCTGTGCAGAGAGAGTGCTGCTAGAGACAGTAGGTTGCTTGGGTCCTAGGCTGCCAGGTAGATAGGAGCCTCTCCAACATTTTTTTGTTTTGCTAATTTACAAATCTGTTTAACTTTTTGGCACCAGTTGATAAAAAAAAAATGTTTTCTACTGGAGTACCCCCGTACCCCTGAGCACACACAGCAGGCTGCTCAGGCTACAATTCATACATACTGTACATTGCATTGAGCTACTATGACCTAAGGATGTTAGCAGGCAGTAGTGCTGGGTTGTTAACCTATTTGGGTCTATTTAATGTATATGTTAAAGGTTCATTTTATAAAGTGACATGTGTGAGAAATAATGGGAATTATTGACTTATGATGGAATTGTTGTATACATTAACCCTTGGTAATATCCACCCCTCACTTGGATCTCTGCCTTTAACTTTGTGCTCAGAGCTATAGACACAGAAAAAAGGAAAATTTTATGTCGGGTTACATGGTGCTATAGACGAAGAACAATAGAAATTTTTATTGCAAAATTGCCAAATTGTTTGTAAAAGTTTTAAAGTTCCAGTTAATACAATAAACATAAAAAATACAAACAAAACTAAATGACATGAGATACCGAATTTTTCGCCGTATAAGACGCACTTTTTCTTCCCCAAAACTGGGGGGGAAAAGTCGGTGCGTCTTATACGGCGAATACACCCCTATCGCGGCGGTCCCTGCGGCCATCAACGGCCAGGACCCGCGGCTAATACAGGACATCACCGATCACGGTGATGCTCTGTATTAACCCTTCAGACGTGGCGATCAAAGCTGACCGCCGCGTCTGAAGGGAAAGTGACACTAACCCGGCTGTTCAGTCAGGCTGTTCGGGACCGCCGCGATTTCACCGTGGAGGTCCCGAACATCCTGACTGAATAGCAGCCGGGTTAGTGCTTACAGGACACCGGGAGGGACCTTACCTGCCTCCTCGGTATCTTCTCCGTTCAGGGATCCCCTGTATGGCCGGCGCGCTCCTTCCTCTTCATCACGTCGTCGCGTACGTGCGTTGGCGTGCGTAACGATGTGATGGCGGCGACGGAGAGCGAGGATACCCGGGCCGGCAGCAGAGATGTTTGAGCGACGGGGACACGGTGACAGCGATGGAGCGACATCCAGGGCAGCGGTGACGGATCCAGAGCGGCGGGGACACGTGAGTATTACCTCCTATGCAGTGGTCTTAAATCTGCGGACCTCCAGATGTTGCAAAACTACAACTCCCAGCATGCCTGGACAGCCAACGGCTGTCCGGGCATGCTGGGAATTGTAGTTTTGCAACATCTGGAGGTCCGCAGGTTGAAGACCACTATTGGGTTCAAAATCTTTATTTTTTTAAATTGTGCACCTATAAATTGGGTGCGTCTTATACGCCGGTGCGTCCTATAGGGCGAAAAATACGGTATATCACATATGTAAATTGTTAAGCAATGTATTGTACATTGAGGAGTAATGAGTCCAAAGTAAGGTAAGTAATTCATACAAATGTGTAAAATTCACAATAAAATTAGAGCATGTCAGGATAATAAAGGTAAGTATAGTATTCAATTTACATGAATTAGAACAGTACAAAAAAAATGGGCTGCAAAGGTATACAACCCCATATATGAGTCTGTTTCTCCTTTTTACGACATTCCAGATTATTGTGCATTTCTTTGATGTAAACAGTATAAGATTATCAAAAGGTATGGATTATGAACATCAGATCAAAAGGAATTTCAATGGATATTGTTATAGAGGGAACAAGCTAAAGAAGAATGTTTACTGATTTTCCACAGGATATCCAATGTATCCAATCCAATACAATTACAATGTGAATATAGTGTATTGCCAATAAAAATCCAAGAGAAATAAACATCTGACATAAGATTAGTCCCAGTTTTACCTAAGTTTGATGCTAAATCTCACAAAAAAGAAAGAGATGTGTCGCTCACTTGGGACCAGAAATATGTTGGAGAATTTTATCCAGGAAATCAATTCCAACGTTTTCAAGCTCAATTTTACACCTCATATAAGCACAGGCACTTTAGAATTTTAGACATTTTAATTACTATTGATTCTTCTAAATTAGTCTGCAGTACGTATCACAGGCCAGTTGCGAAAAATAGTTTTATTCTTTTTAATACCTGTCACCTACCTAGATGGCTTTTAAATGTCCCAATGGGCCAGTACCACAGACTTAACAGAAATTGCTCTTTAGCCACTAAATTTGAGGAAGAAGCACAGTCCCTACTGAGAAATTCCAGGATAAAAATGACCCAAAGACCATCCTGGACAAATCTTTTAATCAAATTCGTACCCTATGTAGGTCTTCATTTTTTATCTGACCAATCAACCCATAATGATGACCCTAAACTAATTCTACCATTTAATAAAAAAAACAATAGAAACAATCATCAAAAAAACTGGCATTTTAAAAAAAAAAATAAAATGACTGGGCAAGACATCCCCTTACACCCACCAACTGTATACACCAAGGCCCCAAATTTGTACATTCAGGTTGCCCCTACCATTAGACAGCCATCTACCTCTTATTCATCCTCCACATGGTTGCAAACCAAGGGGTTTCACAGATGCGGGACCTGTTTGAGTTGCAAAACCCCGGATTTCCGTAAAAAAAATCACAGAAATCTCATCCACCTCTAACCAATTTAGGCATAAAATATCTGAATGTCTCACTTCCCATCGTAAAGGAGTAATTTATTTAATCCAGTACAACTGCGGTAAGCAATACATAGGCCATACAAAAAGACAATTGAAAACCTGCATCTCTGAACATATCTATAATTTAAAAAAGGAACAAAAACACACCCTCTATCACTACATTTTAGTGAATACCATAACCAGAACCCATCTGATTTCTTTTTTGTGGCCATCCAAAGTGTGAGAAGATGCTGGAGAAGTGGAGACTTCATTACACATATGTCAAAAGCTGAGTCCAGGAAGATTTTCGAGTTTAACTCATTGATACCAAGAGGACTTAATGCAGAACTCGAAATTTTTGGAATTCTTTAAATTTATCATGTGGTTTGGCTCTTCTAAACAGCCCGTCACTGGCTGGTTGCATACCGACGCAGTGATGGTTCCTGGGGTCTAGCCTACCCTAGAACATCTCTGGATTCCACATTCTTCAGTTGGAGTTCCATATTGTACAGCCATAGTCTTCTGATCCCATATACATTTTTTAATAATACATTTTTTAATAATATTACCTATATTAATCAATGCCATTTATATTACATCTTAAACCATTCCTATACTATTTATTCCTCTTTTCCTCATTTTAATACTATTTAATTGATATGTTATGTAATGTTATTATACCCCTTCTTAATTCTCTTATTTCCCACTTAAATTTTTCTTGGATCCAGTATTCTCATGTTCCATTCCAAATTTCCATGTTTTTCTTCCCTTCACTGAACACCACATCATCATATTGAGGCTATATAAAACACGCCTTTTTACCTGTACGCATCTCTATATTACTACTGAAGAAAAGCTTGCCAGCCATGGACACCATTTCCCCAATAGGCCGGACGCCACCCGTGCCAGCTGAGGACTGCCAAGCCATTACCCTTAGTGCCGGACGCAACCTTGTCAGCCTGGACTGGGCGCTTCAATACACCTCTTGTGGTCGTTCAGTGGTGCCGTGCACCAAATCTCGTGTTTTAAGTGGAATACTTTTGTCACTATACCACCAACGATAATGCATTATTAATGGAACTTTAAGAACTTATTTTGTTATACTACCGAGGAACTCTGCACTGTACCATCAATGAACTTTTCCTATGAATAAGTTTACCATCCACGACAGTTTTATATTCTAAACATCAATCCAGCTGCTATTATTTTAATATACTATTATTTTATATTATATTTATAGTTGGTATACATTGGAATTTTTATTTAACCTTTATCATATTTTATTCATATCTATCCAATTTGTTTTAGCCCCTTCACCCGATGCAAGGGCCCTGCTAGGGCGATAGGAGGCTAAGCAATTTTTATACTAATAAATTGTTATATTTTACTATTACTGGATTCATTCTCTTTCACTCTTTCATATCCTATGTACCTTTGAGAACTGGTATATAATTAATTTGATGCTAAATCTGTTTAATATTATACATACATAGGTGTGTTGCAGACTTAGGAGGGGTGTCAACTATCAACATACAATCGACACCCTCCTGCTTTGGTTGAGGTAGAATTTAACTCTGATCCAAGTCGTATAACCCCTCAGATGCCAATACAACACCAAGTACTTTTACATAGGGAAGGAAGTTCCTCTGTAGGCATGCTGCCCTCAGACTATCAATCATGTCTGACTGGTTGAAGGGGGTGCATGAGTGTCACTGTATCCTGCTATGTCGGCTCCCCTGTGACTTGAAAAGAGTCATGACTGGCAGCAATTAAAGATAATTTTCAGCTATCCCACCAGTCATCAATATCAGTGGCCAATCAATGGCAGCAGCATTGTCTTGCCTCAGTTAGTGATTGGGCACTTCATGTGGGGTCAGGACGTCACTGTAACCAGGAAGAAGTGGTGACCAGCAGATGACGGGAGCATTGTTGCAGTAGCTGTAGGGGAAACCAGGTAAGGTACGTATAGCTTGTTTACTATTTTTACACCAGCCCCAGCCTATTAGATTCCCCTTTCCCGACAACCTTCTCAAGCAAACATTGTACTATGTATACTAAAACACTTTCCTTCAATCTGATACTCAAACAATGGTCAGTAATAAAGAACTGAATGAAATCAACATTGTGAAATGCTAAATGCTAAATTGTGACTCATTCTATGTACATAGAATGTTTAGCCTCCTGTCATTGCTGTTACGCTTCCAGTGAAAATAAGGAAGTCAATATTTGAACATTGTAAGCTGGCAGTTAAAAAGATATTAGATACAGAATCTAATAATTATTTAGTCAATAACTATTTGAGGCCTTCTGGTGACATATACTTTTTCAGTTTGCCCAAATCTGTATGTTAAGGTACCCAAACCTACCGATTACAGCGGGACCAGCCAATCTCCTAGAGGTATCCCAATTCTCCCATGACAGAAGATTTGGGCTTGTTAGATTTCAATATACCTGGTCTGTTATTCTCAAGAAGATAAGCTTATTTATCTAACCTTAGGCAGTATTTATATGTGGAAGTCTGTGCATGCTACGCAGTACGTGTTACGCCGAGCGCTCCGGGTCCCCGCTCCTCCCCGGAGCGCTCGCTACACTCTCTCCGCTGCAGCGCTCCGGTCAGATCCACTGACCCGGGGCGCTGCGATTCTGCTTCCAGCCGGGATGCGATTCGCGATGCGGGTAGCGCCCGCTCGCGATGCGCACCCCGGCTCCCGTACCTGACTCGCTCTCCCTCGGTCCTGTCCCGGCGCGCGCGGCCCCGCTCCCTAGGGCGCGCGCGCGCCGGGTCTTTGCGATTTAAAGGGCCACTGCGCCGCTGATTGGCGCAGTGATTCCAATTAGTGTCTTCACCTGTGCACTTCCCTATATCACCTCACTTCCCCTGCACTTCCCTGCCGGATCTTGTTGCCATTGTGCCAGTGAAAGCGTTCCTTGTATGTTCCTAGCCTGTGTTCCAGACCTCCTGCCGTTGCCCCTGACTACGATCCTTGCTGCCTGCCCCGACCTTCTGCTACGTCCGACCTTGCTTCTGTCTACTCCCTTGTACCGCGCCTATCTTCAGCAGCCAGAGAGGTTGAGCCGTTGCTAGTGGATACGACCTGGTCACTACCGCCGCAGCAAGACCATCCCGCTTTGCGGCGGGCTCTGGTGAAAACCAGTAGTGACTTAGAACCGATCCACTAGCACGGTCCACGCCAATCCCTCTCTGGCACAGAGGATCCACTACCCGCCAGCCGGCATCGTGACAGTAGATCCGGCCATGGATCCCGCTGAAGTTCCTCTGCCAGTTGTCGCTGACTTCACCACGGTGGTCGCCCAGCAGTCACAACAGATAGCGCAACAAGGCCAACAGCTGTCTCAACTGACCGTTATGCTACAACAGTTACTACCACAGCTTCAGCAGTCATCTCCTCCGCCAGCTCCTGCACCTCCTCCGCAGCGAGTGGCCGCTCCTGGGCTACGCCTATCCTTGCCGGATAAATTTGATGGGGACTCTAAGTTTTGCCGTGGCTTTCTTTCCCAATGTTCCCTGCATCTGGAGATGATGTCGGACCTGTTTCCCACTGAAAGGTCTAAGGTGGCTTTCGTAGTCAGCCTTCTGTCCGGAAAAGCCCTGTCATGGGCCACACCGCTCTGGGACCGCAATGACCCCGTCACTGCCTCTGTACACTCCTTCTTCTCGGAAATCCGAAGTGTCTTTGAGGAACCTGCCCGAGCCTCTTCTGCTGAGACTGCCCTGTTGAACCTGGTCCAGGGTAATTCTTCCGTTGGCGAGTATGCCGTACAATTCCGTACTCTTGCTTCAGAATTGTCCTGGAATAATGAGGCCCTCTGCGCGACCTTTAAAAAAGGCCTATCCAGCAACATTAAAGATGTTCTGGCCGCACGAGAAATTCCTGCTAATCTACATGAACTTATTCACCTAGCCACTCGCATTGACATGCGTTTTTCCGAAAGGCGTCAGGAGCTCCGCCAAGATATGGACTCTGTTCGCACGAGGCGTTTCTTCTCCTCGGCTCCTCTCTCCTCTGGTCCCCTGCAATCTGTTCCTGTGCCTCCCGCCGTGGAGGCTATGCAGGTCGACCGGTCTCGCCTGACACCTCAAGAGAGGACACGACGCCGCATGGAGAACCTCTGCCTGTACTGTGCTAGTACCGAACACTTCCTGAGGGATTGTCCTATCCGTCCTCCCCGCCTGGAAAGACGTACGCTGACTCCGCACAAAGGTGAGACAGTCCTTGATGTCTACTCTGCTTCTCCACGTCTTACTGTGCCTGTGCGGATGTCTGCCTCTGCCTTCTCCTTCTCTACCGTGGCCTTCTTGGACTCTGGATCTGCAGGAAATTTTATTTTGGCCTCTCTCGTCAACAGGTTCAACATCCCAGTGACCAGTCTCGCCAGACCCCTTTACATCAATTGTGTAAACAATGAAAGATTGGACTGTACCATACGCTTCCGCACGGAGCCCCTTCTAATGAGCATCGGATCTCATCACGAGAGGATTGAACTTTTGGTCCTCCCCAATTGCACCTCGGAAATTCTCCTTGGACTTCCCTGGCTTCAACTTCATTCCCCAACCCTGGATTGGTCCACTGGGGAGATCAAGAGTTGGGGGCCCTCTTGTTCCAAGGACTGTCTAAGACCGGTTCCCAGTAACCCTTGCCGTGACTCTGTGGTTCCCTCAGTAACCGGTCTCCCTAAGGCCTATATGGACTTCGCGGATGTTTTCTGCAAAAAACAAGCTGAGACTCTACCTCCTCACAGGCCTTATGATTGCCCTATCGACCTCCTCCCGGGTACTACTCCACCCCGGGGCAGAATTTATCCTCTCTCTGCCCCAGAGACTCTTGCCATGTCTGAGTATGTCCAGGAAAATTTAAAAAAGGGCTTTATCCGTAAATCCTCCTCTCCTGCCGGAGCTGGATTTTTCTTTGTGTCCAAAAAAGATGGCTCCCTACGTCCTTGCATTGACTACCGCGGTCTTAATAAAATCACGGTTAAGAACCGCTACCCCCTACCCCTCATCTCTGAACTCTTTGATCGCCTCCAAGGTGCCCACATCTTTACTAAATTGGACTTAAGAGGCGCCTATAACCTCATCCGCATCAGAGAGGGGGATGAGTGGAAAACGGCGTTTAACACCAGAGATGGACACTTTGAGTATCTGGTCATGCCCTTTGGCCTGTGCAACGCCCCTGCTGTCTTCCAAGACTTTGTCAATGAAATTTTTCGTGATCTGCTATACTCCTGTGTTGTTGTATATCTGGACGATATCCTAATTTTCTCTGCCAATCTAGAAGAACACCGCCAGCATGTCCGTATGGTTCTTCAGAGACTTCGTGACAATCAACTCTATGCCAAAATTGAGAAATGTCTGTTTGAATGCCAATCTCTTCCTTTTCTAGGATATTTGGTCTCTGGCCAGGGACTACAAATGGATCCAGACAAACTCTCTGCCGTCTTAGATTGGCCACGCCCCTCCGGACTCCGTGCTATCCAACGCTTTTTGGGGTTCGCCAATTATTACAGGCAATTTATTCCACATTTTTCTACCGTTGTGGCTCCTATCGTGGCTTTAACCAAAAAAAATGCCGATCCCAAGTCGTGGCCTCCTCAAGCGGAAGACGCCTTTAAACGACTCAAGTCTGCCTTTTCTTCGGCTCCCGTGCTCTCCAGACCTGACCCTTCCAAACCCTTCCTATTGGAGGTTGATGCCTCCTCAGTGGGAGCTGGAGCTGTTCTTTTACAAAAAAATTCTTCCGGGCATGCTGTCACTTGTGGTTTTTTTTCTAGGACCTTCTCTCCGGCGGAGAGGAACTACTCCATCGGGGATCGAGAGCTTCTAGCCATTAAATTAGCACTTGAGGAATGGAGGCATCTGCTGGAGGGATCAAGATTTCCAGTTATTATTTACACCGACCACAAGAACCTCTCCTACCTCCAGTCTGCCCAACGGCTGAATCCTCGCCAGGCCCGGTGGTCTCTGTTCTTTGCCCGATTTAATTTTGAGATTCACTTTCGTCCTGCCGATAAGAACATTAGGGCCGATGCTCTCTCTCGTTCCTCGGATGCCTCAGAAGTTGAACTCTCTCCGCAACACATCATTCCACCTGACTGCCTGATCTCCACTTCTCCAGCCTCCATCAGGCAAACTCCTCCAGGAAAGACCTTTGTTTCTCCACGCCAACGCCTCGGAATCCTCAAATGGGATCACTCCTCCCATCTCGCTGGTCATGTGGGCATCAAGAAATCTGTGCAACTCATCTCCCGCTTCTATTGGTCGCCGACTCTGGAGACGGATGTTGTGGACTTTGTGCGAGCCTGCACTATCTGTGCCCGGGATAAGACTCCTCGCCAGAAGCCCGCTGGTTTTCTTCATCCCCTGCCTGTCCCCGAACAGCCTTGGTCTCTGATTGGTATGGATTTTATTACTGATTTACCCCCTTCCCGTGGCAACACTGTTATTTGGGTGGTCGTTGATCGATTCTCCAAAATGGCACATTTCATCCCTCTTCCTGGTCTTCCTTCAGCGCCTCAGTTGGCTAAACAATTTTTTGTACACATTTTTCGTCTTCACGGATTGCCTACGCAGATCGTCTCGGATAGAGGTGTCCAATTCGTGTCTAAATTCTGGAGGGCTCTCTGTAAACAACTCAAGATTAAATTAAATTTTTCTTCTGCATATCATCCCCAGTCCAATGGACAAGTAGAAAGAATTAACCAAGTCTTGGGTGATTATTTGCGACATTTTGTTTCCTCCCGCCAGGATGACTGGGCAGATCTCCTTCCATGGGCCGAATTCTCGTATAACTTCAGAGTCTCTGAATCTTCCTCCAAATCCCCATTTTTCGTGGTGTACGGCCGTCACCCTCTTCCCCCCCTCCCTACCCCCTTGCCCTCTGGTCTGCCCGCTGTGGATGAAATTTCTCGTGACCTTTCCATTATATGGAGAGAGACCCAAAATTCTCTCCTACAGGCTTCATCACGCATGAAGAGGTTCGCGGATAAGAAAAGAAGAGCTCCTCCCGTTTTTTCCCCTGGAGACAAGGTATGGCTCTCCGCTAAATATGTCCGCTTCCGTGTCCCTAGCTACAAGTTGGGACCACGCTATCTTGGTCCTTTCAAAATTTGGTGTCAAATTAATCCTGTCTCTTACAAACTTCTTCTTCCTCCTTCTCTTCGTATCCCTAATGCCTTTCACGTCTCTCTTCTTAAACCACTCATCCTCAACCGTTTTTCTCCCAAATCTGTTCCTCCCACTCCTGTTTCCGGCTCCTCGGACATCTTCTCTGTCAAAGAGATCTTAGCCTCTAAAAAGGTCAGAGGGAAAACTTTTTTTCTAGTGGACTGGGAGGGTTGTGGTCCTGAAGAGAGATCCTGGGAACCTGAGGACAACATCCTAGATAAAAGTCTGCTCCTCAGGTTCTCAGGCCCTAAAAAGAGGGGGAGACCCAAGGGGGGGGTACTGTTACGCCGAGCGCTCCGGGTCCCCGCTCCTCCCCGGAGCGCTCGCTACACTCTCTCCGCTGCAGCGCTCCGGTCAGATCCACTGACCCGGGGCGCTGCGATTCTGCTTCCAGCCGGGATGCGATTCGCGATGCGGGTAGCGCCCGCTCGCGATGCGCACCCCGGCTCCCGTACCTGACTCGCTCTCCCTCGGTCCTGTCCCGGCACGCGCGGCCCCGCTCCCTAGGGCGCGCGCGCGCCGGGTCTTTGCGATTTAAAGGGCCACTGCGCCGCTGATTGGCGCAGTGATTCCAATTAGTGTCTTCACCTGTGCACTTCCCTATATCACCTCACTTCCCCTGCACTTCCCTGCCGGATCTTGTTGCCATTGTGCCAGTGAAAGCGTTCCTTGTATGTTCCTAGCCTGTGTTCCAGACCTCCTGCCGTTGCCCCTGACTACGATCCTTGCTGCCTGCCCCGACCTTCTGCTACGTCCGACCTTGCTTCTGTCTACTCCCTTGTACCGCGCCTATCTTCAGCAGCCAGAGAGGTTGAGCCGTTGCTAGTGGATACGACCTGGTCACTACCGCCGCAGCAAGACCATCCCGCTTTGCGGCGGGCTCTGGTGAAAACCAGTAGTGACTTAGAACCGATCCACTAGCACGGTCCACGCCAATCCCTCTCTGGCACAGAGGATCCACTACCCGCCAGCCGGCATCGTGACAGTACGCACATCAAACTAAATGTTTGGTCATGCTGCTCACCACTTCCTTAAATGCTACAGTGTCAACACAAGAAGAAAAGTGGAACACAAAGACATCTAATCATACAGTCAAGGATAGGTGTAAATGGAATGTGTTAGTAAGGGACAGTTATATGCTACCAGCCTACCACTATAAACAGACAGATATAACCAATAATACCATGTAGTGACCATATAGTGATCAGATACACTGCAGAATATTTAAGAGAATGAATACAATCAGCTCCTTGAGAAGACACAAATAACCTAAATACCTATAAAAATAACAACATACACTCCAAATGGTGTAGTCTATTGGACAAAATAACCAATAAATCCTGGAATGACCACAACTTCTCAAAGTATCAAAATACAATGAATTTATTATTTTATCAATACACAGAAACTATAAAACATACTTATACACAATGGACAATGTTAAAACAAAATATTTAGAAGGGTTAAATAGAATATTACTGTAGAAATAATTTATGCAAATGTATTTCAAGGACAACAGAGAACAAAAATTAAGTTAATAAATATATTGCAAGATTTTGTATACTTGACCTCAATTCATATTTAAATGTAATGTAAAGAACAATATATAATTACATACAATAATATTGTCTCAATATTCAACCCTAATAATTGATTAATATGTCATCCACCATCTTTTATGCAAAAGTCAAACAACAGAAAAGACTTCAGCTCACCAGATTTGTTCAAATGGAGAAAGTGTCTTATGCAGGGAGCACAGGAGGAAAGTGCCAAGCCATATCCTTGGTTAATCACACAGCAATCCAAAAGGGTGGGGGGAAGGGTTCTCCAGCTCCACAAGGTAAAATTTTAACTTTAATTCATAACGTCTTAAAATACAAAAAGACAAAAACAAAACATAAAGTGCTAGTGGTGAGTTAAAAACCCACATCCACCGACGCGTTTTGAACAATGTAGTTCTTAGCCATGACTAAGAACTACATTGTTTGAAATGCGTCGGTGGACGTGGGTTTTTAACTCACAATTAGCACTTTATGTTTTGTTTTTGTCTTTTAAGACATTATGAATTAAAGTTACAATTTTACCTTGTGGAGCTGGAGAACCCTTCCCCCACTCTTTTGGATCACTATCCTTTAACTCAATATACATGTGAGACCAGTAAGAAAGCACCTAAGGTACAAGAATAAGTGCGCATGCCAGGTAAGGTCAGGCATTGGCTTCAGCTTCCAGTGCTAAGTGTACAAGGACATCATCGAGGTTTCCCCCCAGCAGTACGGAGCAGCGCTGGACCTGGAGCGAGTTATCCATTCCCTGCCTATAGGCAATTTTGGTAAAAAGCCTGGAAACCTATTTTAATTTGTTTCAATATGTGAAACTCATCAATTATCCCTTATTGATTATACCTGTTCTTTATTGAACTATGTTATGCAACTTGCAATAAAACAGATTTCCAGTTAGGTGTACTGTAGCAAAGAGATGAAGTTCAGCATAACATAACTACACCCTCATAACTCTGCTGTGAATCAGATGACTTGTAGTGGCAAAAACAATAGAAATCTGCTGATACCATTTGCAATAAGAACTCGTGATTCAGCCTCAAGGTTCATCTGCAGGTTGAGGATCAAAATCAAAACAAGTTAAGACATTGATAAGTCACAAAATCTAAAGGTATTCAGCACCTCCAAACTAATGAAATGTATGTGCAGGTGTAAATCTGCTGCCACTGCAGTATATAAGCAAACCCATGGATGTTCTAGCACCAGGATATATGCATAGAATATTAAGAATGGTTTTAAATTACATTTCTGCCATATTTTCTATACTGTACTTAAAGAAAAAAAGGTTTAGTTTTTTTTTTTTACATTCCTTCTTAATAGGAAAGAGCACATTGCTAAGATATTAATCAATAAAAGGAATCGGTCATCAGTATCCCCTGTACTAATCTTTTGGAATAGGCTTGTAGTGTGGGAGACACTTATAAAAATGATACTAACTGATACCCGATCCGCGCTTCCAATCGGGCGATATTCTTCTTTTTCTTGATATGCTAACAAACGGTGAGGTTAGTCTTCAATGTTCATAGGAAGCGTTTCCTCCCCCTGTGCTGAGGCTCCTATGCTGCAGAATGCCTCTCCTTCACATGCACAGCCAGCCACAGGAGGTATGAAGTTAAAGGGGTATTCCAGGCAAAACCTTTTTTTATATATATCAACTGGCTCCGGAAAGTTAAACAGATTTGTAAATTACTTCTATTAAAAAATCTTAATCCTTCCAATAGTTATTAGCTTCTGAAGTTTTCTGTCTAACTGCTCAATGATGATGTCACGTCCCGGGAGCTGTGCATGATGGGAGAATATCCCCATAGGAACTGCACAGCTCCCGGGACGTGAGTCATGAGAGAGCAGTTAGACAGAAAACAACAACTCAACTTCAGAAGCTAATAACTATTTGAAGGATTAAGATTTTTTAATAGAAGTAATTTACAAATCTGTTTAACTTTTGGCCTGGAATACCCCTTTAAGCCTCTGTTCTCTGTTCCTCCCTCACTAGAATATCAAGAAAAAGAAAAATATTGGGAGAACGGAGGCATGGCGCGGGGATCGGTCAGTATAATTTTCATCAGTGCTACTGATGACAGGTTACCTTTAAAACTAGAGATATTCAGCAACTTTAATAACTAGAGATGAGCGAACTTACAGTAAATTCGATTCCTCACAAACTTCTCGGCTCGGCAGTTGATGACTTTTCCTGCATAAATTAGTTCAGCTTTCCGGTGCTCCGGTGGGCTGGAAAAGGTGGATACAGTCCTAGGAAAGAGTCTCCTAGAACTGTATTCACCTTTTCCAGCCCACCGGAGCACCTGAAAGCTGAACTAATTTATGCAGGAAAAGTCATCAACTGCCGAGCCGAGAAGTTCGTGACGAATCGAATTTACTGTAAGTTCGCTCATCTCTATTAATAACACAACATAAAGATCCCAATATCACATTTTCTTTCTAGATTGTTTACTTCTATTTTGTCTGCAATGTCGCATTGTGACATAGCATCTAATGACTGCCAATGTGCTCGCATTGCAACAGTGCAACACTACAGTTGCTAAATTATCGATTTTTGTTAGATTTTTGGTCGCAGGTCACTAGTCACCAACAACTTTGCCCCCACTGACATCAATGCAAGTCTCATGGAACTGCACTCTGCTTGTGACTTCTCTTCCATTTGAGGACAGGATATGAGGTCGGGATAGGAGGATGAGATAGGAGGACGGGATAGGAGGTCGGAATAGGAGGTCGGGATAGGAGATTGGGATAGGAGGATAGGAGGTGGAGATAGGAGGACGGGATAGGAGGTTGGTATAGGAGGTCGAGATAGGAGGTCGAGATAAGAGGTCAAGATAGGAGGACGGGATAGGAGGACATGATAGGAGGACGGGATAGGAGGTCAGTATAGGAGGACGAGATAGGAGGACGGGATAGGAGGATGGGATAGGAGGACGGGATATGAGGACTGGATATGAGGTCGGGATAGGAGGTCGCGATATGAGATCAGGATAGATGGACTGGATAGGAGGACGGGATAGGAGGTCGGGATAGGAGGATGAGATAGGAGGACGGGATAGGGGGATGGGATAGGAGGTCGGGATAGATGGACGGGATAGGAGGTCGGGATAGGAGGTCGAGATAGGAGGTTGAGATAGTAGGTCGAGATAGGAGGACGGGATAGGAGGACGGTATAGGAGGTCGAGATAGGAGGACGGGATAGAAGGACGGTATAGGAGGACGGGATAGGAGGTTGGGATATGGGGTTGGGATATGACAACAATATATGAGGATGGGATATGAAGTCAAAAGCTTCCTCCTTTGTTTATTTTCCTCCCCAACAAGGAATAGGAAGGAAAAACCGGGCAACACTGGGTATTTAGCTAGTCTGCTTTATAAATTGCGGATTGCACCCACTCAGTGTTGGTATTTTCACAGCCCATGTCCTGATTTTGACCATTGCTATTGCAATGGGGCTTTGTATGCATGTTGTGCTACCTTTGTGGCCATTCCATTATTATTTGCCAATGTGACCATGAGCAAATAACGTCTTGTGTTATTTGCATTATAGCAAATGTATATTATTCTATAATTGGCTCAAATGTGACTTCTAGGTACTGAGAAGTGGACTAGGAGAGAGTTATATAAATGTGATGTGTTAGTATGTATGCTCATCAGTCACTTTTAGTAAGAATGTACGAGATCCAACAGGGAACTACAGTTACAGAACTAACTAGACATTTCTAAGTTGATTTTTTTCGGTGTTAGGCTGGGTTCATAATATTAAAATCACTGTAAAAAGTTTAAAAGGCAGCAGTACAGTATTTTTGTTCAATAATAATGTGTTTTATTAAAGTCTTTGTAAAAATGGCTGCCAGTGTGAATATTATATAAACAAAACTGAAGTAATTCCAAAATTGGAATGACTGCTGTATTTTTAAATAATGTGTGAACACAACCTTAGGGAAACAGTTGATTCACTTCTCATTCAGCAGCGAAAGAAAAGAAATGAAACATTGTACATCATTGTACATGCCCATTTTTAGCTCTTTGTAGAGCTGTCAGCTGTAGCTTAATGAAGGGCGGGGGAGGGGGGGGGTCCTTAGCAGTGGGAATCATCTATTACATTGATATACCTATAGCACATAAACAGTGTTCTTTTAGCTTCATTGTTTTGTAGCACATAGCTATCTGTACAGCATTTAGGCTTTGGGTACAGTTTAGATAAAACTGGTTTTTAACACTTCATGTTCATTGAAAAGTTAAAAATACATGTGATTGTGGCCGATTAAGCTGAGGTCACCTGTTTTGTCAATTTAATGCAGTCAACAAATACCAAGTACATGTCAGGGCAGTCATTACATAAATATTCTTTTGATGATTTTGTTGCTTTGCTCTTTATTATGTGCATCACAAGAACACTGCTGTAAAGTGACACATATTTTAGTTGCCTTTAGCAGATTAAACATATTTTGTATGGATTACATATAAGAAATGACCTAGCATAAATGCTGCAGTTCCATGGGTCGTAATAGAACAATGAGTGATAGCTGGTAGTGCCTTGGGCTACAGTCATACATACTGGTGGTGCCCTGCTACTGCAGCTCATTGGTTTTTTCTTTTATCCCTATTTGATTAAAAATGGATGGTAGGAATAAAGAAAAATAGTGTTTTACACCTCTCTTTCCCTCTGGATTCAACCCATGTTCTGGAAAACTTAATAATGTATAGAAAACTATCCTCAACTCACTATGGCATATGATCTTGGCCTTGGGCTATTGAAACAATCTTGTGGTCAATAGCTTTAGGGATCTCCATCTCCTTACTTGAGATTGTTGATGTGAACTTAAGTGCAGATTTCACATAAAACATGCCAAATTAACCCTAGCAGTCTGGCCTCGAACATGCAGCTTCTCAAACTGTCTGCTCTTGAGCGCAGTGCTCCACCACCCAAACACAACATGTCCTTCATGCCAGGCTTCTGGTACTCTCCTGACTAACAGGATGGTCATGCAGACTGGGAGCATTGCCGGACAGAATCAGCCTTCTCTAATAGAATTCCCCCTAATTGACTCTTAGGCGTTGGTGGAGTGAGATTTGCTTTTCTCTCCCCAGATTCCACCAAGCAGGCTCTGTTACAGGCGTTAGACCCAACCCGAGCTGGGGAAATAACATTTTTCTCTACTGTTCATCCTTTGTTTCTTAATTTTCTCAACTCTAGGGAATATTCATGGGGCAAAAAAAACTGCAAAGAATGTGGGTAATGTTCAAAACAACATGAAAACAGGTCTAAATAAATCCAGTGCCTCAAAAAAGAGGTGACCTTACTTTTACAGTGGTTCTGCTTGAAAGTTCACATCAAAATCAAAAATTGCCTTAAAAAAGCTTCCGTAAACACCTGTACTTGCCTGTAAAAAACATGCTGATTTGTAAACTATTTTGTAGGCTGTTTGTACTCATGGCTTTATGTACTATGTAAAGTGCTTTGGCAGCATTATGGCTGTAGAAGTGAAGCATCATAGGAGATGTAGTCCAAAACATCTGCAGTGCCAAAGGGTGCCTATGCCTGCTCTAGAGTGTGCCCTAGAACCCCGCATACCTGTTTTGTACTAGGTTCATATATATGCAGACAAGGGGCTGGAACTTTCATTAATGATTTGCCCCTCCATCATCTCTTTAGGATGTCTTTCATCTCCTGGTATGAAACAGGCAGGATACTCAAATAGTACTCATGTACTAGGGAGGTGTTTTTACCATGGTCAGTGGTGCACTTACTGTGCTTGTTATGCAAGGCAAATGTTATGACCTGTTTTACTTTGTCTTCTAATTCTGCATTGGGCATTACATCTCCTACTTGAAACTGTTTCCATAAGATACCTGTCTTCCCATGCAGTGATGGTACTTTGGCACCTGGTGAAGGGGGGAGCAAGTTTATTTTTCCCTAAGAAGGTGATGTCTTCTGTCTTTAGCATGTAGATCCAGCCAGGAAGGGACCTATCAGAATAATACCAGCTGTGCTATAGAGTCTGTGTGACACTTTTAAACATGACAGAGTGTTTTTTTCCACTAGGCAACTGTTCTGTTCCACAGCCTAGACTGAATATTTAATGAATACCAGTGCTTCTTTCAGCTTCAGGAGTGCCCCTACCTTCAGAGGAAAGGAAACCACCTGCTAGTGTGGGAGTTGTAATAGATGAATATTGGGGGCCTGACCAGCAACTCTCAATAGGGTGCCTTACTGGCAACACTTCCGCTACAGTTTAAGTAAAAATTTCCTGCATCAATAGCTCATCTGGTTTCTTTATGTTCACTAGCATTTTACCCTAAGGCCATGTCCACACACAGTAAAGAAAAGCTAAAAAAAAAAAGATATTTGTTCCATAGTTTGCTGAAAAAGTGCTGTAAATAAAGTATGGCTACTATATTACGGTGTGTAAAACATGGACTTCTGATGACTAAGGGTCTTGTGCATTCTGTAACCACAAGTAGCTGCTTTTTTGGGGAAGTCCATATATAGCAATCATACATCCATCCAAGATATACCCACATCTAGTATAGTCAGGTTGTTTGTAGTGATCAAACGATTAGGCCCATAGAAATGTCTCTCATACAATTCCCAGGCTATTAAAGTTACCTCAGACCTTGAATCAGTTAGACAGCCTAATGGCAAACCGTTTACCAGGACTTTGCATTTTGGTACCCACCAGCAACCCTAGTAGATTTTCTTAAAGTCATATAAGGAATATCAGCCTTTTGTAGTTCTAAACTGTGGGCGATTCCAGTTTGATGGTGGGCTTTGGCCCTTTGTCACTCTTGGAATATGGAGTCACTAGATGACCAAGCTGGTCACATCTCCATGACCATGGGCTGTTCGACATTGATGCTTTATTCCGTCCAGGTCAGTGCTGTCCAGTGTTGGTGGCACTGTGCCCTTAAGTTTAACAATCTCCTGCATTAACTGCTGTGTAATCTTGTACATCCATGGAAAATATTGGACCAGTTTTGACCCTTGACAGTGTATTCCAACCAATAAAGCTT
The DNA here is from genome assembly GCF_029499605.1 of Hyla sarda. Classification (NCBI taxonomy): domain Eukaryota; kingdom Metazoa; phylum Chordata; class Amphibia; order Anura; family Hylidae; genus Hyla; species Hyla sarda. Next base: position 234,305,130 of record NC_079191.1, read on the forward strand.
GGGCATCTACAATCTCTTCTTTTTCTTGTTGCAGGTCAATGGCTTCACTGATTGCGTCAACAACATGTGCATCATGTTGTGTATCATACTCTACTCTTAGGTTATATTGCATAGTGTGCTTCAGGGTGCAGAATTGTAGGCCAGAAATAGATTTCCTAAAAAAGGAGGTTAGGCCATGGGCTTTCTCTTAGGGATGTTTCAGCCTTCCTGTAGCCCCGCTAAGTATTTCTGGATGGTTTTGCTCTTTCTTTAGCTGTGGGTGTAAAGATTTCCACTGCAAATCAGAAACTTGGGTGGTGTATCCATACAACTTCTCTAGCCAGATGATCATTGACATGAGGCCTACCTGGCAATGAGAGTGAATTTGAAGGGTTACTTTTCAGATTTGACATAGAGCTACACCAGGTATGTCCTGCAAATCTGATGAATGAACAAATTCTCTGGAAACACCTTTATTTTTTTAGACAAATAAATTTGTAATTTTACCATTTCCGTGATTTGGATCCTTGTGTCAGAGCACACTACAGAGTATACGATAAGTTTAATCCTAGTACTGTACAAGTGCTGTTTCCTGTTTTATTCCACATTGTTGTTTTAAACCTGAAGATGGAAACACACGGGTAACTCGTCAGTGTGAACCCTTATAAGGTCTTTGTTTTGTTTTTACACACAACTGCCTGAATTTCTTTCAGGGTTTCTATCACACTAGGGCTGGGTTCACACCACGTTTTCAGACATATGGGACCGCATATGGCTGGGGGGAGCTAAAACGTATGCCGCCGTATGGCGCTCCCGTATGCCGCCCGTATGTAATTCATTTCAGTGAGCCGACCGAAGTGAAACGCTGACTCCGATCGGCTCATTTTTGCCCCGTATGCGGTTTTCCACTGGACCTAAAACCGTGGTCCATCACTGATTTAGGTCCGGTGGAAAGCCGCATACAGGGCAAAAATTAGCTGACAAGAGTCTGCGTTTCACTCCGGATGGCTCATTGAAATTAGTTACATACGGGCGGCATATGGCAGGTATACGGTAGTGCACGGTTTTATCTCCCCCCCAGCCGTATGCAGTCCCGCATGTCTGAAAACGGGGTGTGAACCCAGCCTAACAGTGTTAATGAATCATACATTCACTGACCACATTGTAAGTTGCTTAGCTGGACAGAGAACATTCTGCAAGTGCTTTTCCCAACTCATAAATATGTGCATTGCTTTTGGGGTTGTGAGCCTGTTGTGAAAATCTTTAACAAAAACTTGCTTCTCTATATATTGTCGTTATGGAAGGTATCTGTCGATTGTGCTGGCATGGGTGTAAAATGTGTATTAACACACATCCGTTTTACAAAATTTTTTGCTGTTATGATAAATTACTAAAGATACTAGATGTTGCCCTGATGTTTTAGAATCCTATTCATGAAGTGCTGCACCAAGACACCTTTCAATAACAAATGTTGGAAAAATGTAATTGCAGTACTATCGGTGAATTTGTGTACATCTACGTGCAATTCTTGAATGCATTGTCATTGTCTCTGCTGAACTGTGTGTAGTTGAGGCACAAGTCAAACAGATACAGAAACAGCAAATGAAACTAATGAGCATATAAATGAATATAAACACAATCTAATTGCTAAATAGCAACAACTTCTAAGCATAGAAAAATGCCAGGTAGGAGTAGAGTCAGACATGCCATATTCTGCTGCGTATTTTCTGCAGATGGTTTTGCTACCCATTGACTTTAATGGATACGAAAATTTGCAGCAGCAAATATGCAGCAAAATACAGCATGTGTGTCCCTACCCTTATAGTGACATTTCAGAAGCAGCTACTGCATGTAGCCAACCACAACATAACCGCAATGAAACCTGATCATGTGGTTTTACCCTTAGGCTATGTTCACAAGGCAGAATGCCTGGGATTCTGCTCTGCCAAGCTGAGAGCTGATTTTTTGCACAGAATGTGCCGCACGGAATGTGCATGGAATTTGTGCTAAACTTACACGGAATTTCTTGCATTTAACACTCAGATTCCAAACAGATGCTTTAGGACTTATACTCATTGACCCTCCTTACAGCCAGGTCTTTGCATGGTGATCCTGTGTTCACAGAAAAACATCCAAAAGAGGTAACTTTCTGGATGTCTGGGAAATATCCAAGCCTTCACAAAAACATGGCCATACAACTGAGAAGGCTCCTCCTGCAGGGAAAATGAGAAGGGATTATAGTCGCTGTCGATTGAGGGAGGTGACTTATTCTGTCCAGACCATGGATTAAACAGAGCACAGAGAAGGATACGTGGAAGCTAAAATGTAGAAAACATTTAGAAATTATTTTTTTTGCTTGAAATAGTGCAAATAACTTTAAAACGGCTATTACCAGCCTTTCAGACTGTTGGTATGAAAATGATTCATGGGATAACCTCTTTAAGCATAAACTTCTGACTTCTCTTCTTCCACCTACTTTAGCATCATGCCAAAACCTTCCATTTCTCCAACAGATTGTTGTGCTGATTCATTCCTATATAATGAAACCTGTCCTGCTGGTTTAGCTGTGCACTTCAGGCAGAGCCACAGGGTTTTACAAAATGCCTCTTCTTAGTGGGTTTAGTGGATTTGCACATCTTCATTTGGAGTGATCTCAGGTCAGAAAGTTATCAAGATATTAAACAGACTTATGTAAACAAGTATGTAGTGTACAATATCATGTCATATCATATCATCCTGAATGTTGTTGTAACACTCACGGTTCAGTAGACAGGAAGACTGGAGGTAGTGGATCTGCTGGACCTGTGTGGCAGATGACGCAGTTGCTACCCCTGGCCTGACTCGACCACACAGGCGGCTGAGGAGATTCGAGGTACAGATGGGAAACAGCAACTCGTAGTCTGGATAGCAGAAGATCAAGGCTGGCAGCACAGGTGCGTAGTCAGGAATGAAGCAGGAGGTCAGTAGGCAGGCGGCACCGGAGCAAGGTCAGGAACGTAGCAGGAGGTCAGTAACAAGGCAAGGCAAAACACAGTAACGCTTTCTCAATGGCAAAAGTCAACAAAGATCCAGCAGGGATGTGGGGGAGGAGCAGAAACTCATAGAGGAGACACAGGTGTTGCACATATGTTACGCCGAGCGCTCCGGGTCCCCGCTCCTCCCCGGAGCGCTCGCTTCACTCCCTCCGCTGCAGCGCTCCGGTCACGTCCTCTGACCCGGGGCGCTGCGATCCTGCTGCCAGCCGGGATGCGATTCGCGATGCGGGTAGCGCCCGCTCGCGATGCGCACCCCGGCTCCCCTACCTGACTCGCTCCCCGTCTGTTCTGTCCCGGCGCGCGCGGCCCCGCTCCCTAGGGCGCGCGCGCGCCGGGTCTCTGCGATTTAAAGGGCCACTGCGCCGCTGATTGGCGCAGTGGTTCCAATTAGGGTTTTCACCTGTGCACTTCCCTATATTACCTCACTTCCCTTGCACTCCCTTGCCGGATCTTGTTGCCTTAGTGCCAGTGAAAGCGTTCCTTGTGTGTTCCTTGCCTGTGTTTCCAGACCTTCTGCCGTTGCCCCTGACTACGATCCTTGCTGCCTGCCCCGACCTTCTGCTACGTCCGACCTTGCTTCTGCCTACTCCCTTGTACCGCGCCTATCTTCAGCAGCCAGAGAGGTGAGCCGTTGCTAGTGGATACGACCTGGTCACTACCGCCGCAGCAAGACCATCCCGCTTTGCGGCGGGCTCTGGTGAAAACCAGTAGTGGCTTAGAACCGGTCCACTAGCACGGTCCACGCCAATCCCTCTCTGGCACAGAGGGTCCACTACCTGCCAGCCGGCATCGTGACAGTAGATCCGGCCATGGATCCCGCTGAAGTTCCTCTGCCAGTTGTCGCTGACCTCACCACGGTGGTCGCCCAGCAGTCACAACAGATAGCGCAACAAGGCCAACAGCTGTCTCAACTGACCGTTATGCTACAACAGTTGCTACCACAGCTTCAGCAGTCATCTCCTCCGCCAGCTCCTGCACCTCCTCCGCAGCGAGTGGCCGCTCCTGGGATACGCTTATCCTTGCCGGATAAATTTGATGGGGACTCTAAGTTTTGCCGTGGCTTTCTTTCCCAATGTTCCCTGCATCTGGAGATGATGTCGGACCTGTTTCCCACTGAAAGGTCTAAGGTGGCTTTCGTAGTCAGTCTTCTGTCCGGAAAAGCCCTGTCATGGGCCACACCGCTCTGGGACCGCAATGACCCCGTCACTGCCTCTGTACACTCCTTCTTCTCGGAAATCCGAAGTGTCTTTGAGGAACCTGCCCGAGCCTCTTCTGCTGAGACTGCCCTGTTGAACCTGGTCCAGGGTAATTCTTCCGTTGGCGAGTATGCCGTACAATTCCGTACACTTGCTTCAGAATTGTCCTGGAATAATGAGGCCCTCTGCGCGACCTTCAAAAAAGGCCTATCCAGCAACATTAAAGATGTTCTGGCCGCACGAGAAATTCCTGCTAATCTACATGAACTTATTCACCTAGCCACTCGCATTGACATGCGTTTTTCTGAAAGGCGTCAGGAACTCCGCCAAGATATGGACTCTGTTCGCACGAGGCGTTTCGTCTCCTCGGCTCCTCTCTCCTCTGGTCCCCTGCAATCTGTTCCTGTGCCTCCCGCCGTGGAGGCTATGCAGGTCGACCGGTCTCGCCTGACACCTCAAGAGAGGACACGACGCCGTATGGAGAACCTCTGCCTGTACTGTGCTAGTACCGAACACTTCCTGAGGGATTGTCCTATCCGTCCTCCCTGCCTGGAAAGACGTACGCTGACTCCGCACAAAGGTGAGACAGTCCTTGATGTCTACTCTGCTTCTCCACGTCTTACTGTGCCTGTGCGGATGTCTGCCTCTGCCTTCTCCTTCTCTACAGTGGCCTTCTTGGACTCTGGATCTGCAGGAAATTTTATTTTGGCCTCTCTCGTCAACAGGTTCAACATCCCAGTGACCAGTCTCGCCAGACCCCTCTACATCAATTGTGTAAATAATGAAAGATTGGACTGTACCATACGTTTCCGCACGGAGCCCCTTCTTATGAGCATCGGATCTCATCATGAGAGGATTGAACTTTTGGTCCTCCCCAATTGCACCTCGGAGATTCTCCTTGGACTTCCCTGGCTTCAACTTCATTCCCCAACCCTGGATTGGTCCACTGGGGAGATCAAGAGTTGGGGGTCCTCTTGTTCCAAGAACTGTCTAAAACCGGTTCCCAGTAACCCTTGCCGTAACTCTGTGGTTCCTCCAGTAACCGGTCTCCCTAAGGCCTATATGGACTTCGCGGATGTTTTCTGCAAAAAACAAGCTGAGACTCTACCTCCTCACAGGCCTTATGATTGCCCTATCGACCTCCTCCCGGGTACTACTCCACCCCGGGGCAGAATTTATCCTCTCTCTGCCCCAGAGACTCTTGCCATGTCCGAATACGTCCAGGAGAATCTAAAAAAGGGCTTTATCCGTAAATCCTCCTCTCCTGCCGGAGCCGGATTTTTCTTTGTGTCCAAAAAAGATGGCTCCCTACGTCCTTGCATTGACTACCGCGGTCTTAATAAAATCACGGTTAAGAACCGCTACCCCTTACCCCTCATCTCTGAACTCTTTGATCGCCTCCAAGGTGCCCACATCTTCACTAAATTGGACTTAAGAGGCGCCTATAACCTCATCCGCATCAGAGAGGGGGACGAGTGGAAAACGGCATTTAACACCAGAGATGGACACTTTGAGTATCTGGTCATGCCCTTTGGACTGTGCAATGCCCCTGCCGTCTTCCAAGACTTTGTCAATGAAATTTTTCGTGATCTGTTATACTCCTGTGTTGTGGTATATCTGGACGATATCCTAATTTTTTCTGCCAATCTAGAAGAACACCGCCAGCATGTCCGTATGGTTCTTCAGAGACTTCGTGACAACCAACTCTATGCCAAAATTGAGAAATGTCTGTTTGAATGCCAATCTCTTCCTTTTCTAGGATATTTGGTCTCTGGCCAGGGACTACAGATGGATCCAGACAAACTCTCTGCCGTCTTAAATTGGCCACGCCCCTCCGGACTCCGTGCTATCCAACGCTTTTTGGGGTTCGCCAATTATTACAGGCAATTTATTCCACATTTTTCTACCATTGTGGCTCCTATCGTGGCTTTAACCAAGAAAAATGCTGATCCCAAGTCCTGGCCTCCTCAAGCAGAAGACTCCTTTAAACGACTCAAGTCTGCCTTTTCTTCGGCTCCCGTGCTCTCCAGACCTGACCCTTCCAAACCCTTCCTATTGGAGGTTGATGCCTCCTCAGTAGGAGCTGGAGCTGTTCTTCTACAAAAAAATCCTTCCGGGCATGCTGTCACTTGTGGTTTTTTCTCTAGGACCTTCTCTCCAGCGGAGAGGAACTACTCCATCGGGGATCGAGAGCTTCTAGCCATTAAATTAGCACTTGAGGAATGGAGGCATCTGCTGGAGGGATCAAGATTTCCTGTTATTATCTACACCGACCACAAGAACCTCTCCTACCTCCAGTCGGCCCAACGGCTGAATCCTCGCCAGGCCCGGTGGTCTCTGTTCTTTGCCCGATTTAATTTTGAGATTCACTTTCGTCCTGCCGATAAGAACATTAGGGCCGATGCTCTCTCTCGTTCCTCGGATGCCTCAGAAGTTGATCTCCCTCCGCAACACATCATTCCACCTGACTGCCTGATCTCCACTTCTCCTGCCTCCATCAGGCAGACTCCTCCAGGAAAGACCTTTGTTTCTCCACGCCAACGCCTCGGAATCCTCAAATGGGGTCACTCCTCCCATCTCGCAGGTCATGCGGGCATCAAGAAATCTGTGCAACTCATCTCCCGCTTCTATTGGTGGCCGACTCTGGAGACGGATGTTGGGGACTTTGTGCGAGCCTGCACTATCTGTGCCCGGGATAAGACTCCTCGCCAGAAGCCCGCTGGTTTTCTTCATCCTCTGCCTGTCCCCGAACAGCCTTGGTCTCTGATTGGTATGGATTTTATTACTGATTTACCCCCTTCCCGTGGCAACACCGTTATTTGGGTGGTCGTTGATCGATTCTCCAAAATGGCACATTTCATCCCTCTTCCTGGTCTTCCTTCTGCGCCTCAGTTGGCTAAACAATTTTTTGTACACATTTTTCGTCTTCACGGGTTGCCTACGCAGATTGTCTCGGATAGAGGGGTCCAATTCGTGTCTAAATTCTGGAGGGCTCTCTGTAAACAACTCAAGATTAAATTAAATTTTTCCTCTGCATATCATCCCCAGTCCAATGGACAAGTAGAAAGAATTAACCAGATCCTGGGTGATTATTTGCGACATTTTGTTTCCTCCCGCCAGGATGACTGGGCAGATCTCCTTCCATGGGCCGAATTTTCGTATAACTTCAGGGTCTCTGAATCTTCCTCCAAATCCCCATTTTTCGTGGTGTACGGCCGTCACCCTCTTCCCCCCCTCCCTACCCCCTTGCCCTCTGGTCTGCCCGCTGTGGATGAAATTTCTCGTGACCTTTCCATTATATGGAGAGAGACCCAAAATTCTCTCTTACAGGCTTCTTCACGCATGAAGAGGTTCGCGGATAAGAAAAGAAGAGCTCCCCCCGTTTTTTCCCCTGGAGACAAGGTATGGCTCTCCGCTAAATATGTCCGCTTCCGTGTCCCTAGCTACAAGTTGGGACCACGCTATCTTGGTCCTTTCAAAATTTTGTGTCAAATTAATCCTGTCTCTTATAAACTTCTTCTTCCTCCTTCTCTTCGTATCCCTAATGCCTTTCACGTCTCTCTTCTCAAACCACTCATCCTCAACCGTTTTTCTCCCAAATCTGTTCCTCCCACTCCTGTTTCCGGCTCCTCGGACGTCTTCTCGGTCAAGGAAATTTTGGCTGCCAAAAAGGTCAGAGGGAAAAATTTTTTTTTAGTAGACTGGGAGGGTTGTGGTCCTGAAGAGAGATCCTGGGAACCTGAGGACAACATCCTTGACAAAAGTCTGCTCCTCAGGTTCTCAGGCTCCAAGAAGAGGGGGAGACCCAAGGGGGGGGGTACTGTTACGCCGAGCGCTCCGGGTCCCCGCTCCTCCCCGGAGCGCTCGCTTCACTCCCTCCGCTGCAGCGCTCCGGTCACGTCCTCTGACCCGGGGCGCTGCGATCCTGCTGCCAGCCGGGATGCGATTCGCGATGCGGGTAGCGCCCGCTCGCGATGCGCACCCCGGCTCCCCTACCTGACTCGCTCCCCGTCTGTTCTGTCCCGGCGCGCGCGGCCCCGCTCCCTAGGGCGCGCGCGCGCCGGGTCTCTGCGATTTAAAGGGCCACTGCGCCGCTGATTGGCGCAGTGGTTCCAATTAGGGTTTTCACCTGTGCACTTCCCTATATTACCTCACTTCCCTTGCACTCCCTTGCCGGATCTTGTTGCCTTAGTGCCAGTGAAAGCGTTCCTTGTGTGTTCCTTGCCTGTGTTTCCAGACCTTCTGCCGTTGCCCCTGACTACGATCCTTGCTGCCTGCCCCGACCTTCTGCTACGTCCGACCTTGCTTCTGCCTACTCCCTTGTACCGCGCCTATCTTCAGCAGCCAGAGAGGTGAGCCGTTGCTAGTGGATACGACCTGGTCACTACCGCCGCAGCAAGACCATCCCGCTTTGCGGCGGGCTCTGGTGAAAACCAGTAGTGGCTTAGAACCGGTCCACTAGCACGGTCCACGCCAATCCCTCTCTGGCACAGAGGGTCCACTACCTGCCAGCCGGCATCGTGACAACATAATTATGGGCCCTTTAAATTTTAAAGCTCCTGCGCGCGCACCCTAGGAGATACTCCATCTTAATGTGGCAAAGAAAGTGCAAAAAGGAATAGTAAAATCTAGAGACTCAGATTATCCCATTAAAATAGCATTTCTGGAAATATAAGGGTAAATTCACACGTTTGCAGTGTATGTTGGAGGTAAGTGTTGAGAGGGTTTACAGTGGCATTACTCATATGTTGTGCTTTGAGCTTGAAATCTACATTCTATTTTATTAGAGGCTCAGACTGATGCACTTGCCTGATGCTATACTTCTGCTCTGTTCACAATGGTTACTGTGAGAGAACAGTCGTCTGTTACTCCACATATGTTTGATGTATTCGTGAACTTTATATCTTATAATGCAACAGAAACATACACATAGAAACATATGTTTTTTATTTATTTAAAAAAAAGTATACTTTTTTTTCTTCTCAGTTTTTATTACTGGGTGTAATAAAATTACTAATGGAGAGTGGAATGGGGGGGGCTTGATTATATAACTGTACAGTATTGAAAATACATATACATTTTAAAACATATTATAGTGTAAAGTTATATGATTTTTGTGGGACAGAAAAAATGTGGTTCGCTATGCCATTCTATGCCACTGACATATTGTTTGCCTATGTAGATGAGACAACTTGTAGTCAAAAGTACAGTGGCAGACATTCCATACATTTGAATAATCCAGCGGCATAGGACCACTTGGAAATGCGCCGTCTCGCAGACGGCAATGCATTTCCAAGCAAAATCCGCAAAAAAAAAATAGATAAGTATTCTTTTTGTGGACGCTGGAATCGGGGAAATCCTCCTTATGCACAGTGCACCAGAATTCCATTAAAATCAATGGGACAGAATTCCATTAAAATCAATGGTGCAGAATATTCCGGTGGAATTCCGCACTGACTTTTCTCCGTGTTAACATCCCCTAAGGGTAAAAACACATGTACTGTTTGCAACATGTGGCTGCCGGATTGCGGCAAGCAGTTGTCACATGGGTATTCTGGCAAACTTGTGCGTTCATTGGCTGCTACATTCCGGCAGGTGGCAGATGGCTGCTCCTATGTTTTCTTTCTAAGGGATTCCCTTACGCCACAAGGAGGTGTAGACTTTGCTGCAAATAATAAATCTGGTTAACACCAATAGTTCCACTCGGCTTATACCTTTTTGCCACAAATATCTTCACCATTAAAAATCCACTATATACAACAGAACAAGATTTGGGAGAAATCCAACACGCTCCCAGTAAGGCCACAACATTATCTAAAAATGTCCCAATATCCCACTAAATAGAAACCCTCATAGTCATTGCAAAGTAGTGTCAAATCAGGACATGACAAATAACACACTGTTGTATGGCATTTACAACTCCTATATCCCACTTGCACCTCTAATAAAGTGATTACATGCTAAAGCAGTAACCAAATTTAGTGGAATATCTAGATCTTACCCATGGATCATTTTGATTTCCCCCCACCCACCCATTCAATGAATAGCTTCTGCTGCACCTTCCTTTTCTAAGTGTCTCTGTTCAGTTGATTTTTTGAGAACATTTTCTGGCAAACATTCCACAGACAGTGGTCCCCGGCAGAGCATGCTGGCACTTGGACCGCTCTAAAAATGTGCCCTCTCCATAGACAGCAATGCATTTCTGAGTGGATTCCGCAGAAAGAATTGACATGTCAATTCATTCTGTGGAGGCAGGAATCAGAAGGGGCTCTGCTGCAACAGAATTTCCAAGCAGAATTTTTTCACCATTTTCTGTTTCGAAATTCTTCTAGATAAATGAGGCCTTACCTAGATTAGGGATTTGGTCAAGTGCACCATTCACGCGGGCAACCTGGAGACAAATGTGGAGCTGTTTTTGAAAGAAATTAGCTGTGTTTTTCTATTCCTGGATAACCCCTTTAAAGGGGTACTCCGCCCCTAAGATGTCAGATCGCTGGGGTCCCGCCGCTGGGGACCCCTGCAATATAGCAAGCAGCACCCACCTGTAACTGCTTCCGGAAGCGCTGGAGGCTCTCAGGCTAATTCCTCCCGACCACGGGGACGGAAGATCGTGACATCACGACTCCGACCCCGTGTGATGTCACCCCCCTCCCCCTCAATGCAAGTCTATGGGAGGGGGCGTGATGGCCGTCACGCCCCCTCCCATAGACTTGCATTGAGGGGGCGGACCGTGACGTCACAACTCCGCCCCCGTGTGATCTTTCGTCCCCGTGGTCGGGAGGAATTAGCCTGGGAGCCTCCAGGGCTTCTGGAAGCAGTTACAGATGGGTGCTGCTTGCTATATTGCGGGGGTCCCCAGCAGCGGGACCCCGGCGAACTGACATCTTATCCCCTATCCTTTGGATAGGGTATAAGATGTCTAGGGGCGGAGTACCCCTTTAAGTCTGAACTACTTATACACTTTTTCCTTTTCTTTGTGTTTGTTTGCTTTCTGGTGAAGAGACTTTAAAAAGAAAGCTATTCGAGGACATTTCACATATAGCACTGTATAACCTCAAATAAAATCATAAAGATGACATCATAAAGCAATATATCTTCACAAAAATGTGCTCATTTAAGAGTCATTATCCTTCATCAAAGGTATATATCAGTACTTACTGACACATTGCATTATTCATTAAATGACATCACTTTTTACATTAAAATTCCTACAATTATGTTTACAAAATGTCATAATTATACTTTAAGCTAACGCTATCATCATTGGGAATACTTTATGATACTTTATGATTAAGAACCTACAAGCCGCCAAAATTATTGTCTAGGCACGCTTTACAAGAAGTCCAAATGTCATAGTGGTTTTTGAGCCTAAATTTACTGTGTGCATACATGTTATCATGGGCATGTGGGGGGAAGGTTTCAAGAACCTTTCCTGTTAGGTAATTTGAGAGGTATCTAATCAGACAACAGATCTAATATGTGCCCTGCACCAGGATAATAAATAGTTCTAAAATGAGGAAGTTACTAAGCCTCTTGTGCCTGTTTTCTGGTACATTTTACACCAGTCATTCTGTCTTTGACCCATTTGCACCATTTTTTGTGGATTTTCTCCATGCCTATAATTTGTAGTAAGCATTTGGCCTATAAAGTTTGCATGGTTTTAAGTGTTATGGTATTTTAGAGACATTTATTATATGCCACTTTTTAAAACGTCACAAAAAGTTTGTTAAACACTACTCCACCCAATGGAGTATAAACCAATTCCCCATTTTACTCACTAAAGCATATTTCACAGATAAGGGGAGAAGTGTCTGATCGCGGGGGGTCTGACCGCTGCGACCCCCGAGCTCCTGTACTGGGCCCTCCTGCTTAACACTCAAGCCCCCACCTTTGGAGACGCACAAATGCTGAACATCAGTGGATATGTTTTTTCACTGAATAACCTCTTTAAAGTGATAATATCATTTGAAACAACTTTTGACATGTTGATCGGCTTGTCACATGTTGTTAACCGCATTGGGTCTAACCGGTGAGACCCAATGCAATTGTGAGTTATTAGCCAGGGAAGCAGGCGACACTGTGCTCCACTCCCTAGCCAGCTGAGAGATCCGTACATTTCTCTGCATACACTTCTAAGCAGAGAAATGTGCAGATCTCTTGGCCGGCCAGGGAGTGAAGTACAATGCTTCCGACTTCCCAGGCTAATATCTCATGACCGCAGTGAGTCTCGGTAGTGAGACTTGATGCAATCAACAATTTTTGCACTGTCTGATCAACATGTCAAAAAGTTGTTTTTAATGACAGTATTGCTTTAAAGGGGTTGTGCGCTGCCCTGACTTTCGGAGCTCCGCTCACAGCATCCAGAAGTTCATTACTCCGAACGCTGTGTGTGGGCTTCCGTGTTCGCAGCCGCCGGGCGTGACGTCACGCCCGGCCCCTCGCGACGTCACGCCCGCCCCCTCAACGAAAGTCTATGGGAAGGGGGTGCGACCGCTGTCACTCCCCCTTCCCATAGACTTTGGTAGAGGGGGCGGGCGTGACGTCACGAGGGGGCGGGCGAGGGGCCGGGCGTAACGTTACGTCCGGCGGCCGCGAACGCGGAAGCCCACACACAGCGTTCGGAGTAATGAACTTCTGGACGCTGTGAGCGGAGCTCCGAAAATTAGGGCAGCGCACAACCCTTTTAAGGGGGTCTCCCAGGATCAGAAAACAGCTCCATACTTGTTGTGTTTGGTATTACTACTTGGCTGCATTCACTTTAATAAAACTGATATGTGATACCACATACAACCTGACACAATTGATAGATTTACCCCCCAATGTGTCTCTATGATATGTATTTCCTAGCCTACGGGCTTGAAAGTTGAGACATGATCTTAAAAAGAGGTATATTAAGAGTAGATTATTTTGTTAGACTTTCGGTATTTAGAATAGCGATTTTTATTAAGAGTAGAGTTATGCTTTACCCAGTAATGTTTTTTTTCTGGATAAAAACACATTACACCATATGTCCTAATATAAAATAATAAAGCAATTTCACAGTTTTTAATATGTTATAAAAAAGTCAAAAATAAACAGGTGTCGCCTACACACTGTGAATGTTTTCTGTGATAGAAGTAGACCAGTTCTTTCCTTCTTTTAAGAATCTTGTCTGACTGCTTTTTTAGAATTGCCCAGTGGCTGCAGGATACTACGACCTACGCAGAATTCCAGGAAGAGAATTCTGAAGTTATGTCGAACACATTTTTCTAGTTCTACGAATATTTTGTGTTGGTTGTGACAATTTCAAACAAGAAACAGAAAGTTGAATTAATTAATAAATTATATGGTAGCAGACAGTGCTGCTATTAGACACTTGGGCCGACATTTATCATTGTCTTCAGACAGTTTTTTGTGTCTAGAAAAGGCGCAAAAAAGGCACAAGCAGGGTATATTTGCGCCTTTTGGTTTACACATTTCTGCGGATTTTGAGTTGCAATCCACTGATTTTTGCAATACATATGATATGGAAGGGTTTTATGAACTGCATCTTTTTGTGAAAAGGTGCAAAAAAGGCGCAAAGCCACTGAAAAGTCTCTAAAACTACACCAGCCCAGACTTAGCTTAGCTTTTTAGTGTATGTGAAGAGAGAAATTTCAGAAAATGTGACCTGCACAAAATGTATCAAATGCTCTGTGACCATTTAATAGATTTGGTGCTCCTACACATTACCAGCACACACAAAAAGAAAGTGTAGAAAAAGGCTTCACTTACAATGATGAATGCCGGCCTGGTGTTTAATGGTTGTATATGACAATTTTTGTGTACTCCACATACACATTACAATCTACACATGAACCTGAAACTAAATATCCCAATTTTTGGTGTACAATAGTCCCAATTTCTTTTTCTTTTTTTTTCTTTTTTTTTTTTTTTTAAAGTTGCAAAAATGTGCTACTTTTCCTTTTTATACTAATAGCTAAACTTTTAGAGAGGAAAAAAAAGTAGAAATTTTTGGCAAAATGCTCAGTTGTGCAAAAAATGTGCACATTTTCACCACTCTTGCCACTTTTTAAAAAGTGCACTAAGTGAGGTGTTAAAGGACATATGCCATGCATAAAAACGTATCCTGCATATAGGGGATAAGTTTTAGATCACAGACTTCTGCATGGGCCCTCTGCTCTCCACGAAGCGGCGGCCAACACGCCCCCTCCATATATCTCTATGGGAGAGCCGTTCGGCTATCTCCGGCTCTCCCATAGAGATATATGGAGGGTGCGTGTCATCCCTTGCTTCATGTGGAGGAAGTGATGCTCTGTTCCTAGTGAGAAAAGGGGGCCATGCAAGAGATCGAGGGGGTCCCAGCTGTCGTACCTCTCCATGATCAAAAAGTTATCCCCTATCTGCAGGATAAAAGTTTATATGCATGATATTTCTCCTTTAAGGGAATGTTGCAGTGATGGCCTGCCAGATTTATTAAGCTGTAGGACAGTGGCCTGGCATAAATACAGCGGCAATCTACACAAGGCTGAAGTGGCCATAGATTTTCCTTTGCAGGATACGACCCTGTCACTATGCAGGCAGATTTATTAAGGGGCCAGCTTCCTTTAATAAATCTGCTGAGACATATGGCAGAGAAAGTTTACTTAACCCCTTAAGGACTCAGCCCATTTTGGCCTTAAGGACTCAGACAATTTAATTTTTACGTTTACATTCTTTCCTCCTCGCCTTCTAAAAATCATAACTCTTTTATATTTTCATCCACAGACTAGTATGAGGGCTTGTTTTTTGCGTGACCAGTTGTCCTTTGTAATGACATAATTCATTATATCATAAAATGTATGGCGCAACCAAAAAACACTATTTTTGAGGAGAAATTAAAAAAGAAAAACGCAATTTTGCTAATTTTGGAAGGTTTCGTTTTCACGCCGTACAATTTACGTTAAAAATGACATGTGTTCTTTATTCTGAGGGTCAATACAATTAAAATGATACCCATTATTATATACTTTTATATTATTGTTGTGCTTAAAAAAAATCACAAACTTTTTAACCAAATTAGTACGTTTATAATCCCTTTATTTTGATGACCTATAACTTTTTTATTTTTCCGTATAAGCGGCGGTGTGAGGGCTAATTTTTTGCGCCATAATCTGTACTTTTTTTTATACCACATTTGCATATAAAAAACTTTTAATACATTTTTATAATTTTTTTTTAAATAAAATGTATTAAAAAAGTAGCAATTTGGGACTTTTTTTTTTTTTACGTTCACGTCGTTCACTGTACGGGATCATTAACATTTTATTTTAATAGTTCGGACATTTATGCACGCGGCAATACCAAATATGTCTATAAAATTTATTTTTTTTACGCTTTTTGGGTGTAAAATAGGAAAAAACTGACGTTTTACTTTTTTATTGGGGGAGGGGATTTTTCACTTTTTTTTTACTTTTACATTTTTTTACTTTTTTTTTTACACTTGAATAGTCCCCATAGGGGACTATTCATAGCAATACCATGATTTCTAATACTGATCTGTTCTATGTATAGGACATAGAACAGATCAGTGTTATCGGCTATCTTCTGTTCTGGTCTGCTCGATCACAGACCAGAGCAGAAGACGCTGGGAGCCGGAAGCAGGAAGGTGAGGGGACCTCCGTGCAGCGTTCTGAATGATCGGATCCCCGCAGCAGCGCTGCGAGCGATCCGATCGTTCATTTAAATCGCGCACTGCCGCAGATGCCGGGATCTGTATTGATCCCGGCACCTGAGGGGTTAATGGCGGACGCCCGCGAGATCGCGGGCATCGGCCATTGCTGGCGGGTCCCTGGCTGCGATCAGCAGCCGGGATCAGCCGCGCATGACACAGGCATCACTCCGATGCCCGCGGTTATGCACAGAACGTAAATGTACGTCCTGGTGCGTTAAGTACCACCGCACCAGGACGTACATTTACGTCCTGCGTCCTTAAGGGGTTAAAGGGGTATTCCAGGAAAAAACTTTTTTATATATATCAACTGGCTTCAGAAAGTTAAACAGATTTGTAAATTACGTCTATTAAAAAATCTTAATCCTTTCAGTACTTATGAGCTTCTGAAGTTAAGGTTGTTCTTTTCTTTCTAAGTGCTCTCTGATGACACGTGTCTCGGGAACCGCCCAGTTTAGAAGAGGTTTGCTATGGGGATTTGCTTATAAACTGGGCGGTTCCCGAGACACATGTCATCAGAGAGCACTTAGACAGAAAAGAACAACCTCAACTTCAGAAGCTCATAAGTACTGAAAGGATTAAGATTTTTTAATAGAAGTAATTTACAAATCTGTTTAACTTTCTGTAGACAGTTGATATATATATATATATATATATATAAAAAAAAAAGTTTATTCCTGGATAACCCCTTTAACCCCTTAAGGACTCAGGGTTTTTTCCGTTTTTGCACTTTCGTTTTTTCCTCCTTACCTTTTAAAAATCATAACCCTTTCAATTTTCCACCTAAAAATCCATATTATGGCTTATTTTTTGCGTCGCCAATTCTACTTTGCAGTGACATTAGTCATTTTACCCAAAAATGCACAGCAAAACGGAAAAAAAAAATCATTGTGCAACAAAATCGGAAAAAAACGCCATTTTGTAACTTTTGGGGGCTTTCGTTTCTACGCAGTGCATATTTCGGTAAAAATTACACCTTATCATTATTCTTTAGGTCCATTCGGTTAAAATGATACCCTACTTATATAGGTTTGATTTTGTCGCACTTCTGGAAAAAATCATAACTACATGCAGGAAAATTTATACGTTTAAAAATGTCATCTTCTGACCCCTATAACTTTTTTATTTTTCCACGTATGGGGTCGTATGAGGACTCCTTTTTTGCGCCGTGATCTGAAGTTTTTATCGGTATGATTTTTGTTTTGATCGGACTTTTTGATCACTTTTTATTCATTTTTTAATGGTATAAAAAGTGACCAAAATACGCTTTTTTGGACTTTGGAATTTTTTTGCGCGTACGCCATTGACCGTACGGCTTAATTAATGATATATTTTTATAGTTCGGACATTTACGCACGCGGCGATACCACATATGTTTATTTTTTATTTTTTTTACACTGTTTTATTTTTTTTATGGGAAAAGGGGGGTGATTCAAACTTATATTAGGGAAGGGGTTAAATGACCTTTATTAACACTTTTTTTTTACATTTTTTTTGCAGTGTTATAGGTCCCATAGGGACCTATAACACTGCACACACTGATCTCCTATGCTGATCACTGGCGTGCATTAACACGCCTGTGATCAGCATTATCGGCGCTTGACTGCTCCTGCCTGGATCTCAGGCACGGAGCAGTCATTCGTCGATCGGACACCGGGGAGGCAGGTAAGAGCCCTCCCGGTGTCCGATCAGCTGTTCGGGACGCCGCGATTTCAGCCGGGTCACTTTCACTTTCACTTTAGGAGCGGCGGTCAGCTTTGACCGCCGCTTCTAAAGGGTTAATACCGCACATCGCCGCGATCGGCGATGTGTGGTATTAGCCGCGGGTCCCGGCCGTTGATTAGCGCCGGGACCGACGCGATATGATGCGGGATCGCGGCGCGATCCCGCTTCATATCGCGGGAGCCGGCGCAGGACGTAAATATACGTCCTGCGTCGTTAAGGGGTTAACACCTCACAGGTGTTTGACGACTTTGCATTGAAGTTGGACGTGAAAATAGAAAATTTGATTATTAACACGAAAATGATGGTGTTACCCCAAATTTTTCTTTTTCACAAGGGGTAATAGGAGAAAATGGACCCCAAAATTTGAAGCCCAATTTCTCCCGATTAAGAAAACGCCCCATATGTGGACGTTAAGTGCTCTGCTGGTGCGCTACAATGCCAAGAAGACAAGGAGCAAAATTTGTCTTTTTGAAAGAGAATTTTGCTGAAATGGTTTTTGGGGGGCATGTTGCATTTAGAAAGTCCCCAGGGTGCCAGAACAGCAAAATAACCTCCAAATGGCATACTATTTTGGAAACTACACCCTTCAAGGAACGTAACAAGGGGTATAGTGAGCCTTAACACTTCACAGGTGTTTGACGACTTTGCCTTGAATTTGGACGTGAAAATGGAAAATTTGATTTTTAACACTAAAATTATGGTGTTACCCCAAATTTTTCTTTTTCACAAGGGGTAATAGGAGAAAATGGACCCCACATGTGTACGTTAAATCCTCTACTGGCGCACTACAGGTCTCAGAACAGAAGGAGCGCCATTGGACTTTTGGAGAGAGAATTTTGCTAAAATTGAAGTCGGGGGCCATGTGCATTTACAAACCTCCCATGATGCCAGAACAGCAGAAACCCCCCACATGGGACACCATTTTCAAAACTAGACCACTCCATGAACATAACAAGGGATACAGTGAGTACTTACACCTCACAGGTTTTTTGAACAGTGGGCCGAAAAAGTGAAAAATTTGATTTTTAACACTAAAATGACAGTGTTACTCCAAATTTTTCATTTTCATATGGTGTAATAGGAGAAAATGGATCCCAAAATTTGAAGCCCAATTTCTCCAGGTTAAGAAAACACCCCATATGTGGACGTTAAGTGCTCTGCTGGCGCACTACAGGTCTCAGAACAGAAGGAGCGCCATTGGACTTTTGGAGAGACAATTTTGCTGAAATTTAAGTCGGGGGCCTTGTGTATTTACAAACCTCCCATAGTGCCAGAACAGCAGAAACCCCCCACATGTGACCCCATTTTGGAAACTACACCCCTCACAGAATTTAATAAGGAGTGCAGAGAGCATTTACACCCCACTGGCATTTGACAGATCTTTGGAACAGTGGGCTGTGCAAATGAAAAATGTAATTTTTTATTTTCACAGACCATTGTTCCAAAAATCTGTCAGACACCTGTGGGGTGTAAATGCTCACTTCACCCCTTATTACAATCCTTGAGGGGTGTAGTTTCCAAAATGGGGTCACATGTGGCCCATCCCCACATGTGACCCCATTGTTCTGGCACCACGGGGGGCTTTGTAAACAAACATGGCCTTCAATTCCAGACACATTCTCTCTCCAAAAGCCCGATGGCGCTCCTTCTCTTCTGAGCACTGTAGTTCGCCCCAGAGCACTTTAAATCCAGATATGGGGCATTTTCACACATGGGGTTAAAAATTTTGGGGGGCTTTTTTCCTATTACCCCTTGTGAAAATGAAAAATTTGGGATAACACCAGGATTTTAGTGAAAAAAATAATAATGTTCATTTTCACGTCCAACTTTAACAAAAATTCTTCAAACACCTGTGGGGTGTTAAGGCTCACTATACCCCTTGTTATGTTCCATGAAGGGTGTAGTTTCCAAAATGTGGGTGTTTTTTTGCATTTATGTCAGAACCGCTGTAAGGATCAGCTACCCCTGTGCAAATCACCTCAAATGTACATGGCGCTCTCACTGCTGAGCCTTGTTGTGCATCTGCAGAGCATTTTACGTCCATATATGGGGTATTTCCGTACTCAGAAGAAATTGTTTTACAAATGTTTTCCTATTACTTCTTGTGAAAAAGAAAAGTATGGAGCAACACCAGCATGTTAGTGTAAAAAATCAAAACAATTTACAATAACATGCTGGTGTAGACCCCAACTTTACCTATTCATAAGGGGTAAAGGGAAAAAGACCCCCAAAATTTGGTAGGCAATTTCCTCCAAGTACAGAAATACCCCATATGTGGCCCTTAACTGTTGCCTTGAACTACGACAGGGCTCCCAAGTGAGAGAGCACCATGCGCATTTAAAGGGGTTATCCAGGAAAAAACTTTTTTTTATATATCAACTGGCTCCAGAAAGTTAAACAGATTTGTAAATTACTTCTATTAAAAAATCTTAATCATTTCAGTACTTATGAGCTTCTGAAGTTAAGGTTGTTCTTTTCTGTCTAAGTCCTCTCTGATGACACCTGTCTCGGGAAACGCCCAGTTTAGAAGCAAATCCCCATAGCAAACCTCTTCTAAACTGGGCATTTCCCGAGACAGGTGTCATCAGAGAGCACTTAGACAGAAAAGAACAACCTTAACTTCAGAAGCTCATAAGTACTGAAAGGATTAAGATTTCTTAATAGAAGTAATTTACAAATCTGTTTAACTTTCTGGAGCCAGTTGATGTATAAATAAATATATATATATATATATATATATATATATATATATATATATATATAAAGTTTTTTCCTGGAATACCCCTTTAAGGCCTAAATCAGGGATTTGCATAGGGACAGACCTGGATGCAATAATTAGTCTTGCCTCCGATACCAAAATTACCCTACAGCAGTGTTTCCCAAACAGGGTGCATCCAGCTGTTGCAAAACTCCCAGCATGCCTGGACAGGCAATGGCTGTCCGACAACACTGGAATTTGTTGTATTGCAACAGCTGGAGGCTCCATTTTAGAAACCATGCCGTACCAGACGTTTCTCATTTTTGTATATGTATGTATATGTATATGTATGTGTATATGTAGTGTTTTACCCTTTATTTTGTGTAGGTGTAGTGTAGTGTTTTTAGGGTACATTCACATGGGCGGGGTTCACAGCGAGTTTCTTGCTGGGAGTTTGGGCTGTGGTGGAAAATTTGCTGCATTTCAAACTTGCAGCGAGAAACTCACTGTAAACCTGCCTGTGTGAATGTACCCTGTATATTTACATGGGGGGGGGGGGGACCTCAAGCTGTTGCAAAACTACAACTCCCAGCATGCTGTCTGGCTGTCCATGCATGCTGGGGGTTGCAGTTATGCAACAGCTGGAGGCACACTGGTTGCAAAACACTGAGTTAGGTAACAAACTCTCAGTGTTTCGCTACCAGTGTGCCTTCAGCTTTTGCAAAAACTACAACCCCCAGCATGCACGGACAGCAGAAGTGCATGCTGGGACTTGTAGTTATGCAACAGCTGGAGGCTTACTACTTCAACTTCCAGCATGCCCTTTGGCTGTCCCTGCATGCTGGGGGTTGTAGTTATGCAACAGCTGGAGACACACTGGTTGCAAAACACTGAGAGTTTGTTACTTAATTCAGTGTTTCCCAACCTGTGTGCCTCCAGCTGTTGAAAAACTACAACTCTCAGGATGCATGGAGTTGTATATATGCAACAACTTGAAGAGATCAGTTTGAAGACCACTGTGTGGTGGTGTCCAAACTGTAGCCCTACAGATGTTGCAAAACTACAACTCCAAGTGTCACAATGCCGGCTGGCAGGAGGTGGATCCTCTGTGCCAGAGAGGGATAGACGAGGACCGTGCTAGTGGACCGGTTCTAAGTCACTACTGGTTTTCACCAGAGCCCGCCGCAAAGCGGGATGGTCTTGCTGCGGCGGTAGTGACCAGGTCGTATCCACTAGCAACGGCTCAACCTCTCTGACTGCTGAAGATAGGCGCGGTACAAGGGAGTAGACAGAAGCAAGGTCGGACGTAGCAGAAGGTCGGGGGCAGGCGGCAAGGTTCGTAGTCAGGGTGGATAGCAGAAGTTCTGGTACACAGGCTTTGGACACACAAAACGCTTTCACTGGCACAAGGCAACAAGATCCGGCAAGGGAGTGCAAGGGAGGAGATCAGATATAGCCAGGGAGCAGGTGGAAGCCAATTAAGCTAATTGGGCCAGGCACCAATCATTGGTGCACTGGCCCTTTAAGTCTCAGGGAGCTGGCGCGCGCGCGCCCTAGAGAGCGGAGCCGCGCGCGCCAGCACATGACAGCAGGGGACGGGAACGGGTAAGTGACCTGGGATGCGATTCGCGAGCGGAGCGTCCCGCTGTGCAAATCGCATCCCCGACGGCCATGACAGTGCAGCGCTCCCGGTCAGCGGGACCGACCGGGGCGCTGCGGAGAGAGAAACGCCGTACGTGCTCTGGGGAGGAGCGGGGACCCGGAGCGCTAGGCGTAACAGTACCCCCCCCCCTTAGGTCTCCCCTTCTCTTTGTCCGGTAACTGCCTCCCCTGGGATGAGAACACCGGGAAAGGATGGAGGGATTCCTCAACGGCAGGCAGTACAGCAGGAGTGGGAATGGGGAGGGAGGGCAGAGGGCGAGGCCTGGCACGGGGCAGTGTGACACCCGGACGAGGGCCATGAGGAGGCACCGAGGCTTGCCTGACTGGACTGGGAGGGGGGGAGAGGCACTTCTTAAGGCAGGCAGAGTCCATAAAGACCTTAGGGAGACCGGATACAGGGGGAACCACAGGGTCACGGCAGGGAGTACTGGGAACCGGTTTAAGGCAGTCCTTGAAGCAAGAGGTACCCCAGCTCTTGATCTCCCCTGTGGACCAATCCAGGGTTGGGGAATGGTGTTGAAGCCAGGGTAGTCCAAGGAGAATTTCGGAAGTGCAATTGGAGAGGACCAAAAACTCAATTTTTTCGTGATGAGTTCCGATGCACATTAGGAGGGGCTCCGTGCGGTAACGCACGGTGCAATCCAACCTGGCTCCGTTGACCGCGGAAATGTGGAGTGGCTTGACGAGACGGGTCACCGGAATGCGGAATTTATTCACCAAGGACTCCCGAATAAAATTCCCAGAGGCACCAGAGTCCAGGCAGGCCACGGCTGAGAGGGAAGAGCTGGCTGAAGGAGAAATCCGTACAGGCACCGTGAGACGTGGAGAAGCCGACTTAGCATCAAGAGACGCCACACCCACGAGAGCTGGGTGCGAGCGTGCGTTTCCCAGACGTGGAGGACGGATAGGGCAATCCACCAAAAAATGTTCGGTACTGGCACAGTACAGACAAAGATTCTCTTCCTTACGGCGATTCCTCTCTTCCAGGGTCAGGCGAGACCGATCCACTTGCATGGCCTCCTCGGCGGGAGGCCTAGGCGCAGATTGCAATGGAGACTGTGGGAGAGGTGTCCAGAGATCTAAGTCTTTTTCCTGGCGGAGCTCTTGATGCCTCTCAGAAAAACGCATGTCAATGCGAGTGGCTAGATGAATGAGTTCATGCAGGTTAGCAGGAGTTTCTCGTGCGGCCAGAACATCTTTAATGTTGCTGGATAGGCCTTTTTTAAAGGTCGCGCAGAGGGCCTCATTATTCCAGGATAGTTCAGAAGCAAGAGTACGGAATTGTATGGCGTACTCGCCAACGAAAGAATTACCCTGGACCAGGTTCAGCAGGGCAGTCTCAGCAGAAGAGGCTCGGGCAGGTTCCTCAAAGACACTTTGAATTTCCGAGAAGAAGGAGTGTACAGAGGCAGTGACGGGGTCATTGCGGTCCCAGAGCGGTGTGGCCCATGACAGGGCTTTTCCAGACAGAAGGCTGACTACGAAAGCCACCTTAGACCTTTCAGTAGGAAACTGGTCCGACATCATCTCCAAGTGCAGGGAACATTGCGAAAGAAAGCCACGGCAAAACTTAGAGTCCCCATTAAATTTGTCCGGCAAGGACAGGCGGAGGCTAGGAGTGGCCACTCGCTGCGGAAGGGGTGCAGGAGCTGGCGGAGGAGATGGTTGCTGCTGTAGCAGAGGAAGAAGTTGCGACTGAAGTTGCTGCACCATGGTGGACACTTCCGACAGCTGGTGGGTTAGATGGGCGATCTGTCGGGATTGCTGGGCGACCACCGTGGTGATATCAGAGATATAAGGCAGAGGGACCTCAGCGGGATCCATGGCCGGATCTACTGTCACGATGCCGGCTGGCAGGAGGTGGATCCTCTGTGCCAGAGAGGGATAGGCGAGGACCGTGCTAGTGGACCGGTTCTAAGTCACTACTGGTTTTCACCAGAGCCCGCCGCAAAGCGGGATGGTCTTGCTGCGGCGGTAGTGACCAGGTCGTATCCACTAGCAACGGCTCAACCTCTCTGACTGCTGAAGATAGGCGCGGTACAAGGGAGTAGACTGAAGCAAGGTCGGACGTAGCAGAAGGTCGGGGGCAGGCGGCAAGGTTCGTAGTCAGGGTGGATAGCAGAAGTTCTGGTACACAGGCTTTGGACACACAAAACGCTTTCACTGGCACAAGGCAACAAGATCCGGCAAGGGAGTGCAAGGGAGGAGATCAGATATAGCCAGGGAGCAGGTGGAAGCCAATTAAGCTAATTGGGCCAGGCACCAATCATTGGTGCACTGGCCCTTTAAGTCTCAGGGAGCTGGCGCGCGCGCGCCCTAGAGAGCGGAGCCGCGCGCGCCAGCACATGACAGCAGGGGACGGGAACGGGTAAGTGACCTGGGATGCGATTCGCGAGCGGGCGCGTCCCGCTGTGTGAATCGCATCCCCGACGGCCATGACAGTGCAGCGCTCCCGGTCAGCGGGACCGACCGGGGCGCTGCGGAGAGAGAGACGCCGTACGCGCTCCGGGGAGGAGCGGGGACCCGGAGCGCTAGGCGTAACACCAAGCATGCCCAGACTGCCCAGGCATGCTGGGAGTTGTAGTTCGGCAACATCTGAAGGGCCACATGTTGCCGAACTACAACTCCCAGCATGCCTGGGCAGTCTGGGCATGCTTGGAGTTGTAGTTTTGCAACATCTGGAGCGCTACAGTTTGGAAACCACTGTAAAATGGTGTCCAAACTGTGCTCTTCCAGATGTTGAAAAACTACAACTCCCAGCATGCTGAGACTGTCCATGCATGCTGGGAGTTGTAGTTCTGCAACATCTGAAGGGCTAGATTTGACAGAACTACAACTCCCAGCATGCTTGGGCTGGAGTTATAGTTTTGTAACATCTGTAGGGCTACAGCTTGGGCACCACTCCAAACTGTGGCCCTCCAGATGTTGCAAAACTACACCTCCCAGCATGCCCAGACAGCCTTTTGCTGTCTGGGCATGCTGAGAGTTGTAGTTTGGCAACTCCTAGAAGGCAGCAGTGAAGATCACTTACCCCTGATCTTGACTGCTGCCTCCACCACTGCTCCGCCACCTCCTCATTGCCGCCGATCCCGCCGTTGCCTGGGCCAATCCCGCCACGATCGCCGGTCCCATGGACTCCAGTAACCGCCGCCATCTCCCCCCCCCCCCGATCAGCCCTACATCCAGGGGCGGGAAGAGCGGGGATTTCAACAGTAATCCCACTGCCCCCAACCGTCATTGGTCGGTTAGTCCTACCCACCAATGGCAGGGGATAGGAAGGAGGTGGCATCACTGCCACCTCGCTCCTATCCTTCAGGATGATCGTAGTTGTCTCTGACATCTCCAATCATCCCTATTTTCTGGGCTATCGGGTCAGCAGAGACGCGATCAGCCCGGAATCGCCACAAATCAACAATCTGAATTAATCGGGGTCGCCGGCATGGGGAGGTCTCAGGACCCCCCCCCCCCCCCACAGGCATTTGCACGGGATGCCTGCTGAATGATTTCAGCAGGCATCCCGGTCCAGTCCCCGACCGGCTAGCGGCAGGGACTGAAATTCCCATGGGCGTACCCATACGCCCTCAGTCCTTTAAGACCGCAGTCCTTAAGGGGTTAAAGAAGAGAACTGCTGTGGATCATCTCTGGGAATTTCTTATAGGAGTGATGGTAATATTCCCAAAGTTGGAACTATGAACCTCTACCGGATGTTGGGAAACACTATGGAGCATGAATCCCAAGTTCGTATTGCTCCTATGCTTATTCATTCTGTCCCTGAGGCATTGTTTTGGACATCCTATATATTGAAGGCCGCAGGGACATTGGAGCAAGTAAATTACGAACCTGGAATTACAATTAATGTAATAAAAAATGTTTTCTGTACTCTGCCTCTAGGGGGAAGGGTAGATTGGTCACAGGTGCTTAAATCTTAGTATGGGACTCAGTTCTGAGCTTGCTCTGTCTGAGAGTTGCTTTGGAAGAGAGGCAGAAAGAGAGTTGTAAAACAGGAGTTTTAAAGCAGGAGTTCAGCCAGGGCCCACAGAGGTGACCAGTGACTCAGAGACCTTAAGGGCTTGCTGGGACTTGTAGTAGATGGCGTCAATTTAATGCAGGCCACGTTGACTTGACAAATGGTGACTGTGAGTGACTTCACTGATGACTGACAATACTGAGACTGTGGCTTACCTGTAGCTGCTTGTGGCTGCAGACTGGACTTGAAGCCTCCTATGACTCTGGACACTCTCTAGGACTCGACTTGACCTCAGCGAAGTCTTGTAAGGAAAGAGAGAGCTAGCTCCACTCGGGGCTTATATGGGGGAGACTAGCAGGGAGCCCATAGGTCACATATTTACATGGCGGGACAGATGCAAAGGGGCCCAGGGGACACTGTGGGGAGGCTGCCTGAAAGAGCAGCAAGAGTACCGGTGTAACACCTCCCATACTGGGCCACCACAAACTCCCCCTCTTAAGCATAGCCGTCCTCTGCACCCAGTCCTGGAGGGCGAATAACTAGCTGTGGCCACTGAGGCCTAGTGACAGTTCCTGGGGCATATTGGTATAAAATGTCCTTCACAGGTCTGGATAGTTAATAACTGTCATGATTCGGCTAGCTGGATGTGGGTCCTCTGTGCCAGCGAGGGATTGGCGTGGACCGTGTCGGTGGACCGGTTCTAAGATGCTACTGGTATTCACCAGAGCCCGCCGCAAAGCGGGATGGTCTTGCTGCGGCAGTAGCAACCAGGTCGTATCCACCGGCAACGGCTCAACCTCGCTGACTGCTGAGAAGGCGTGGGACAGAAGGACTAGGCAGAGGCAAGGTCAGACGTAGCAGAAGGTCGGGGCAGGCGGCAAGGTTCGTAGTCAATGTGGATAGCAGAAGATCTGGAAACACAGGCTTTGGACAACACTAAACGCTTTCACTGGCACAAGGCAACAAGATCCGGCAAGGAAGTGCAGGGGAAGTGAGGTAATATAGCCAGGGAGCAGGTGGAAGCTAATTAGGCTAATTGGGCCAGGCACCAATCATTGGTGCACTGGCCCTTTAAATCTTAGAGAGCTGGCGCGCGCGCGCCCTAAGGAGCGGAGCCGCGCGCGCCAGGACATGACAGCCGGGGGCCGGGACAGGTAAGTGACTTGGGATGCAATACGCGAGCGGGCGCGTCCCGCTATGCGAATCGCATCCCCGCCGGCAATGTCAGTGCAGCGCTCCCGGTCAGCGGGTCTGAGAGACGTGAGGCATCTCTTGCGGCAAGCAGGACCCCAATTCTTGATCTCCCCGGTGGTCCAGTCAAGGGTGGGAGAATGATGCTGGAGCCATGGCAGACCGAGGAGGACTTCAGAGTTACAGTTGGGAAGGACGAACAATTCAATCTTTTCATGATGGGATCCAATGCACATTAAGAGAGGTTCTGTGCGGTAATGCACAGTACAGTCCAACTTCACTCCGTTGACGGAAGAAATGTAGAGCGGCTTGACGAGACGGGTCACCGGGATGCAGAACTTATTCACCAAAGAGTCCAGAATAAAATTTCCAGAAGCACCAGAGTCCAAGCAGGCCACGGCTGAGAGGGAGGAGTTGGCAGAAGGAGAAATCCGCACGGGCACAGTGAGACGTGGAGAAGCAGATTTCGTACCAAGAGACGCCACACCCACGTGAGCTGGGTGCGTGCGTGCCTTTCCCAGACGTGGAGGACAAATAGGGCAATCCACCAAGAAGTGTTCGGTACTGGCGCAGTACAGACATAAATTGTTATCCCTACGGCGAGTCCTCTCTTCGTGGGTCAGGCAAGACCGATCCACTTGCATAGCCTCCTCGGCGGGAGGCACAGGGGTAGATTGCAGAGGATACTGTGAGAGAGGTGCCCAGAGATCAATGTCTTTTTCCTGGCGGAGCTCCTGGTGTCTCTCAGAAAAACGCATGTCAATGCGGGTGGCCAAATGGATAAGTTCTTGCAGGTTGGCAGGAATCTCTCGTGCGGCCAGCACATCCTTGATGTTACTGGATAGGCCTTTTTTAAAGATCGCGCAGAGAGCCTCGTTATTCCAAGATAATTCGGAAGCGAGAGTACGAAATTGGATTACTCGCCTACTGAAGAATTACCCTGGACCAGGTTCAGCAGGGCAGTCTCGGCAGAAGAAGCTCGGGCTGGTTCCTCGAAGACACTACGGACTTCAGCGAAGAAGGACTGGACTGTGGCTGTGGCAGGATCATTGCGGTCCCATAGCGGTGTGGCCCAAGACAAGGCCTTTCCAGAAAGAAGGCTCACTACGAACGCCACCTTAGACCGTTCTGTGGGAAATTGGTCCGACAAAATCTCCATGTGTAGGGAACATTGAGATAAGAATCCACGGCAGAGTCTAGAGTCCCCATCAAATTTGTCCGGCAGGGACAAGCGGAGGCTAGGAGCGGCCACTCGCTGTGGAGGAGGTGCAGGAGCTGGCGGAGGAGATGGTTGCTGCTGTAGCAGTGGCAGAAGTTGCTGTAACGTGGCGGTCAACTGCGACAGCTGCTGTCCTTGTTGGGCGATTTGCTGCGATTGCTGAGCGACCACCGTGGATAGGTCAGCGAGACTTGGCAGCGGCACCTCAGCGGAATCCATGGCCGGATCTACTGTCACGATTCGGCTAGCTGGATGTGGATCCTCTGTGTCAGCGAGGGATTGGCGTGGACCGTGTCGGTGGACCGGTTCTAAGATGCTACTGGTATTCACCAGAGCCCGCCGCAAAGCGGGATGGTCTTGCTGCGGCGGTAGCAACCAGGTCGTATCCACCGGCAATGGCTCAACCTCGCTGACTGTTGAGAAGGCGTGGGACAGAAGGACTAGGCAGAGGCAAGGTCAGACGTAGCAGAAGGTCGGGGCAGGCGGCAAGGTTCGTAGTCAATGTGGATAGCAGAAGATCTGGAAACACAGGCTTTGGACAACACTAAACGCTTTCACTGGCACAAGGCAACAAGATCCGGCAAGGAAGTGCAGGGGAAGTGAGGTAATATAGCCAGGGAGCAGGTGGAAGCTAATTAGGCTAATTGGGCCAGGCACCAATCATTGGTGCACTGGCCCTTTAAATCTTAGAGAGCTGGCGCATGCGCGCCCTAAGGAGCGGAGCCGCACGCGCCAGGACATGACAGCCGGGGGCCGGGACAGGTAAGTGACTTGGGATGCGATTCACGAGCGGGTGCGTCCCGCTATGCGAATCGCATCCCCGCCGGCAATGTCAGTGCAGCGCACCCGGTCAGCAGAGAGAGGAACGCCGCGAGCGCTCTGGGGAGGAGCAGGGACCCGGAGCGCTCGGCGTAACAATAACAACAGGGGATGATTCCATGTAGCACTTTAGAAATGTCCATACATGCTCCTTTGGGAAATAAATTGGTAGACAAACGGGATTCATTAGACTCTAGACACTGAAACACATAAATTGTGGATTGGGCTGCCAGAGACTATTCACCCAATGCCTTAGCTACTGGGGCCCTTCGGTACTAAAACACTTCTCCCCAGAACTCTATACAGTGGTCCCTCAATTTACAATATTAATTGATTCCAGGATGACCATTGTATGGTGAGACTATTGTATTTTGAGACTATAACTCTATGGAAACCTGGTAATTGGTTCTGAAGTCACCAAAATGTCATCCAAAAATAGGAAAAAGTGAGGATTAAAGAAAAATAAGTAGATAACTAATACAGATAAAACAAGTCCTTGCACATAAAAGAAAGAAAGAGCTGCTGGGAGTTGTAAATCACTGTCTATTCTACATAGACAGTGATTTACAACTCCCAGCAGCTCTTTGTTCAGGAGCTTCTTCAGGGTCCTGTACAGTACACACAATGTCCTAAAAAAGTAAAATGGAGCCGCCCTTGGTGTCCTTAGGAGCAGCTAACGGTGGCATAGGTTAAAAGTAGTATAGAACATGTAATACTTCTCTGTACTCTAGGGGGCGCTTCCAGACAGGAATTCATGCATACGCTTCAGTAATACAAGTGTTTTACCAGTAAAATGCCCATTCTAATTAATCGGTTCTTCCAGCCATTGAAATGTTTTTACAGATCTGGACTGTCTGTAGCATTGTATGTTGAGTCTGGTTTCAAGTTACCATGGTCCAGAAAAGACCATTGCATATTGAAATTATTGTATGTTTTAGGCCATTGTAAGTTGAGGGATCACTGTATCTGTAGAGCAGAATCACTGGACACACTGCCACTGCAGATCAGCACCCTTCACAATGCTTAGATTTCCGCTGCACAATGCTATGCTTTGTGTTGTAGTGTGAAATCTTTCATGGGCTCCTTTCACACTGCCGTTAGTGCCTGGCAGTGTGACGGCTGTTAGAAGATAGCGGGAGAAAAATTTGTGCTTGCAACGTCTTTTTCTCCCACTATCTCCTGCAACGATATACAAAATCAATTTTTTACTCTTTGAACTAATACACATAGCATCTTATAGGTCCATATTTTTCTATATTATATATTTTGAAATAATATCCAACTTGCGTTGTTGAATGCCACACCGGTGACTAAGCGGTGTGATTGCTTAAGTCGTATGTGGGGTATATTCACACCACATGCGATAATTATATTATATATATATGTTTATGTGATTTCATTGTGCTTTTACATTATTGTTTTATTATTATTTTTGTGACTGTTGTCTGTCTATTTATATCTATTTATATTTTTCTATATTTTTTTCTATATATTGTTACATCCATATGTGGATATGTAATTCTATGTAACAACCTTTTCAAAAAGTACTCTAATGGTTAATTCCTGGAGGTATATATATCTGTTACCAGCCTTCTCTTGTCATGCCTGATGAAGCTGCGCATGCGCAGCGAAACGCGTTGCATTTAATAAATCCATTGATTTTACTTGGCTGCCTGATGGTTCCTCTCTGCGCCAGACAAAACTCCTGAATCCATGGTCATTCGGTTTTGATTTTACTATCTCCTGGCGGAATAACGGCCGCAATAGCAGACGTCAGAGAATCCCATTCAAGTGAATGGGATCCTCTGTGCCCGTTATGCCTCCTGTTGTGTTCTGTCACACTAACGACTGTTAAAGGCAAAAAAAAAAAAAGTCTGCATTCACATTACATTTCTTACATACGGGTAAGGGCCCCCATCTTATTCATTTGATTGAGCCAACCGGGGTCAGATAGTGACTCCGGTCAGCTCATTTTTGCCCCGTATCCGTTTTTGTGACAATATTTTAAACAGTATGTAAGAAATGTTATGTGAATGCAGACTAAGGCTGGACTCTGTTGTTTTACAATGAGTAGTTCTTTGCTCACTGCTCAGCTTGTCTCTCCAAGATGGCTGCTGCAACGCAGTGCATAGGGTTTTATCAGTCCTTTTAGACCCACCTCTATGCTGTCTTCTGATCGGCCTAGGAGCTGTAGGCAAGCAATGATTGGCTAACCTGCGGTCATGTGATCTTGCTGCTAGCTACAAAGTATTCTGGGCTACCCCGACATCACCTCAGTCTTTCTACTTCCTCCTCCTATACCGATTTGGTACCTGTCTCCAGGTTACCAGACTCACATGAAGCAAACCAGGCAAAGTTTTTATGTTTATAGAACACTATTTAAGGCAAAGTTCTAAGAAAAACTGGGTTCTACAGTTTGGCTCACTCATCTCTAGCCAGAAATGCTTTCTTTCTGCACTCTGAGCTTCCTCCATAGCGACCTTCTCCCTCTTGATCACCATCTAGTGTTCTTTTTTTGTATAGCTACTGTTAGCTGTAGCTACACATAAAGTTCACCAGGTGGTGGTGTTGACTGCAATGTATTTTAACTAGGAAAAATTGTAATAAGTTTCTGAAGCAAAAAATAAATCCAAACAAATATTATTTATGTGGGAAAATTGAAAAGAAAACCGCAATTTAGCACATTTTGGAAGGTTTTGTTTTCACACTGTACACTTTACCGTAAAAAATTACATGTTTTCTTTATTCGGTGGACCAATACAATTAAAATGATACCCATGTTATATGCTTTTCTATAATTGTACCACTTAAAAAAATCTCAAACCATTTTAACAAAATTAGTATGTGTCACGATGCCGGCTGGCAGGTAGTGGACCCTCTGTGCCAGAGAGGGATTGGCGTGGACCGTGCTAGTGGACCGGTTCTAAGCCACTACTGGTTTTCACCAGAGCCCGCCGCAAAGCGGGATGGTCTTGCTGCGGCGGTAGTGACCAGGTCGTATCCACTAGCAACGGCTCACCTCTCTGGCTGCTGAAGATAGGCGCGGTACAAGGGAGTAGGCAGAAGCAAGGTCGGACGTAGCAGAAGGTCGGGGCAGGCAGCAAGGATCGTAGTCAGGGGCAACGGCAGAAGGTCTGGAAACACAGGCAAGGAACACACAAGGAACGCTTTCACTGGCACTAAGGCAACAAGATCCGGCAAGGGAGTGCAAGGGAAGTGAGGTAATATAGGGAAGTGCACAGGTGAAAACCCTAATAGGAACCACTGCGCCAATCAGCGGCGCAGTGGCCCTTTAAATCGCAGAGACCCGGCGCGCGCGCGCCCTAGGGAGCGGGGCCGCGCGCGCCGGGACAGAACAGACGGGGAGCGAGTCAGGTAGGGGAGCCGGGGTGCGCATCGCGAGCGGGCGCTACCCGCATCGCGAATCGCATCCCGGCTGGCAGCAGGATCGCAGCGCCCCGGGTCAGAGGACGTGACCGGAGCGCTGCAGCGGAGGGAGTGAAGCGAGCGCTCCGGGGAGGAGCGGGGACCCGGAGCGCTCGGCGTAACAGTACCCCCCCCCTTGGGTCTCCCCCTCTTCTTGGAGCCTGAGAACCTGAGGAGCAGACTTTTGTCAAGGATGTTGTCCTCAGGTTCCCAGGATCTCTCTTCAGGACCACAACCCTCCCAGTCTACTAAAAAAAAATTTTTCCCTCTGACCTTTTTGGCAGCCAAAATTTCCTTGACCGAGAAGACGTCCGAGGAGCCGGAAACAGGAGTGGGAGGAACAGATTTGGGAGAAAAACGGTTGAGGATGAGTGGTTTGAGAAGAGAGACGTGAAAGGCATTAGGGATACGAAGAGAAGGAGGAAGAAGAAGTTTATAAGAGACAGGATTAATTTGACACAAAATTTTGAAAGGACCAAGATAGCGTGGTCCCAACTTGTAGCTAGGGACACGGAAGCGGACATATTTAGCGGAGAGCCATACCTTGTCTCCAGGGGAAAAAACGGGGGGAGCTCTTCTTTTCTTATCCGCGAACCTCTTCATGCGTGAAGAAGCCTGTAAGAGAGAATTTTGGGTCTCTCTCCATATAATGGAAAGGTCACGAGAAATTTCATCCACAGCGGGCAGACCAGAGGGCAAGGGGGTAGGGAGGGGGGGAAGAGGGTGACGGCCGTACACCACGAAAAATGGGGATTTGGAGGAAGATTCAGAGACCCTGAAGTTATACGAAAATTCGGCCCATGGAAGGAGATCTGCCCAGTCATCCTGGCGGGAGGAAACAAAATGTCGCAAATAATCACCCAGGATCTGGTTAATTCTTTCTACTTGTCCATTGGACTGGGGATGATATGCAGAGGAGAAATTTAATTTAATCTTGAGTTGTTTACAGAGAGCCCTCCAGAATTTAGACACGAATTGGACCCCTCTATCCGAGACAATCTGCGTAGGCAACCCGTGAAGACGAAAAATGTGTACAAAAAATTGTTTAGCCAACTGAGGCGCAGAAGGAAGACCAGGAAGAGGGATGAAATGTGCCATTTTGGAGAATCGATCAACGACCACCCAAATAACGGTGTTGCCACGGGAAGGGGGTAAATCAGTAATAAAATCCATACCAATCAGAGACCAAGGCTGTTCGGGGACAGGCAGAGGATGAAGAAAACCAGCGGGCTTCTGGCGAGGAGTCTTATCCCGGGCACAGATAGTGCAGGCTCGCACAAAGTCCCCAACATCCGTCTCCAGAGTCGGCCACCAATAGAAGCGGGAGATGAGTTGCACAGATTTCTTGATGCCCGCATGACCTGCGAGATGGGAGGAGTGACCCCATTTGAGGATTCCGAGGCGTTGGCGTGGAGAAACAAAGGTCTTTCCTGGAGGAGTCTGCCTGATGGAGGCAGGAGAAGTGGAGATCAGGCAGTCAGGTGGAATGATGTGTTGCGGAGGGAGATCAACTTCTGAGGCATCCGAGGAACGAGAGAGAGCATCGGCCCTAATGTTCTTATCGGCAGGACGAAAGTGAATCTCAAAATTAAATCGGGCAAAGAACAGAGACCACCGGGCCTGGCGAGGATTTAGCCGTTGGGCCGACTGGAGGTAGGAGAGGTTCTTGTGGTCGGTGTAGATAATAACAGGAAATCTTGATCCCTCCAGCAGATGCCTCCATTCCTCAAGTGCTAATTTAATGGCTAGAAGCTCTCGATCCCCGATGGAGTAGTTCCTCTCCGCTGGAGAGAAGGTCCTAGAGAAAAAACCACAAGTGACAGCATGCCCGGAAGGATTTTTTTTGTAGAAGAACAGCTCCAGCTCCTACTGAGGAGGCATCAACCTCCAATAGGAAGGGTTTGGAAGGGTCAGGTCTGGAGAGCACGGGAGCCGAAGAAAAGGCAGACTTGAGTCGTTTAAAGGAGTCTTCTGCTTGAGGAGGCCAGGACTTGGGATCAGCATTTTTCTTGGTTAAAGCCACGATAGGAGCCACAATGGTAGAAAAATGTGGAATAAATTGCCTGTAATAATTGGCGAACCCCAAAAAGCGTTGGATAGCACGGAGTCCGGAGGGGCGTGGCCAATTTAAGACGGCAGAGAGTTTGTCTGGATCCATCTGTAGTCCCTGGCCAGAGACCAAATATCCTAGAAAAGGAAGAGATTGGCATTCAAACAGACATTTCTCAATTTTGGCATAGAGTTGGTTGTCACGAAGTCTCTGAAGAACCATACGGACATGCTGGCGGTGTTCTTCTAGATTGGCAGAAAAAATTAGGATATCGTCCAGATATACCACAACACAGGAGTATAACAGATCACGAAAAATTTCATTGACAAAGTCTTGGAAGACGGCAGGGGCATTGCACAGTCCAAAGGGCATGACCAGATACTCAAAGTGTCCATCTCTGGTGTTAAATGCCGTTTTCCACTCGTCCCCCTCTCTGATGCGGATGAGGTTATAGGCGCCTCTTAAGTCCAATTTAGTGAAGATGTGGGCACCTTGGAGGCGATCAAAGAGTTCAGAGATGAGGGGTAAGGGGTAGCGGTTCTTAACCGTGATTTTATTAAGACCGCGGTAGTCAATGCAAGGACGTAGGGAGCCATCTTTTTTGGACACAAAGAAAAATCCGGCTCCGGCAGGAGAGGAGGATTTACGGATAAAGCCCTTTTTTAGATTCTCCTGGACGTATTCGGACATGGCAAGAGTCTCTGGGGCAGAGAGAGGATAAATTCTGCCCCGGGGTGGAGTAGTACCCGGGAGGAGGTCGATAGGGCAATCATAAGGCCTGTGAGGAGGTAGAGTCTCAGCTTGTTTTTTGCAGAAAACATCCGCGAAGTCCATATAGGCCTTAGGGAGACCGGTTACTGGAGGAACCACAGAGTTACGGCAAGGGTTACTGGGAACCGGTTTTAGACAGTTCTTGGAACAAGAGGACCCCCAACTCTTGATCTCCCCAGTGGACCAATCCAGGGTTGGGGAATGAAGTTGAAGCCAGGGAAGTCCAAGGAGAATCTCCGAGGTGCAATTGGGGAGGACCAAAAGTTCAATCCTCTCATGATGAGATCCGATGCTCATAAGAAGGGGCTCCGTGCGGAAACGTATGGTACAGTCCAATCTTTCATTATTTACACAATTGATGTAGAGGGGTCTGGCGAGACTGGTCACTGGGATGTTGAACCTGTTGACGAGAGAGGCCAAAATAAAATTTCCTGCAGATCCAGAGTCCAAGAAGGCCACTGTAGAGAAGGAGAAGGCAGAGGCAGACATCCGCACAGGCACAGTAAGACGTGGAGAAGCAGAGTAGACATCAAGGACTGTCTCACCTTTGTGCGGAGTCAGCGTACGTTTTTCCAGGCGGGGAGGACGGATAGGACAATCCCTCAGGAAGTGTTCGGTACTAGCACAGTACAGGCAGAGGTTCTCCATACGGCGTCGTGTCCTCTCTTGAGGTGTCAGGCGAGACCGGTCGACCTGCATAGCCTCCACGGCGGGAGGCACAGGAACAGATTGCAGGGGACCAGAGGAGAGAGGAGCCGAGGAGACGAAACGCCTCGTGCGAACAGAGTCCATATCTTGGCGGAGTTCCTGACGCCTTTCAGAAAAACGCATGTCAATGCGAGTGGCTAGGTGAATAAGTTCATGTAGATTAGCAGGAATTTCTCGTGCGGCCAGAACATCTTTAATGTTGCTGGATAGGCCTTTTTTGAAGGTCGCGCAGAGGGCCTCATTATTCCAGGACAATTCTGAAGCAAGTGTACGGAATTGTACGGCATACTCGCCAACGGAAGAATTACCCTGGACCAGGTTCAACAGGGCAGTCTCAGCAGAAGAGGCTCGGGCAGGTTCCTCAAAGACACTTCGGATTTCCGAGAAGAAGGAGTGTACAGAGGCAGTGACGGGGTCATTGCGGTCCCAGAGCGGTGTGGCCCATGACAGGGCTTTTCCGGACAGGAGACTGACTACGAAAGCCACCTTAGACCTTTCAGTGGGAAACAGGTCCGACATCATCTCCAGATGCAGGGAACATTGGGAAAGAAAGCCACGGCAAAACTTAGAGTCCCCATCAAATTTATCCGGCAAGGATAAGCGTATCCCAGGAGCGGCCACTCGCTGCGGAGGAGGTGCAGGAGCTGGCGGAGGAGATGACTGCTGAAGCTGTGGTAGCAACTGTTGTAGCATAACGGTCAGTTGAGACAGCTGTTGGCCTTGTTGCGCTATCTGTTGTGACTGCTGGGCGACCACCGTGGTGAGGTCAGCGACAACTGGCAGAGGAACTTCAGCGGGATCCATGGCCGGATCTACTGTCACGATGCCGGCTGGCAGGTAGTGGACCCTCTGTGCCAGAGAGGGATTGGCGTGGACCGTGCTAGTGGACCGGTTCTAAGCCACTACTGGTTTTCACCAGAGCCCGCCGCAAAGCGGGATGGTCTTGCTGCGGCGGTAGTGACCAGGTCGTATCCACTAGCAACGGCTCACCTCTCTGGCTGCTGAAGATAGGCGCGGTACAAGGGAGTAGGCAGAAGCAAGGTCGGACGTAGCAGAAGGTCGGGGCAGGCAGCAAGGATCGTAGTCAGGGGCAACGGCAGAAGGTCTGGAAACACAGGCAAGGAACACACAAGGAACGCTTTCACTGGCACTAAGGCAACAAGATCCGGCAAGGGAGTGCAAGGGAAGTGAGGTAATATAGGGAAGTGCACAGGTGAAAACCCTAATAGGAACCACTGCGCCAATCAGCGGCGCAGTGGCCCTTTAAATCGCAGAGACCCGGCGCGCGCGCGCCCTAGGGAGCGGGGCCGCGCGCGCCGGGACAGAACAGACGGGGAGCGAGTCAGGTAGGGGAGCCGGGGTGCGCATCGCGAGCGGGCGCTACCCGCATCGCGAATCGCATCCCGGCTGGCAGCAGGATCGCAGCGCCCCGGGTCAGAGGACGTGACCGGAGCGCTGCAGCGGAGGGAGTGAAGCGAGCGCTCCGGGGAGGAGCGGGGACCCGGAGCGCTCGGCGTAACAGTATGTTTGAAATTGCCCTATTTTGACCACCTATAACATTCTAATTTTTCTGTATGTGGGGCGGTATGAGGGCTAATTTTTTGCGCCATGACCTGTAGTTTTTATTGGTACCACATTGGTTAGGTTTTACTTTGTATTACATTTTTATAAACATGTTTTGGAATAAAATGTGACAAAAAAGCAGCAATGTTGGACTTTTTTATGCCGTTCACCGTATGGGATAATTAACAATATATTTCAGACTTTAACTTATGTGGAGATACCAAATATGTGTATTCATTTTTGTTTTTTTTTACGCTTTTATGGGGGTAAAATGGGAAAAACTGACATTTTACCTTTTTATTGGGGGAGGGGATTTTTCTAATTTTTTTACTTTTTTACTTTACATTTTTTTACTTTTTATTTACACTTTAATAGTCCCCATAGGGGACTATTTATAGCAATCATTTGATTGCTAATACTGTTCAGTGCTGTGCATAGGGCTGTAGCTACACATAAAGATCACCAGGTGGTGGTGTTGACTGCAGTGTATTTTAACTAAGAAAAATTGTAATAAGTTTCTGAACCAAAAAATAAATCAGTAACTTGTGGATTGTTAAGAACTGTTGGCATAATTGTTTCTTATTACCTTTATTGGGCAGGATGGCTATGTTATTTTACCTTCCATGTCCCATGATATTCATGTACATGCAGTAGCATTACACTGATCTATGTAAGCCATGGACTGTTTGCTTAAAATGCATCCCAGAAAATGTTTAATAAAAAGTGACCAAAAAGCCAGAACTACACAAAAGGGTACCGTTAAATGCTAAAGCTCATGGTGCAAAAAAAAACATCTCCGTAAAACTTCAGAACATAGGTCAGAATATGGCAATGAATGGATTTTTTTTTTCCGATTTTTTTTCAACCATAAAACAAAACATAAATAGTCCAGGTTTGGTATAATTCGAATTGTACTGACCCACAGAATAAAGTTAACAAGTCAGTTTTATCATATAGTGAACAGGAAAAAATAATTGCCCAACAAAATTCCATATTTATTCCATTTTATAATAAAATAAAGAATGCCAATGAAAAGTACAACTTGTCCCACAAATAAACATTAATACAACTTTGTTAGTGGTAAAATGTAAAAGTTATGGGTCTTAGAAAGTTACTGTTCTATAATGTTACTTCTACTCCCTACATTAACCCCTTAAGGATCGGGGGGGTTTCCGTTTTTGCATTTTCGTTTTTTTGCTCCTTGCTTTTAAAAATGACAGCTTATCTTTATTCTGTAGGTCCATACGATTAAAATGATACCCTACTTATATAGGTTTGATTTTGTCGGACTTCTGGAAAAAATCCTAACTATGGGGCGGTATGAGGGCTAATTTTTTGCGCCGTGATCTGAAGTTTTTAACGGTACCATTTTTGCATTCATAGGACTTATTGATCGCTTTTTATTCATTTTTAAATGATATAAAAAGTGACCAAAAATGCACTATTTTGGACTTTGGAATTTTTTTGCGCGCACGCCATTGACCGAGCGGTTTAATTAATGATATATTTTTATAATTCGGACATTTCCGCACGCGGTGATACCATATTTGTTTATTTTTATTTTCATTTACACTGTGTTTTTTTTTTATTGGAAAAGGGGGGTGATTCAAACTTTTAATAGGGGAGGAGTTAAATGATCTTTATTCACTTTTTTTTTTGCAGTGTTATAGCTTCCATAGGGACCTATAACACTGCACACACTGATCTCCTATGCTGATCACTGGTTTCTCATAAGAAACCAGTGATCAACGATTCTGCCGCATGACTGCTCAGGCCTGGATCTCAGGCACTGAGCAGTCATTCGGCGATCAGACAGCGAGGAGGCAGGTAGGGCCCTCCCGCTGTCCTGTCAGCTGTTCTGGATGCCGCGATTAGCCGCAGCTATCCCGAACAGCCCGACTGAGCTAGCCGACCACTTTCACTTTTAGCCGCGCGGCTCAGCTCTGAGCGCGCGGCTAAAGGGTTAATAGCGCGCGGCGCCGCGATCGGCGCTGAGCGCTATTAGAGGCGAGTCCCGGCTTCACTATGACGCCGGGCCCGCCGTGATATGACGCGGGGTTACTGTGGAACCCCGCGTTATATCAGGAGAGCAGGACCAAGGGCGTACCTGTACGCCCTTGGTCCTTAAGGGGTTAAACTCACTGGAAGAAGACAAAAAAATACTAATTTTATCTTTTAATATACACAATGACCAAACATCTGTCCCAACTATTAATACTAACTGGGCTACTTGGAGTGTACTCGGGTATTTTTTGTGCTCCCATACAAATTATTGAAGCCAAAGCTCAGCATTGAACAGTGTACGCAGTTGAAAGATTACATGGTATAGCCCCTATGGGGACTATAAACATAAACTATTGCCGCGTGGGTAAATGTCCGAACTATTAAAATATAAGGTTAGTTAATCCGAACCGTCGATGGCTTACACTTTTTTTTGGTCACTTCATGTACCATAAAAATTTTTTTTATAAAATGCGATGCAAAAGTTCCATCAAAACAAAAATGGTACTGATAAAAACTACAGACCATGGTGCAAAATTAGCCCTTATATAGCCCCGTGTGCAGGAGAAATTAAAAAGTTATAGCGGTCAGAAGATGACAATTTTAAACATACTAATTTTGATGCATATGGTTATCATTTTTTAACATAGTAAAATGAAATAAAACCTACATAAATCGGGTATCTGTAATGTCCGTGTTTCTGTTTTTGCATTTTTCCATTTAGGCCCTGTTCAGAACTTGTTTTTTATGCATTATCTGTTTTCTGTGCTTTTCTTCCAGGAGTAGAAGAGTTAAAGGGGTATTCCAGGCAAAACCTTTTTTTATATATATCAACTGGCTCCGAAAGTTAAACAGATTTGTAAATTACTTCTATTAAAAAATCTTAATCCTTCCAATCCTTCTGAAGTTTTCTGTTTAACTGCTCAATGATGATGTCACGTCCCGGGAGCTGTGCATGATAGGAGAATATCCCCATAGGAACTGCACAGCTCCCGGGACGTGAGTCATCAGAGAGCAGTTAGACAGAAAACAACAACTCAACTTCAGAAGCTAATAACTATTGGAAGGATTAAGATTTTTTAATAGAAGTAATTTACAAATCTGTTTAACTTTCCGGAGCCAGTTGATATATATATGTATAATAAAAAGTTTTGGCCTGGAATACCCCTATAAGACTTTCACCCATGTGCTAGGCGGGTGTGGCTATATAACTCCAGCTCAGTCTGTATTCTAGTGCTGGTTATTTAGTTTTTTGTAACAAGACATCCCTGTGACTTCTTAATGGGACTCTGGAGAATTGAGTTTTAGTACAAGGTATCTCCGTGCTCCATGCTGGACTCTGTGAGATTGAGTTCTAGTATCAAGACATTCCTATGTTTTCTGGGGGATTGAGTTTTTATTCCTGTTTGTTCCTGGAGTCTATGCTGACTCATTCGTTTCCCAGTCTTGTGTTCTGGACCTAATCTGTTTGTTAGTTATCTGTATTCAGTGTGAACAGTGTTCTATATTTTAATCCTGTTTGGTTGATCTGATCTTTGTCCTTGTATCTGTTTGTGAATAGTGTCCTATGTTCCTGATCAGTTTTCCTATTTATATTCTGCCCTGTTAGTATTTGTATCCTGTCTGGTATGTCTGGTTGTCTAGTAGTTTTCCTTTTCTGTTTTTTGCCTGTGACCAACTATGTATATTATGTGTTTTTACGCCACTGCACTGTAGTGCAGGGAGGGACCAGCTGCAAGTTGTCGATCCATCTCTTAGGATGGATGGGCAAGTAGGCAGGGAGAGTGTTTTTAGGGTCAGTTTAGGGCTCACTCTTCCTGTCCCCGCAGTTGGTCATGACAGTATCCTTGTAATATGATGGATCTACAGAATAAAGATAAGGTGTAATTTTTACCGAAAAGTGCATGGTGTAGAAACGGAGGACCTCAAAACTTACAAAATGGCTTTTTTTTTTTTTATTTCACCAATTTTCATTTTTTTTTTGTTTCGCCGCATATTATGTTCTAAAATAATCTCTGTCATTACAAAGTACAATTGGTGATGCAAAAAGCAAGCCCTTATATTGGTCTAAAGGTGCAAAATTAAAAGCGTTGTGATTTTTTGAAAGGGAGGAGGAAAAAGCAAAAGTGCAAAAATGAAAATTGTCCGGGTCCTTAAAGGGGTACTCTGCCCCGAGACATCTTATCCCCTTTCCAAAGGATAGGGGATAAGATGTGTGATTGCGGGGGCCCCGCAGCTAGGAACCCCTGCAATCTCTCCTGCAGCATCTCTGTCATCTGGTGCACGGAGTGAAATTCGCTCTGTGCCTGATGACTAGCAATGCAGGGGCCGGAAGCTAATGACATTACGGCCCCGCCCCCTCAATGCTAGTCAAAGGGAGGGAGGGGGCGGGCTGGTGGGACCCCCACGATCAGACATTTTCTGGTGGGACCCCCACGATCAGTCCTTAAGAGGCATGAAATGAAAAGTCACTGGGGATGATGAATAAAAACTGTTTAATTCCTAGATACGGTAAGCTTAGATTGGATAGTCTAAACATGCACCAAATATGTCACGGTGGTTCCTGCTGTTTGAAAATCTGTCACATGTTTGTAATATTTAATGTGTGGTGAGGGCGTGATGAGGGCAGATGGAATTACCCTAGGAGCAGATGGCATTAACCCCTTGTGTTTAATGCCAGGGCGTGGTTTAACCTCTTCACCACCCAAAGGTATACCGCTGGATCCTGGGCTAGGCACGGGGCAAATAATGACTTTGATGCCAAGTTACGGAACAATGGCAGCTTTACTGAGTCAGACATATGTAACAGTCTACATAGTTTGGCTAGGCCCAAGGAAGTGATTAGTGACTTCAGAGACCACAGGGCTTGCTGGGACTTATGGTGGACCTGGACAATTTGAACTGGATAGCAAGGAAAAAATGACCTTCACCAAGGCGCTCAGAAGTCCAGAGAGATCTCACAGCCAAGTCATGGAAGTAGATTAAAGTTCAAGCTTTATTGGTTCACAACAACAATAACATGTTTCGGGGTTAGCATACCCCTTCTTCAGATTGACATATTGTCAATCTGAAGAAGGAGCATGCTAACCCCGAAACGCGTTATTGTTGTTGTGAACCAAAAAGCTTGAACTTTAATCTACTTCCATAACTTGGCTGTGAGATCTCTCTGGACTTCTGAGCGCCTGGGTGAAGGTAATTTTTTCCTTGCTATCCAGTTCATCTACAGGATTTCCATCTGGACCTGCGGGCCTGCACAGAATCCTCCTCCATTATCTCAGATTGAGGTTACATGCGTATTTAATATACGCTCCAGGTGAGCGGCCATCCATTAGACCCCCACACATCCCTACTTTCTGTGGGGTGCGACTTGCTTCCTAGGGTAATGCACTAGGCACCTCCTTGGGCCTTCTTTTTCTCTCCATTTACTGGACAATTTGATGCAGGGCCACACTGACTTGCGACAGATTGACATGGACTGACTTGACTGGGACTGATTAGACAGACTTCACCCCGTTTGTAGCTTACCAGGTTTTTACTTTCACCTTTGGGGTAGTAGACTTGTGGATTCATGGCTGCGTGGTAGACTTTTGGCTTCCTCAGGACACCAGACACTGTCTCAGGATTTGACCTTGCTGCGCTCAGTAGAGAAGAGCATAAGAGACCTAGCTAGCTCCACCCAGGGCTTATATAGTGGATACTCTGGAGGGGTCACATGGTCACTGATATCTTCCAGGCACTTAAGATCATACATAAGACACAGGTACAAGGAGAGGCCCAGGGGTCACGGAATGGAGTCTGCCTGACAGGGCAAAAAGGATACAGGGGTGCAACTCCTGTACTGGGCCACCACAAATGTAACCTTACTTTGCACTAAAATCATGTACTAAAATGTTGGTGCTTTTTTTGTCTCAAAGTTTTTATATTTAAGCCCCCCTTTTTTTTGCTCACAGTGTCATGTTTAACCCTTAACCATCTTCAGTGGAATCCACTTTTCCAGTAAGCCCCATCCTCAGGTGTAAAATTGTCTAAAAACTGTCTAAACCACTAAATGTGGTGCATTTCATTCAAGCCAGTTTACTTTGTAACTGTTATGTTTATATACTATGCTGTGTTAACAGTTTACCAGCAGTATGCAGCACAGATTTACTGTGCTCTGATTTCTTTACCTTTGTAAATATTATAACATTTGTAATTTAAATGCTGCCTGACCTTTCAATGAGAGATATACTTTGAAACCTGTGTATGTAGGTTTATGATAATCCAACTATTTTTGTTTCAGATCATTTAATACTACAGATGGGGATCAACAGTTGCGGTCATATTCACTGATTCTGACCTCCACAGAAGATCCTCAAACCTACATTTACAACCAGAAAGAAGACAATACCAATTTACAAGAAGATATGGTAACGTAAAATTAAAATAAAAAGTAAAGTTATCATGGTTTTGTTTTACTTAGTCAGCCATGACCCTGTAGTGGCGGGATGTGAGGTGCAGGGCAGATGTTGTTACCCAGGGGGCAGATGGCATTAACCCCTTCTATTTGTGATGCCAGGGCATGGTTTAGCCTATAACCACCCGAAGGTATACGGCTGGATCCTGGGCTAGGCACGGGGGCAATAAAGACTCTGACGCCAAGTTACCGACAACAGTAGCTTTACTGAGGGTAGACTGTTGATCAAATCTATACAGTTCAGCCAGGGCCCAAGGAGGTGACCAGTGACCTTTAAGGGGTAATCCACCATAAGGTAATTTTAGTACGTACCTGGCAGACAGTAATGGACATGCTTAGGAAGGATCTGCGTTTGTCTTGGGGCTAATTGGCTATGTCGTGAGATTACCATAACATTGTGGCTAGCTTTTTGTGAACTGGTATTTCCTGTTTGAATTTACATTTTTTGCCTACAAATCCCATAATTCCATTTTCCTCCGTCCCACTCATCAGCCACCGCATCCATTGAAACATAAATGAGCTGCATCCATTCAAAAGACCTGTGGTTTTCAATCAGGGTGCCTACAGCTGTTGCATTAGTTGCAGATTGATCTCTCTTCCACCAAGCGATCCCTCCACCCATTGAAGCAGACAGGCTCCCTGTCATCAGCTGACTAGTGAGGTCAAGTCTCGGCTGCATTGCAACCTGGGAAAAATCTGAGACAACAGTCATTTTGTATGCTGTTAAAAATAAATATTGGGGTGAAAATCACATAAGAATTGTGAGAAAACCGTCACACACTGGTACATACACTATATTATGAACTACACTAAATTTACAGCCCCTGTAG
Source organism: Hyla sarda (assembly GCF_029499605.1). Taxonomy (NCBI): domain Eukaryota; kingdom Metazoa; phylum Chordata; class Amphibia; order Anura; family Hylidae; genus Hyla; species Hyla sarda. Next base: position 234,350,112 of record NC_079191.1, read on the forward strand.
CATAGTCTAATAAAAAAAATCCTGGAATACCCCTTTAAGGGCTTGCTGGGACTTGTAGTAGGACTAGGCAATTTAGTACAGGCCACGTTGCTTGACAATTTGACAGAGACTGACTTGACTGATGATGGACAAAGCTGCAGGTTTAGCTTACTTGCACTTGACTGTGGCTGCAGGACTTGAGTTGAGGCCTCCAGTACTCTGGACACACACATTAGGCACAACTGCACTGGACCTCAGCAACAAGAGCTCTAAGCTCCAAGAGAGCGAGGCTAGCTCCACCCAGGGTTGACATGGGGGGGACTAGCAGGGAGCCCGTAGGTCACCCCTGGGATAACCTGGTCACTGGTACCTCCTGGGTAACAAGCATGTGGTATATCACATGGTTTAACTCTTAAAGTGATAACACATTTTATACAGTACAACATATTTACAATCGGGAAACTAAGTTACAGTTCTCAAAAACCAACTAATTACTAGGGATGGGAAAGTATCAGACAGACAGGAGAAAGGAGTCACTATTGGAGCCGTAACATAATTTTATTTATAAAATAGTAAAAGTCTTTGAAATCAAAATAGGGGTTGTGGTGGCCCAGTATGGGAGGTGTTACCCCGTACTTCTGCTGCCCTGTCAGGCAGCCTCCTTCAGTGTCCCCGGGGGCCCTTTTATTATTTTATAAATAAAATGATGTTACGGCTCCAATAGTGACTCCTTTCTCCTGTCTGTCTGATACTTTCCCATCCCTAGTAATTAGTTGGTTGTGTGAGAACTGTAACTTTCTAATCAAGTACAGGGTGTGGCAAAGCTAATTAAACACAGAAAGCTGAGCGAGAAGCTCTATGATTCACTTTGTTACGTATGTTTTGGATAGAATTTTATGTTTTTGTTATTTATTAATGTTTTTAGGAGTACTCCAGTACAGTATAACTTATCTCCTATGCAAAGGAAGGGGGATAAGTGTTACGCCAAGCGCTCCGGGTCCCCGCTCCTCCCCGGAGCGCTCGACACATCCTCGCTACTGCAGCACCCCGGTCAGATCCACTGACCGGGTGCGCTGCGATACCGCCTCCAGCCGGGATGCGATTCGCGATGCGGGTGGCGCCCGCTCGCGATGCGCACCCCGGCTCCCGTACCTGACTCGCTCTCCGTCGGTCCTGTCCCGGCGTGCGCGGCCTCGCTCCCTAGGGCGCGCGCGCGCCGGGTCTCTGCGATTTAAAGGGCCACTGCGCCACTGATTGGCGCAGTTGTTCTAATTAGTGTGTTCACCTGTGCGCTCCCTATGTATACCTCACTTCCCCTGCACTCCCTCGCCGGATCTTGTTGCCATTGTGCCAGTGAAAGCGTTTCCTAGTGTGTTCCTAGCCTGTGTTCCAGACCTCCTGCCGTTGCCCCTGACTACGATCCTTGCTGCCTGCCCCGACCTTCTGCTACGTCCGACCTTGCTCTTGTCTACTCCCTTGTACCGCGCCTATCTTCAGCAGTCAGAGAGGTTGAGCCGTTGCTAGTGGATACGACCTGGTTACTACCGCCGCTGCAAGACCATCCCGCTTTGCGGCGGGCTCTGGTGAATACCAGTAGTAACTTAGAACCGGTCCACTAGCACGGTCCACGCCAATCCCTCTCTGGCACAGAGGATCCACCTCCTGCCAGCTGAATCGTGACAGTAGATCCGGCCATGGATCCCGCTGAAGTTCCACTGCCAGTTGTCGCCGACCTCACCACGGTGGTCGCCCAGCAGTCGCAACAGATAGCGCAACAAGGCCATCAGCTGTCTCAACTGACCGTGATGCTACAGCAGCTACTACCACAGCTCCAGCAATCATCTCCTCCGCCAGCTCCTGCACCTCCTCCGCAGCGAGTGGCCGCTTCCGGCCTACGACTATCCTTGCCGGATAAATTTGATGGGGACTCTAAGTTTTGCCGTGGCTTTCTTTCGCAATGTTCCCTGCACTTGGAGATGATGTCGGACCAGTTTCCTACTGAAAGGTCTAAGGTGGCTTTCGTAGTCAGCCTTCTGTCTGGGAAAGCTCTGTCATGGGCCACACCGCTCTGGGACCGCAATGACCCCGTCACTGCCTCTGTACACTCCTTCTTCTCGGAAATTCGAAGTGTCTTTGAGGAACCTGCCCGAGCCTCTTCTGCTGAGACTGCCCTGCTGAACCTGGTCCAGGGTAATTCTTCCGTTGGCGAGTACGCCATCCAATTCCGTACTCTTGCTTCCGAATTATCCTGGAATAATGAGGCCCTCTGCGCGACCTTTAAAAAAGGCCTATCCAGCAACATTAAAGATGTTCTGGCCGCACGAGAAATTCCTGCTAACCTGCATGAACTCATTCATCTAGCCACTCGCATTGACATGCGTTTTTCCGAAAGGCGTCAGGAGCTCCGCCAGGATATGGACTTTGTTCGCACGAGGCGTTTTTTCTCCCCGGCTCCTCTCTCCTCTGGTCCTCTGCAATCCGTTCCTGTGCCTCCCGCCGTGGAGGCTATGCAAGTTGACCGGTCTCGCTTGACACCTCAAGAGAGGACACGACGCCGCATGGAGAATCTTTGCCTGTACTGTGCCGGTACCGAACACTTCCTGAAGGATTGTCCTATCCGTCCTCCCCGCCTGGAAAGACGTACGCTGACTCCGCACAAAGGTGAGACAGTCCTTGATGTTAACTCTGCTTCTCCACGCCTTACTGTGCCTGTGCGGATATCTGCCTCTACCTTCTCCTTCTCCACTAAGGCCTTCTTGGATTCCGGATCTGCAGGAAATTTTATTTTGGCCTCTCTCATCAACAGGTTCAACATCCCAGTGACCAGTCTCGCCAGACCCCTCTACATCAATTGTGTTAACAATGAAAGATTGGACTGTGCCGTGCGTTACCGCACGGAACCCCTCCTAATGTGCATCGGACCTCATCACGAAAAAATTGAGTTTTTGGTCCTCTCCAATTGCACTTCCGAAATTCTCCTTGGACTACCGTGGCTTCAACGCCATTCCCCAACCCTTGATTGGTCCACAGGAGAGATCAAGAGCTGGGGTACTTCTTGTTTCAAGGACTGTCTTAAACCGGTTTCCAGAACTCCCTGCCGTGACCCTGTGGGTCCTCCTGTAACCGGTCTCCCTAAGGCTTATATGGACTATGCAGACGTATTTTGCAAAAAACAAGCTGAGACTTTACCTCCTCACAGGCCTTATGACTGTCCTATTGACCTCCTCCCGGGCACTACTCCACCCCGGGGCAGAATTTATCCTCTGTCCGCCCCAGAGACTCTTGCTATGTCTGAATACATCCAGGAAAATTTAAAAAAGGGGTTTATCCGCAAATCCTCCTCTCCTGCCGGAGCTGGATTTTTCTTTGTGTCCAAAAAAGATGGCTCCCTACGTCCTTGCATTGATTACCGCGGACTTAATAAAATCACGGTAAAGAACCGCTACCCCCTACCTCTTATCTTAGAACTCTTTGATCGTCTTCAAGGTGCCCACATCTTTACCAAACTGGACTTAAGAGGTGCTTATAATCTCATCCGCATCAGGGAGGGGGACGAATGGAAAACTGCATTTAACACCAGAGATGGACACTTTGAGTATCTAGTCATGCCCTTTGGCCTGTGCAACGCCCCTGCCGTCTTCCAAGACTTTGTTAATGAAATTTTTCGTGATCTCTTATATTCCTGTGTTGTTGTGTATCTGGACGATATTCTGATTTTTTCTGCCAACTTAGAAGAACATCGCCAGCATGTCCGCATGGTTCTTCAGAGACTTCGAGACAATCAACTTTATGCCAAAATGGAGAAATGTCTGTTTGAATGTCAATCTCTTCCTTTCCTAGGATACTTGGTCTCTGGCCAGGGACTACAAATGGACCCAGATAAACTCTCTGCCGTCTTAGATTGGCCACGCCCCTCCGGACTCCGTGCTATTCAACGTTTTTTGGGGTTCGCCAATTATTACAGACAATTTATTCCACATTTTTCCACTATTGTGGCTCCTATCGTGGCTTTAACCAAGAAGAATGCCAATCCTAAGTCCTGGTCTCCTCAAGCGGAAGACGCATTTAAACGGCTCAAGTCTGCCTTTTCTTCTGCTCCCGTGCTCTCCAGACCTGACCCATCTAAACCCTTCCTATTGGAGGTTGATGCCTCCTCTGTGGGAGCTGGAGCGGTCCTTCTACAAAAAAATTCTTCCGGGCATGCTGTTACTTGTGGGTTTTTTTCTAGGACCTTCTCTCCGGCGGAGAGGAACTACTCCATCGGGGATCGAGAACTACTGGCCATTAAATTGGCACTTGAGGAATGGAGGCATCTGCTGGAGGGATCAAAATTTCCAGTTATCATTTACACTGACCACAAGAATCTATCCTATCTCCAGTCTGCCCAACGGCTGAATCCTCGCCAGGCCAGGTGGTCTTTGTTCTTTGCCCGTTTTAACTTTGAAATTAATTTTCACCCTGCCGACAAGAACATTAGGGCCGATGCTCTCTCTCGTTCCTCGGATGCTTCGGAAGTAGAGGTCTCTCCGCAACACATCATTCCTCCTGACTGTCTGATCTCCACTTCTCCAGCCTCCATCAGGCAAACTCCTCCAGGGAAGACCTTCGTTTCTCCACGCCAACGTCTCGGGATTCTCAAATGGGGTCACTCCTCCCACCTCGCTGGCCATGCGGGCATCAAAAAGTCTTTGCAACTCATCTCTCGCTTCTATTGGTGGCCGACTCTGGAGACGGATGTTGTTGATTTTGTGCGGGCCTGTACTGTCTGTGCCCGGGATAAGACTCCTCGCCAGAAGCCTGCTGGTCTCCTTCATCCTCTGCCTGTCCCCGAACAGCCTTGGTCTCTGATTGGTATGGACTTTATTACAGACTTACCCCCATCCCGTGGCAACACTGTTGTTTGGGTGGTCGTTGATCGATTTTCCAAGATGGCACATTTTATTCCTCTTCCTGGTCTTCCTTCAGCGCCTCAGTTGGCAAAACAATTTTTTGTACACATTTTTCGTCTTCACGGTTTGCCCACGCAGATCGTCTCGGATAGAGGCGTCCAATTCGTGTCAAAATTCTGGAGGGCTCTCTGTAAACAACTCAAGATTAAATTAAACTTCTCTTCTGCTTATCATCCTCAATCCAATGGGCAAGTAGAAAGAATTAACCAGGTCCTGGGTGACTATTTACGGCATTTTGTTTCCTCCCGCCAGGATGACTGGGCAGATCTTCTACCATGGGCCGAATTCTCGTACAACTTCAGAGTCTCTGAATCTTCTTCTAAATCCCCATTTTTCGTGGTGTACAGCCGTCACCCTCTTCCCCCCTCCCTACTCCCTTGCCCTCTGGTTTGCCCGCTGTGGATGAAGTGACTCGTGATCTTTCCACCATATGGAAAGAGACCCAAAATTCTCTTTTACAGGCTTCATCTCGCATGAAAAAGTTTGCCGATAAGAAAAGAAGAGCTCCCCCCATTTTTTCTCCCGGAGACAAGGTATGGCTCTCCGCTAAATATGTCCGCTTCCGTGTCCCCAGCTACAAACTGGGACCACGCTATCTTGGTCCTTTCAAAATCTTGTGCCAAATTAATCCTGTCTCTTACAAACTTCTTCTTCCTCCTTCTCTTCGTATTCCTAATGCCTTTCATGTCTCTCTTCTTAAACCACTCATCATCAACCGTTTCTCTCCCAAACTTGTTTCTCCCACTCCTGTTTCCGGTACCTCTGACATTTTCTCCGTAAAGGAGATACTGGCCTCCAAGACGGTCAGAGGAAAAAAAAATTTCTAGGTCGATTGGGAGGGCTGTGGTCCTGAAGAGAGATCCTGGGAACCTGAGGACAACATCCTAGACAAAAGTCTGGTCCTCAGGTTCTCAGGCTCCAAGAAGAGGGGGAGACCCAAGGGGGGGTACTGTTACGCCGAGCGCTCCGGGTCCCCGCTCCTCCCCGGAGCGCTCGACACATCCTCGCTACTGCAGCGCCCCGGTCAGATCCACTGGATGCTCGCGATGCGCACCCCGGCTCCCGTACCTGACTCGCTCTCCGTCGGTCCTGTCCCGGCGCGCGCGGCCTCGCTCCCTAGGGCGCGCGCGCGCCGGGTCTCTGCGATTTAAAGGGCCACTGCGCCACTGATTGGCGCAGTTGTTCTAATTAGTGTGTTCACCTGTGCACTCCCTATGTATACCTCACTTCCCCTGCACTCCCTCGCCGGATCTTGTTGCCATTGTGCCAGTGAAAGCGTTTCCTAGTGTGTTCCTAGCCTGTGTTCCAGACCTCCTGCCGTTGCCCCTGACTACGATCCTTGCTGCCTGCCCCGACCTTCTGCTACGTCCGACCTTGCTCTTGTCTACTCCCTTGTACCGCGCCTATCTTCAGCAGTCAGAGAGGTTGAGCCGTTGCTAGTGGATACGACCTGGTTACTACCGCCGCTGCAAGACCATCCCGCTTTGCGGCGGGCTCTGGTGAATACCAGTAGTAACTTAGAACCGGTCCACTAGCACGGTCCACGCCAATCCCTCTCTGGCACAGAGGATCCACCTCCTGCCAGCCGAATCGTGACAATAAGTTTTATAAGTTTAAAAACACGGGGGTCCGCTTGGCGTAATCCTCACCCCTGGGGACTGCCGGGGTGTCGTGCAGGAGATCACAGGGGGGGGGGGGGTGCCCTCTCCTGCATGACACCCAGGCAGTCCCCAGGGAGGGGGCATTACAACCCCAGCGCGAATTGCTAGCCGACACGGATATACACTGTTTGGGTATCTCCGGCCCTCCCATTAAGATACTTTGTGCAGGGGTAGACACGCTCCCTTCCTGGGGACTGTCAGGGTGCAATGAAGGAGATTGTGAGGGGTCCCAGCGGTCGGTTTTACTGCACTGGATGCCCTCACACAGCTCTGTAGACAGGAAAGCAAGGATGTTTTGGGGATCAGAGTAGAGCAATTCAAAGCTTTTTTTTCTATACTAGTTAAACATAACAAAATCTGTAGAAATTTGGTTTCCCTGCAATGCTACGTTTTTTGTTCTTAAATTTTTGTCCTTTAATTCATCACCATTTTCCCATTTCATCCCACAAATTTTTTTTTTATTGTTTTGCAACAAAAGATGTACCGTAATTAAACTAAAGAATAACATTAAAGGCCTTCTGCGGCCAAAAACAAATTATACCCTATGCACAGGGGGGATAAGTGTTTGATCACAGGGGTCCAACTACTGGGACCCCCCACGATCTACTGCACGGGGCCACGGGCGTGCCGGCCACAGCATGACGTCGCGGCCAACACGCCTCCTCCATGTAGCTTTATGGGAGAGGTGGGGAGGCCTCCCTGCCTCTCCCATAGAACTGTATGGGGAGGGGGCGTAACCGTCTACCTCTCTAGGTCGACGCTACGCACATTAGCGCTCTCACTGAGCGCTAATGCGGGGGCCCCATACAGGAGATCGGGGGGGGTCCCAGCAGTCGGACCCCTCGCGATCAAACATTTATGTCCTATCCTGTGGATTGGGGATAAGTTGTAAACGCTGCAGATGTCCTTTAAAATGTAAAATTGGTTGGTTATTCAGCTCTCCTACCCTCTGCAGTATCTCAGTTAATGGGTAGCTGTAGAGTTGCAGCTGTAGCAAAATCAGTAAAGAATAGAAAATCCACCACATAGGAATTCCTGCTCTTTCGTGGTTTATTATAAACGCATAAAAACAAGATCCAACCTCAGTATAACACAGAAATTATCAGATGTAATGCATCATATAACAAACATAACACTTTGCAGACTGAAGTCCTTTTGAAAATAGATTACATAGTTGGCACCTGATAGTTGGCACTTGTGTATTTACCGGAAAGCATGTGTGGTAACTATGACGTACAAAAGAGAAGATATAAAAAATGTACAACTTGACAACTTGAAAAATTATCTTTCATACCAATTTATTGCCAGAAAAATTGAAAAGTATGGCTCTTAGAAAATAGATCAATATCCTTCTCCGCAGGATAAACGGTAATGATTTGTTCATTTGCATTGAGGTCTGCTATTGGTACCCAAATTAAAACCTATATATGCCATAACTGTTATGTCTGTATTATGGTTTCATACAGTGTCATTTTCTCTATTAGTACCAAGATATGCTTAGATTGTACTTGCATAACAATACTTCTTTTAATGTACATGCACCTGCAAAAAAAAGTGTTAAACTTTTCACTAAAAATATGTTAATAAAAGAAAATGGATTAAAAAAAAACTTTCACTGAAAAATTATACAGGTAACAGGATATAGGGAATTGTTGCATTTGCAAAAAAAAGGAAAAATACTTCTGCTTTGGGAATTGATATGGGGAAAATATGTGGCCCAAGAGCAAGGATCAAACATGATTGATAAAAGCTTCAAACATCATCCCCTAGTTCAGAGAAACCAGTTATACATGTGTTCCCAAAGATTTGTGGCTGAGGAGACTAAATCGTTTTTAGGCAGCAGTAGATAGACCTGTGCAGGGGTGGACTGACACCTCATGGGGCCCCTGATCATAAAGGGATAGGATCACAGGGCCCCCGTGTGGCCTTTATAGATGCCCCACTCACAATATCATTTATTTCTCCTCCTGTACAGTTTGCTGAGGGTGATATTACTCTGGTTGCTTCCATCACACTCCTGTCACTCTTAGGCAGCCTGTGCATGCTGAGATCTCACAGTAATAGGAATGTGGTGACTGCCACCATGCTCCTATTGGAACTGAATCTGGTATCTGATGTCCAGAAGGGAGTCGCAGTGCTGGCGCTGCCTGCATCACTGGCGTACACTTATGGGGAAGGTGGAGTCAGCACACCTAGGCGTCAGGCACTAGAGAGGCAGGCTTCCTCTAGTGCCGAAAGCTTGGCTGCACTGACTCCTCCCCTTGTAAGTGAAGGCAGCACAGCAGTGAGTACATGCTGTTAGTGTACATTGGTGCGGTACCCCTGTACAGTAAAGTACTGCTTACACTTACAGCTTGTACCGCCCTGGCCCTTGCCTGAGAGTGATAGGAGTGTGATTATGGCTGGAGGGAACAGGAGAATAAGACACGATGTAGCAGCAGAATAGTGGCTGCAGCTCTGGAGGTGACTAGAGTATAAGAATTGATTCAGGAGCAGAATAGTGGCTGCAGCTCTGGAGGTGACTAGAGTATGAGAATTGATTCAGAAGCAGAATAGTGAGTGCAGCTCTGGAGGTGACAGAGGATAAGACATGATGTAACAACAGATTAGTGACTTCGGCTCTGGAAGGTGAAAGGAGGATAGGACATGATGTAACAGCAGAATAGTAACTGTAGCCCTGGAGGTGACAGAAGGATAAGATATGATGTAACAGCAGAATATTGGCTGAAGCTCTGAAGGTGACTGTAGGATAAGGCTAAGCTCACATTGTCGTTGAGCCCTATCCCGTTCTGAGTCATTTATTTTATTTTTTTTGCACCGAACTGACCCCAAAACCGGTCAGAGCACAACTGACACAACTTGGTCCCGACTGATCCTATTGACTTGAATGGAGTCCATCGGGGTATTTTCCTAAAATTTAGCAGAGAAAAGTTAAGGCATGCACTCCGCTAAACTCATGTTGTTCTAATGGACTGGCTAACAGAGCTCCATATACCGTAGCATGACGGCAATGTGCACAAGCCCTAAGGCATGATGTAGCGCAGGAACTGTGAGTCCTTAAGCACTCTACTAACAGAATTAGATGTATATGCCCCCCTGCCTCTGTTCTATTTGCTCCCAGGCCTCATGTCCCCCCCCCCCCCCCCCCCTCCTTGCTACCCTCCTGCACTGGCTGTTAGAAGATGAAAAATCATGCAAGCTGGAGTTCTGTATATGATCTTGTATATTGTATACCCTGTATATTCTGATCTATAGAGCCAGCAACTTCTGCAATAGGTGGCCCCCCTCAGGCCCGGACCCTCGGGCAGTGCACCGAATACCTGACCTGTAAGTCTACCCCTGGTGCTGTGTATAGTATGGAAGGAGGGTTAGAATTGTGTTGGAGCTATAAAACAGAAAATCTCGGAACACAAATTTTTAAGCTGGCCACGATGGAGATTAAGACTCCCCTGTGAACAACACTTTAGATCATCAGCTAAACAGACTGTATTTTGTAGACAATTCTCATGTGAAATAGGATCAGGCAGGTTTTCCTGCATAAAGAAATAGATAGGAGTGTGGTCTAACCACAAAATCAAACCCAACCTTGCCTCCACAATTAGATCTACAAGGAAATGAGTAATGAGAAAATAGTCTATGTGACTATTTGCATGAGCTGGAGTAACTGTAATCGCTGGAAGTAGGGTAAATGATACTCTAGACATCTATTTTATGTATACAAAAATGGTGTCTCTAGAGAGTGTTGATGGCTGTTGAAGTGAAGGAAGACTTTCCCATTGTTGCACCAATAAGATGGATTAATTAAAGGAGTACCTGGGCCCTGCCTTCTGCCTGTTTCCCAGCCTTCTTACATGACACTGCGCTCAGTGTATCACTGGCTGAAGTGGGACATTGCTGCGGGCGGCGATACACTGATCATGTGTGATGATCCGTGCACACGGAAACAGGAAGACTGAGCCAGAAGACAGAAGAGCTATATCAAGGAGCGGCGGAAGGTGAAAACGTTTTTTTTTTTTTTACTTTTTGCAGCCCAGGCACAATGGGATCATAAAAAAAGGGCTACTGTACTCCTTTAAAGGACATGGTTAGATCTCCACCTAGCACTAACAATCAGCAAAATCATGCAGGAAATAGACAGTACAAGCAAAATCTATTTTGACCCTGGTTAGGGAAATAAACATTAGCAATCGAAAATTGGCAGGAAGCATTAGAGATTTTATTACAATGGGATTGAATGACTTGCCAAATACTATAAACATTCCTTTCAGTTTCTATAGTATAATTGAGAATAGTATCCAGAGATACAAATAGGTGTACGATTTGTACAGAAGTGTGTCTCCTTAAGATGGAGCACAGAGGCTTGCTGTTTGTGACTAAAGTATGCTTCACATTATTGTTTAATTCCTTACTATTAAAGTCCGGTTAGATTTTTACCTTTGATAAACCCTGTAGATTATTAGTGTGGAAAACTATTTTCAGTTCCCGAATAGTAGTTTTTATTAGCCACAAGAGAATGGATTCCTACTTGGGACCTGTACTGGCAGCTATTATTAACATTTGACCGCTAAGCGGTCACTAAGACCCTAAATTTCCCACCCAATATAAAACTTAACGTTTAATGAGCCAAGATTAAAATAACCTCACACATATTGATCCATAATGCATTGATTGGCATGACACTGCATGCTATATTAAGTGAATTGAAAAGATAGATTGTGGCTGCAGTCCACAATCTATGGTGTGAGACAATTAAAAATCTAACACATTGCCCGCCCGCCCGACGTTTCGCCACAGGCTGTGGCTTTATCAAGGGCTAAGAGGCAAATGGCGTGCAAACAAGCCTTGCAGGGGTTTAAATAACCTCCTGTTTCTGACGTCATTGAAACATGTCACTTCCTGTATTATCATGACATCTCATTGGTCACAATCCCATGCAGACTATTGATTGATCGCTTCCTGGCCAATAGAATTTAGACCAGGATGCATCCTGCTATCTTCACTTGATTGACAGCATCCTTGACCAACCAGCAGAGTCCATTCATACTTCTGAACTCCTTATTGGTGCCGGAAGTTGTCCACGTATGTGCGCCATTAATCCTGCGCTAACTGATAGATTCCCGAACCTCCGGTATGGGCGCATGCGCAGTGCGGATGCGCAAAGGAACGTGCGCGAGTACTTAGTCATATACAGCCACTAACCAGGAAGCTGCGCGAAAACATATGCGCCGGCACTTAGCCGATTTCTACCTTCATTGCATTATGGTGCGCACATGGCTATAGTTATAGAGACTGTAATACACAATACAACCACTCAATGTTGACACACAACTGCGCAGCAGGAGTATCGCTAACCTAATTCGAGAACACTAAATTAGTTACTACCTGGCGACATTGAGGCAACTAACCTGGCAACAGTGGTATAGAACATCAAGGCAAAGGAGTATTATTCATAATACCGCTAAGATCGTGTGATCAATAGTAAAAAGGTGACTAGTACTCGTCATGTTCTGCATGGGTTTAGTCATAATTAATTCATATCATCAAACAGAAAATCATCATGAGTGTAGTTATTAGTAAAAGGCTCATAACGGCTCTTCTGTATAGTATCAATTGTAATGAGTGATTCCTGTCCTACAAGAAGGCTGCATAGGTGAAGCCTTCATTCAGTCCATTTGGACTTTGGGATTTTAATCTCCAAATCCATCGGGCTTCTTCTTGAAGCAGTCTGGTGTTAAGATTGCCACGTCTCGGACCCAGTTTACACTGAGTAATGCCACAGAAACGTAATTCAAAGGGAGCATCATTGTGTACAGTCCTCATATGCCTCGCAATTGGCGTATCTTGATAGGTGTTAATAGTACTTATATGTTTCGAAATGCGCCTACGCAACTGTTGGACTGTCTTTCCTACATAAACTTTAGGACAGTTGCATGTGGCTAAGTACACTACTCCCATCGTCTGACAGGTAATGAAATCCCTAATTTGATATTTCCGATTATCAATCGGATTAGAGAATTCTTTTGTACGTGGCATGTACTTACAAAAATTGCACCGTCCACATGGGTGTGATCCTTGGATTGATGATTTCAACCAACTGGATGCAGACTCCTCTGCATAAAAACTCCTAACTATTTGGTTTTGAATGTTAGGTCCTCTACGATAGGTTATAGAGGGGTGAGTAGAGATCACCTCCCTAAGGTCATTGTCCACCTGTAATATAGACCAATATTTCTTTAGTATATTCATAATTTTTTGATTGTGTTGATCAAAAGTTCCGATGCACCTGATGATCTTTTGGCCACTATTATCTTTAGCCACATTGTGATCACGTAACAATTCAGATCTTGGAGTAGCCCTAGCTCTGGCAAAAGCCTTATGGAGGATTTTCTTGGGATATCCTCTATTGGTGAAGCGTCTATACAGGAGATCACATTCTTCTTGAAATTTAAGAGGATCAGAGCAATTCCTTATAGCTCGTAGATATTGACTGATTGGGATACCTCTCTTCAATGGTACAGGGTGATAACTCTTCCAATTAAGAAAACTATTGGTTGACGTGGGTTTACGATATATAGAAGTGTGAATGTGACCAAGTGAATCGATGGTGATAGTGAGGTCAAGAAAGTGAAGAAATTTATCGTGAATTTCAGAAGTAAAGTGCATATTGATATAATTAGTGTTAAGTGCTTGAACGAAGGATTGAAATAATTGTGTAGTGCTGTCCTAAAAAATCAATATATCATCTATATAACGACCCCAAAATAAAATGTGAGAATTAAATTCTTGAAAAGTGTCAGAGAAAACGTGAGTGTCTTCCCACCACCCTAAGAATAAATTAGAATAATTCGGTGCACAAGGAGTGCCCATAGCAGTGCCTTTCAACTGAAAATAAAAGTGCCTATCAAAAAGGAAAAAATTGTGAGTAAGTAGAAAACGTAAAAGAGTCAAAACAAATTGATTGTGTGCTGTGTACTGAAGACCTTTAGTAATTAAAAAATATTGTACAGCATTAATTCTGTACTGGCAGCTATCACCTGTATAAGGATCTCTCATATGGCGTTGGCATGATACATATAACTTTATAAATAGAAAGGGCACCTTCCCTCTAGGGAAAAAAAGCATATTCAGCATTTTCCTGGAGGGTCACCTTAAAAAACGTAAGTATAGATTGTAAATTGCACTTAAAATGAATGTGTCGCATAAATTTTTATATTTTACCAATTATGTTTTATTTTAGAGCAAGATAGTGATAGATGATCTTTCTAAATTATTTCTATTTTCTGACTGTACTTTTTTTGTATATTTTTTTAATTGTATTTTTAGTACATTATCATGGGGGCAGCCATCTTGCTTGGTTTGTTTTAACCCCTTAAGGACTCAGCCCATTTTGGCCTTAAGGACTCAGACAATTAAATTTTTACGTTTTCATTTTTTCCTCCTCGCCTTCTAAAAATCATAACTCTTTTATATTTTCATCCACAGACTAGTATGAGGGCTTGTTTTTTGCGCGACCAGTTGTCCTTTGTAATGACATCACTCATTATATCATAAAATGTATGGCGCAACCAAAAAACACTATTTTTGTGGGGAAATTAAAACGAAAAACGCAATTTTGCTAATTTTGGAAGGTTTTGTTTTCACGCCGTACAATTTCTGGCAAAAATGATGTGTGTTCTTTATTCTGAGGGTCAATACGATTAAAATGATACCCATTATTATATACTTTTATATTATTGTTGCGCTTAAAAAAAAATCACAAACTTTTTAACCAAATTAGTACGTTTATAATCCTTTTATTTTGATGACCTATAACTTTTTTATTTTTCCGTATAAGCGGCGGTATGGGGGCTCATTTTTTGCGCCATGATCTGTACTTTTTTTTGATACCACATTTGCATAAAAAAAACTTTTAATACATTTTTTATATATTTTTTTTTAATAAAATGTATTAAAAAAGTAGGAATTTTGGACTTTTTAAATTTTTTTTCGTTCACGCCGTTCACCGTACGGGATCATTAACATTTTATTTTAATAGTTCGGACATTTACGCATGCGGCGATACCAAATATGTCTATAAAAAATGTTTTTTACGCTTTTTGGGGGTAAAATAGGAAAAAACGGACGTTTTACTTTTTTATTGGGGGAGGGGATTTTTCACTTTTTTTTTACTTTTACTTTTACATTTTTTTACATTTTTTTTTACACTTGAATAGTCCCCATAGGGGACTATTCATAGCAATACCATGATTGCTAATACTGATCTGTTCTATGTATAGGACATAGAACAGATCAGTGTTTTCGGTCATCTTCTGCTCTGGTCTGCTCGATCACAGACCAGAGCAGGAGACGCCGGGAGCCGCACGGAGGAAGGAGAGGGGACCTCCGTGCGGCGTTATGAATGATCGGATCCCCGCAGCAGCGCTGCGGGCGATCCGATCGTTCATTTTAATCGCGAACTGCCGCAGATGCCGGGATCTGTATTGATCCCGGCACCTGAGGGGTTAATGGCGGACGCCCGCGAGATCGCGGGCGTCGGCCATTGCCGGCGGGTCCCTGGCTGCGATTAGCAGCCGGGATCAGCCGCGCATGACACGGGCATCGCTCCGATGCCCGCGGTTATGCTTAGGACGTAAATGTACGTCCTGGTGCGTTAAGTACCACCTCACCAGGACGTACATTTACGTCCTGCGTCCTTAAGGGGTTAAACAGCATTTTAGTGATATGCTTTACTGCAAGCTGTCACGATTCGGCTGGCTGGAGGTGGATCCTCTGTGCCAGAGAGGGATTGGCGTGGACCGTGTCGGTGGACCGGTTCTAAGTTGCTACTGGTATTCACCAGAGCCCGCCGCAAAGCGGGATGGTCTTGCAGCGGCGGTAGCAACCAGGTCGTATCCACCGGCAACGGCTCAACCTCTCTGACTGCTGAGATAAGCGCGGTACAAGGGAGTAGACAAGAGCAAAGTCGAATGTAGCAGAAGGTCGGGGCAGGCAACAAAGATCGTAGTCAGGGGCAACGGCAGGAGGTCTGGAACACAGGCTAGGAACACACAAGGAAACGCTTTCACTGGCACAATGGCAACAAGATCCGGCGAGGGAGTGCAGGGGAAGTGAGGTATAAATAGGGAAGTGCACAGGTGAAGATACTGATTAAAACCCATGCGCCAATCAGTGGCGCACCTGCCCTTTAAATCGCAAAGACCCGGGACAGCACAGATGGGGAACGAGTCTGATAAGCGGGTCGGGATGCGCATCGCGAGCGAGCGCATCCCGCATCGCGAATCGCATCCCGGCTGGGGACATTATCGCAGCGCATCCGGTCAGCAGGTCTGACCGGGGCTCTGCGAACAGGAGAACGCTGTGAGCGCTCCGGGGAGGAGCGGGGACCCAGAGCGCTCGGCGTAACACAAGCATCTTGGGCATAGGCACAATGAACATCTCAAGTCCCAATTATTTGTATGGAACAGGCTTGTAAGCATGCTCTGTGACATGTGCAGAGGTCATTGTTCAGAGAAGAGGAGGCTGAGCTCCTATTGTCTTTTCTATCCACTGGTGTCACTGTAATGCTGTACTGACCACTTTCTGGCAGCCTCCTCCTTATCATTACAGACAGAACAGGAAGTCTCAGCTTTATATTAGGCCTAGTGGCCAGACTGCAAACTGCAATATTTTAGGATTATTTTAGAATTTAGATTGTAACATGGAAAATTAGAAAAAAAAATCATCAAACATTCTAAAAAAATATGTTTAACATAAAAACTTGATTTGAACTATACGTCATTTTCTGAGGACACATTCCCCTTGAGCAAAATGTTACATTTTATTTCGACAGTTGCAGAGGAATAGTAGATTCCACCTATAACTTGTTTTAATATAAAGATTTATTCCCTAGATCTTATCACATAAATGAGTCCGCCAACTTGCCTGCAGCATGCCTGTCTTCCCTCATTTTACATTATAGTAGGTCTACACTTTTGGATCATTTATTATTCCACTTTATATAAAGCTGACTTTTCCGTAGTCTACAGTCTGTTTGGCCCCAAGCAGATGTTAAGACATTTATCTCTGTCATCTGAATATTAGTTAATATTACAGCATATCAAATCACTACAGACAAATGTCTCCCATGTTCAGTGCTGTGAAAATTATGACCTAGTCACTTAGACATTAACTTGCACAACTTCCTATTGCAAGTATAACTGTGAAGAATGATGGTGTCAGAAATGGGTGCAGCTTAGTTCATTGACCATGTAGAACAACATTAATTATTTAGCTGCTCCCTGGTTCACAATCACTATTCAGAGCAGAGTGTGATTTATCAAAAGGGGCGGTATATGACCTGGATCATTATTTACAGGTAGTTTAAAGGGTATTCTGGTATTTAAAAAAAAACAAAACAAAAAAAAAACAACAACTGGCTCCAGCCAGGGATCGGGTGAAAAATAAATTTGCTGTCATTCTAGGGCCTCGACTCTGGTGGTCCCCACCAAAAGTCCTGAAGTACATTGTGCACCTGATATTGCAGCCAGTCACCGGCCTCAGTAACATTATTTCACACTTCCAGCAGGGAACATTGGAGCAGCAGTAGACTAAGGTAGTATTTCCCAACCAGGGTGCCCCCAGGTGTGGCAAAACTACAACTCCCAGCATGCCTGGACAGCCAAAGGCTGTCCAGGCATGCTGGGAGTTGTAGTTTTGCCACACCTGGAGGCACCCTGGTTGGGAAACACTGGACTAAGGGATGAGTAAAGTTTGTTTTTTCACCCTGGTCCCTGAGTGTAAGCAAAAATAAAAAACACAACCCAGAAAACCTCGTTAAATATACTTACATATTTTTGTTTCTAGGATTAGCAGCATAGATGATTTGTATATTTACTAAATATACTTGATAAAGCTATAGTGCTTTGTTACCTTAAAGGGGTACTCCGGTGAAAACCTTATTTCTTTTAAATCAACTGGTGGCAGAAAGTTAAACATATTTGTAAATTACTTCTATTAAAAAATCTTAATCATTCCAGTACCTATTAGCTGCTGAATGCTACAGAGGAAATTCCTTTCTTTTTGGAACACTGATGACATCACAAGCACAGTGCTCTCTGCTGACATCTCTGTCCATTTTAGCAACCATGCATAGCAGATGCATAGCAGATGTATGCTAAGGGCAGCATGGTGGCTTAGTGGTTAGCACTGCTTGGGTTCAAATCCCACTAAGGACAACAATAAATAAAGCATTGTTATTATAACGTCAGCAGAGAGAACTGTGCTTGTGATGTCATCAGAGAGCATTCCAAAAAGAAAATAATTTCCTCTGTAGTATTCAGCAGCTAAGAAGTACAGGAAGGATTAAGATTTTTTAATAGAAGTAATTTACAAATATGTTTAACTTTCTGCCACCAGTTGATTTAAAAGAAAGAAGGTTTTCACCAGAGTACCCCTTTAAAAGGCAGGCTCTGAAAAAAGATCTGCTCCTTTTAACTATTACTAGTGAGTGATCTTTCAACAGTTCCAAATGATATGAAAATTGTAAAAATCGGGTTCCTAGTGAAAAAAACTTCTAGTTCTGATTATATAATGTGTGTTCTGGAGAACAACAGTGCTTTGTACTAAAAACTGAGCATTTTACAATATTAAAGGGGTTATCTGTCTTTGTAAAATTATCTTTAATATAAAAATATGCACCCATCCCAATATAATCCTATCACATGACCACAGACGCTGTCTGTGACGTTTTGTCTTGTAAAGTGTCACTGATAATCCCACCATGCCCTCAACTGACCAGACAAAATGCCACAGACCATGTGCCACTTAGTTTGCCCCTGAAAAACTTTCCCCCTCATGACATGCGACATAGACCTGTGCCCATCCCACTCTTCTGCACACTCATTGTAACAGCACCGCAGTCTGTATGAGGAGACAAATTCCTATAGAGCTGATCTGCCAGTCCATACAAAGTGTAGCTCTCCTTGTTGAAGCGTATCTGTCAGATATCACAAAAAATATTTGTGTTATCTGATACTCAGTACATAATCCTGATCATGCACATGTAAGTTTTATGTTCTGTAAATTTATATTGTGATATCTCCCATAAAATACATTTTACAGCTGATCAATGTGTTTTTCATCCTTCCAAAAGGAGGGGGTGCGTCCCTCTCTTGCCTGCACTGTGATGACTCCTCACCCTCCCTCACTTTGCTGACTCACTGCTCTGGGAAGCCTGGCAGCCCTGCTCTGTAACCCTTTCCTCTCTGGATTTATGCTGTACACACACACACACACACACACATACACACACAAATGATTATTGGAGATTGCCTTTACTCTACCACCAAAGACAATATGGTGAGTGAATAACTTACATCTTCCTAAATTAGTGTTAAAAGTAGTTTTTTATGCATACATTTCTATATGTTCCTATGTCATTCACGTGAATCGTCCTTTGCCAGTCCTGTAATGCTGGGACTTGTAGTTTTGGAATAGTTGGAGGTACAGTGTTTGGAAAACTCTCTTTTTTGCAGCAGCAGCTGTGTTGCCTTCAGCTGTGTACCTACAGCTTTTGCAAAACTACAACTCCCAGCATGCCCAGACATCCTTTGACTGTTCAGGCATGCTTGGAGTTGCAGTTTTGCAACAGCTGGAGGCACATTTTTGTTAAAACTTTGTCAAAACGCGGTCACATGTGGGGGGAGTCTATTGTTCTGGCACTATGGGGGCTTTGAAAACACATGTGGCCTTCAATTCCGGACACATTTTCTCTTCAAAAGCCCAATGGCGCTCCCTCTCTTCTGAGCATTGTAGTCGGCCCGCAGAGCACTTTCCATCCACTAATGGTGTATGTTACTACTCAGAAGAAATGGGGTTACAAATTTTGGGGGGCTTTTTTTCCCATTTTCCTTTGTGCTAGTGTAAATTTTTTTATTTTTTTACACTAACAGGCTGGTGTAGACCCCAACTTTTCCTTTTCATAAGGGGTAAAAGGAGAAAAAGCCAGCAAAATTTGTAGTGCAATTTCTCCCGAGTATGGAAATACCACATATGTGTCCCTAAACTGTTTCCTTGAAATACGACAGGGCTCCGAAGTGAGAGAGCACCATGCGCATTTGAGGACTAAATTAGGGATTGCATAAGGGTGGACATAGGGGTATTCTATGCCAGTGATTCCCAAATAGCGTGCTTCCAGCTTTTGCTAAACTCCCAGCATGCCTGGACAGTCAGTGGCTGTCCGGGAATGCTGGGAGTTGTTTTTTTGCAACAGCTGGAGGCTCCGTTTTGGAAACACTGCCGTACGATACATTTTTCCTTTTTATTTGAGGGGACAGTGTAAGGGGGTGTATATGTAGTGTTTTACCCTTTATTTTGTGTTAGTGTAGTGTAGTGTTATTGTACATTCGCACTGGTGGGGGTTTACGGTGAATTTCCCGTTAGGAGTTTGCACTGCGGTGAAATATTTGCCGCAGCTCAAACTTGAAGCAGGAAACTCACTGTAAACCCGACCGTGTGAATGTACCCTGTACATTCACATGGGGGGGGGAACCTCCAGCTGTTTCAAAACTACAACCACCAGCATGTACTGACAGACCGTGCATGCTGGGAGTTGTAGTTTTGCAACAGCTGGAGGCACACTGGTTGGAAAACCTTCAGTTAGGTTCTGTTACCTAACTCAGTATTTTCCAACCAGTGTGCCTCCAGCTGTTGCAAAACTACAACTCCCAGCATGTACTGATCGCTGAAGGGAATGCTGGAAAATGTAGTTATGCAACAGCTGGAGGTACACAACTACAACTCCCAGCATGCCGAGACAGCTGCTTGCTGTTTGGGCATGCTGGGATTTGCAGTTTTGCAAAATCTGGAGGGCTACAGTTTAGAGACCACTGCACAGTGATCTTCAAACTGTGGCCCTCCAGATGTTGCAAAACTACAAATCCCAGCATGCCCAGACAGCAAATTGTAGCCCTCCAGATGTTGCTAGGCAACTCACCGGCTGCCATCCTCTGCTGCCGGCAATCGCCGCCGCCAATGGGTAAGTGGACTTTCGCGCCGGTCACGATCGGTTCCCCCGCTCTGTCCGGACTACAGTGGGTGGGCAGAGCGGGGGAACCAAACATTAACCCCCCCCCCCCCCCCCCCGATCTGCTATTGGTTGTTGCTTCTGAACGACCAATAGCAGGGATAGGAGGGGTGGCACCCCCGCCACCTCTCTCCTATCCCTTCAGGGGGATCATGGGTGCCTTGGACAACCCCGATCCCCCTTATTTTCCGGGTCACCAGGTCACCAGAGACCCGTATGACCCGGAATCACCGAAAATTGCTGTTGTGAATTCACTGGCGATTTGCGGCGATCACCGACATGTGGGGGGGGGGTATCAGGACCCCCCTGGGCATTTGGTGCCTGCTGATAGATATCAGCAGTCACCCCGGTCCGTTCCCCGCCCGGCACACGGCGGGGACCGAAATTCCCACGGCCGTACGCAGTCACCCTTGTCACGATGCCGGCTGGCAGGAGGTGGATCCTCTGTGCCAGAGAGGGATTGGCGTGGACCGTGCTAGTGGACCGGTTCTAAGTCACTACTGGTTTTCACCAGAGCCCGCCGCAAAGCGGGATGGTCTTGCTGCGGCGGTAGTGACCAGGTCGTATCCACTAGCAACGGCTCAACCTCTCTGACTGCTGAAGATAGGCGCGGTACAAGGGAGTAGACAGAAGCAAGGTCGGACGTAGCAGAAGGTCGGGGCAGGCAGCAAGGATCGTAGTCAGGGGCAACGGCAGGAGGTCTGGAACACAGGCTAGGAACACACAAGGAAACGCTTTCACTGGCACAATGGCAACAAGATCCGGCCAGGGAGTGCAAGGGAGAAGATCAGATATAGCCAGGGAGCAGGTGGGAGCCAATTAAGCTAATTGGGCCAGGCACCAATCATTGGTGCGCTGGCCCTTTAAGTCGCAGAGAGCTGGTGCGCGCGCGCCCTAGAGAGCGGAGCCGCGCGCGCCAGCACATGACAGCAGGGGACCGGGACGGGTAAGTGACCTGGGATGCGATTCGCGAGCGGGCGCGTCCCGCTGTGCGAATCGCATCCCCGACGGCCATGACAGTGCAGCGCTCCCGGTCAGCGGGACTGACCGGGGCGCTGCGGGGAGAGAGACGCCGTGAGCGCTCCAGGGAGGAGCGGGGACCCGGAGCGCTAGGCGTAACAGTACCCCCCCCCTTAGGTCTCCCCTTTTTTTTGTCCGGAAACTGCCTCCCCTGGGGTGAGGACACCGGGAAAGAATGGAGGGTTTCCTCAACGGCAGGCAGTACAGCAGGAGTGGGAATGGGGAGGGAGGGCAGAGGGCGAAGCCTGGCACGGGGCAGTGTGACACCAGGACGGGGGCCATGAGGAGGCACTGAGGTTTGCCTGACGGGACTGGGAGGGGGGGAGAGGCACTTCCTATGGCAGGCAGAGTCCCAGTTCTTGATCTCCCCGGTGGTCCAATCAAGGGTGGGGGAATGAAGCCGGAGCCATGGCAGACCGAGGAGGACCTCAGAGGTACAGTTGGGTAGGACGAAGAGCTCAATCACTTCGCGATGGGGTCCGATACACATCAGGAGGGGTTCTGTGCGGTAACGCACAGTGCAATCCAGTCTGACTCCATTGACCGCGGAAATGTAGAGCGGCTTGACGAGACGGGTCACCGGGATGCGGAATTTATTCACAAAAGATTCCAAAATAAAATTCCCGGAGGCACCAGAGTCCAAGCAGGCCACGGCTGAGAGGGAGGAGTTGGCTGAAGGAGAAATCCGCACGGGCACCGTGAGACGTGAAGAAGCAGACTTAGGACCAAGAGACGCCACACCCACGTGAGCTGGGTGCGTGCGTGCGTTTCCCAGACGTGGAGGACAGATAGGGCAATCCACCAAGAAATGCTCGGTACTGGCACAGTAAAGACAGAGATTTTCTTCCCTACGGCGATTCCTCTCTTCCTGGGTCAGGCGAGACCGATCCACTTGCATGGCCTCCTCGGCGGGAGGCCCAGGCGTAGATTGCAACGGATGCTGTGGGAGAGGTGCCCAGAGATCTAAGTCTTTTTCCTGGCGGAGCTCTTGGTGTCGCTCGGAAAAACGCATGTCAATGCGGGTAGCCAAATGGATGAGTTCTTGCAGGTTGGCAGGAACCTCTCGTGCGGCCAGCACATCCTTGATGCGACTGGATAGGCCTTTTTTAAAGGTCGCGCAGAGAGCCTCGTTATTCCATGATAACTCGGAAGCAAGAGTACGAAATTGGATGGCGTACTCGCCCACTGAAGAATTACCCTGGACCAGGTTCAACAGGGCAGTCTCGGCAGAAGAAGCTCGGGCTGGCTCCTCGAAGACACTCCGGACTTCAGCGAAGAAGGCCTGGACTGTGGCTGTGGCAGGATCATTGCGGTCCCAGAGCGGTGTGGCCCAAGACAAGGCCTTTCCTGAAAGAAGGCTTACTACCAACGCCACCTTAGACCGTTCTGTAGGAAACAAGTCCGACAACATCTCCATATGCAGGGAACACTGAGACAAAAATCCACGGCAGAGTTTAGAGTCCCCATCAAATTTGTCCGGCAGGGACAAGCGAAGGCTAGGAGCGGCCACTCGCTGCGGAGGAGGTGCAGGAGCTGGCGGAGGAGATGGTTGCTGCTGTAGCAGAGGCAGAAGTTGCTGTAACATGGCGGTCAACTGCGACAGCTGCTGTCCTTGTTGGGCAATCTGCTGCGATTGCTGAGCGACCACCGTGGGAAGGTCAGCGAGACTTGGCAGCGGCACCTCAGCGGGATCCATGGCCGGATCTACTGTCACGATGCCGGCTGGCAGGAGGTGGATCCTCTGTGCCAGAGAGGGATTGGCGTGGACCGTGCTAGTGGACCGGTTCTAAGTCACTACTGGTTTTCACCAGAGCCCGCCGCAAAGCGGGATGGTCTTGCTGCGGCGGTAGTGACCAGGTCGTATCCACTAGCAACGGCTCAACCTCTCTGACTGCTGAAGATAGGCGCGGTACAAGGGAGTAGACAGAAGCAAGGTCGGACGTAGCAGAAGGTCGGGGCAGGCAGCAAGGATCGTAGTCAGGGGCAACGGCAGGAGGTCTGGAACACAGGCTAGGAACACACAAGGAAATGCTTTCACTGGCACAATGGCAACAAGATCCGGCCAGGGAGTGCAAGGGAGGAGATCAGATATAGCCAAGGAGCAGGTGGGAGCCAATTAAGCTAATTGGGCCAGGCACCAATCATTGGTGCGCTGGCCCTTTAAGTCGCAGAGAGCTGGTGCGCGCGCGCCCTAGAGAGCGGAGCCGCGCGCGCCAGCACATGACAGCAGGGGACCGGGACGGGTAAGTGACCTGGGATGCGATTCGCGAGCGGGCGCGTCCCGCTGTGCGAATCGCATCCCCGACGGCCATGACAGTGCAGCGCTCCCGGTCAGCGGGACTGACCGGGGCGCTGCGGGGAGAGAGACGCCGTGAGCGCTCCGGGGAGGAGCGGGGACCCGGAGCGCTAGGCGTAACAACCCTGGTCCGTTCCCCGCCCGGCACGCGGCGGGGACCGAAATTCCCACGGCCGTACAGGTATGCCCTTGGTCCTTAAGTACCAGGGCGTCAGGGCGTACCTGTACGTTCGTGGTCCCTAAGTGGTTAAGGCCTCTGGTCGTGCTACTCCTGCCGTAAACACCGTCTCCGGTACCATATGATTGTCATTTTAGTGTTTCCAATCCTCTGGTCAATAGAATGTGTCCCAGCATGGTTTAATTCTATCAGCAATGACCGGACAGATCTGCCTGTGGCTATTTGATTGTTGTTGTATTCTATTTTATAGTCTGCAACATAATACTGTACATAGCACCTGTGTAGACCTGTAGACCTGGTATCAACTCTCCCATAGAGATGCATGGAGGGGGCATGTCAACCACCAATTTGTGCCGCGGTCGATACACTTCATTCATGCGGAGAGCCAAGACGCCAAGCAAGAGATCGCAGGGGGTCCCAGTGGTCGAACCCCCCCCCGTGACCTGACACTTATTTTCTATCTGACGGATTGGGGAAAAGCTTTTTTTAGACTGGACTACTCCTTTAACCAAATCTTTTGATCTCTCTAGTTGTTGGTAGCTGGCACAGCTGTACTCGGACACTGCAGGTAAACCTGCCCCTGGCTGTATGATAGGTATTCCACTTAAATTTTTCTTCTTGTGCTAATTGTGTGGTTTTGTAATAGAGTGGCGATTTTCTGCAGCACAACAATATTTTTTTAGCGAATTCAACTTGAAATAAAACAGACATGGTCGCACATCCACAACATGCACCTTGATCTAATGCTTATCAGCAATATTTATTAAACTAACAGGTCGTTAGTGTACTTTATGATCATGAAGTACAAGCCCACTAGCCACGTCACAGCCACCTGTAAGTAGTGGGTCCCTAGCATCCCTAGCATAAAATGGCGCAGCACTGAGTGGCGACCACCACCACTCCAACACCAGTGCCCACAGGGGGAATGACCCAACTGGCAGAGCAGCCCCAATGCCACTCAAACCAGTCCCTGGGCCACGCCACCTCACAGACACAGCGCCGGGGCAGTAACGGACACCAAACAGCACCACACCTGGGGGAACAGATGTAAAAAGCTCACTCACCATGTGCTCCCAGTATGACACTGGGAGGCTGCCAGGAGGAATAGGGCCCTAATGCAGCTTCCTGCCAATTATATAGGCCTGGACTGAAGGGGGAGGGCAGAGTGCAGACCAAGCAAAAAAAAAAAAAAGAGGGGATAGAAAACACAATGTAAATTCAACTTGAGAAAAAACAGACATGGTCACACATCCACAACATGCGCCTTGATCTAATGCTTCGCAGCAATATTAATTAAACTAACAGGTTGTTAGTGTACTATATTTTAATAATATATATATTTTTTTGCAATGTAGGGGGTGGTTTGTATTTGGGCTAGTCGGGTTTGTGTGCCAGGACCGCTTTGTTGTCTCAGTCTGACCCTATGAGGAGTGTCCTGTGCCTGTGCACTCCTTGCCCCCTATACTATACTTGCCAATGTGCTGACAGCTCCAGACTTTCAGGACGTACTGGAAGTTGTCATTTTTCTTGCAGCTAGGATACTTCAGAAACTTCATAGTTTGCCAAGGGTCATGGGTTGTTCATCATAAAGGGGTTATCCCACAATCAAAAGTTATCTCTTATCCATAGAGTTAGGGATAGCAGATCAATTGGAACCACTGGAACCTTCACTGATCACAGGAATGGATAAAGTGCTCCACGCATACGCAACCAGCACTCCATTTATTCTCTTTGGAGCTTCTGAACACTGATATTTTTTTAAATTGCAATTTTTATCACGGTTTCAATATTCACAATAAAACTGCGGCATGTTTGCTGCAATTTTATGAATTTATAGTAATAATGCGGTTTTACTGCAATTTTAAAAATAACAAAAATTTTCAAGAAAATAACAAAAATTCTGCAATTTTCCCTTGCCTTATTGTTTTGAAATGCTTGCTTCTCAGTAGTTGTATCATTCATGGGCATCAAAATTGATCAAGTGAGTCACTAAAATCATAAATGTTATTGGAGGCACAGTCATAAAATGCAAATGCCAATTATTGTGACATTTACAATAAATGCTACTGCCTAGTACAGATGTCATAAGAGCCATTGTTGGATATGAGTGATGCTCCTTATTTCAGTGAGGATCATTCTGATGGAAATTATCTTTCATTTGTGGCATTAAAGTGGTATTCCAGGAAAAAACTTTTTTTTAGTATATCAACTGGCTCCAGAAAGTTAAACAGATTTGTAAATTACTTCTATTAAAAAAATCTTAATCCTTTCAGTACTTATGAGCTGCTGAAGTTGAGTTGTTCTTTTCTGTCTAAGTGCTCTCTGATGACACGTGTCTCGGCAACCGCCCAGTTTAGAAGCAAATCCCCATAGCAAACCTCTTCTACTCTGTGCAGTTCCCGAGACAAGCAGAGATGTCAGCAGAGAACACTGTTGCCAGACAGAAAACAACAACTCAACTTCAGCAGCTGATAATTATTGAAGGGATTAAGATTGTTTACTAGAAGTAATTTACAAATTTGTTTAACTTTCTGGAGCCAGTGGATAGAAAAAAAACGTTTTTTCCTGGAATACCCCTTTAACATTGTCCAATATAAAGTATCCTTTAGTTAAGAGCTAAGCCTTGCTTATCTACATAAGTATTAAAGTATGTGCTGAGAACACACAAATATGTATATATATATTTTTTTTACAAATTGCAGGCATTGGAATAAACCTAGAGAAATTGTCTGCTTAGCGCTTATCGTAAAGACCTTACCAGATTTTAATGTTTAGGCAAGTGAATATGGGTGAATTCACACATGGCTGAATTTGTGTAGGAATTTCTACAACTTTCCTAGTTATGGGAAATATCCCCATTAAGAAGAATGGAACTGATTTGCTACAAATTTACTGAAGGAATTCCTGCAACAAATCTGCTGCTTGTGAACTCACTCTAAATATATAACGTTTGTTTAGGCTGCCTCTCTAGAAATGTGTCAACATTATTTCTTTTGTACATTGTAAAAACATTTGAAGCTTTATTTTATAGGAAAAAATAGCCAAAACAAGTATGAACTTGTAAAATGGGGTCAACTTCCATGTACAATCACTTAGGAATGTGAGGTATTTATTAAAGGACAATGTTTACAAGTGAACTATACAACACCTGTTTAGTGCCTTAAAAAAAAGATCTAAGAGGAAATGCTAAGATTAAATAGATATAGTATCTTCTAGCAATCTTTGGATCTGGACAATACAATAATCACATTCAGATTGGAGGAGATTTATCAAAACCTGTGTAGAGGAAAAGTTGATAACTTTTTTTTTTTTCACAGGCCCTTTCCAAAATGAATGAAGCAATCTGATTGGTTGCTATGGGTAACTGGTCACAGGTTTTGATTATTATCCCCATTGTGTTATAAATATTGTCAAACTCCAGTCCTCGAGAGCTGAAATGTTTTTGTTTCCATTGCATTGTGAATAGAAGGATGAGCTACTTGTACTGAGTTCTATTTCACTCATCCTCTGGACTGTGTGTGGGAAATGTAAGTGTGGCATACACTGTAAGTAACAGAGCAACATTACTCGTGAAAATGTAGTTTAAAATTCTTTAAAAGCCTTGTTTTATGATAAACTAACATAAGACGCTACACTCACCTGTTTTATTCTACCTCTCTGTGGCCTTTGTTTACTTTCCTGTACAACGTACTTTCAGAACTACCCTGATGACGTCCCTGGGAAGCTCCCTATCTTTACCGGACCACTGAGGCCAGTCATTGGCTGCAGTGTGTTTGGAAGTAAACAAAAGCAGTAGGGCGGACCGAAGAGGCAACGTAAGACACATTTGAAAATTATTTTGACAACCCCTGTAAGCTGCTCTCTGGTTATGGCAATCTAATATCTGACCGATGCTCCCTAGAAGACTTATGTTTGGGGGAATAAAATGCACAACAAGGTTGTTTTGCCCAAAAATAAGCATCAAAAGGGCCAAGAAGCCCATTCTATAATAATTCTTTGTTAATGGCAATCTTAGAAAGAACACAAAAACTACATATATAGATAATTTTAAATCCATGGTACGAATGACTTTGATGTTTGTAGCATATAAACAGTGTTCAAGCCTCAAGAAATCTGATCTGTCAGATCAGTTTGTTTATTGAAACAATAAAAATCCTAGTGTAAAGTAGTGTTAAGTAGTGTAATCAAATGTTGTGAAACATTAACTATTCTTTCAGTTTAGTCTTAGTATCAGATGTTGGACCTGTTTCATATAGTACCTGCTGGAACCTGATGCTTTTCTGCAATAATGCCCTAGAATAACAAAAAGTAATTAGGCTTGTTTATCTGTCTTTTTGAAAATATTTGGGTGCAAGTCTCATTTTGCCTAATTTATGCAATTTATATTATTATGCAACAGGCAAAATCATTATGTTTGTAATTGTATAAAATCCAGCCTTGTTGGAAAAGTCACTCTGCTTAGAAAGAATCAGCAAGTAGGTTAATAGACATTTGGCTATAAACAGCTCTTCTCCAAAAGGAAGAAAACACAGGGGGAACTTATGAAGATCTGGCGCAGATCTGCAGCAAGTTACAAATGTGTGGGACGAACTCCTAGCATAAGTTCAAAAGTGGCCTGGATTTCTAGACAGTAATAATATCTTATGTTTTAGTCACTAGGTTCTGGAGAAGGGTTGTTGATCCAGAGATTTATTCTGATGTTTCCACCCCCAGTAGATATGATGTTCTTTGGATGCAACTCAGCATTCTTTCTCCTTCAAACACGACGAGTAGAGTTTTTACCAAAAAGTTCTATTTTGGTTTCATCTGACCATATGAATCATCCAAATGCTCTCTAGCAAACTTCAGATGGCTCCGTACATGTACTGGCTTAAGCAGGGGGACACGTCTGGCACTGCATGATTTGAGTCCCTGGCGGTGTAGTGTGTTACTGATGGCAGCCTTTATTACTTTGGTCCCAGCTCTCTGCAGGTCATTCACTAGGTCCCCCCATGTGGTTTTGGGATTTTTGCTTACCGTTTTTGTGATCATTTTGACATCACGGGGTGAGATCTTGTGCGGAGACCCAGATCAAGGGAGATTATCAGTGGTCTTGTATGTCTTCCATTTTCTAATAATTGCTCCCACAGTTGATTTCTTCACACCAAGCTGCTTGCCTATTGCAGATTCAGCAGCCTGGTGCAGGTCTACAATTTTGTTTCTGGTGTCCTTCGACAGCATTTTGGTCTTGGCCATAGTGGAATTTGGAGTGTGACTGTTTGAGGTTGTGGACAGGTGTCATTTATACTGATAACAAGTTCAAACAGGTGCCATTAATACAAGTAATGAGTGGAGGAAAGAGGAGATTCTTAAAGAAGAAGTTACAGGTCTGTGAGACTCTTGCTTGTTTGTAGGTGACCAAATACTTATTTTCCACCATAATTTGCAAATAAATTCTTAAAAAAATCAGACAATGTGATTTTATGGATTTTTTTCTCATTATGTCTCTCATAGTTAAGGTATACCTATGATGAAAATTACAGGCCTCTTTCATCTTTTTAACTCCTGAAGGACGTAGGGCGTACCTGTACGCCCTATGCCCGGTCCCGGTGTTTAAAACGGGGTCACGCCGTGACCCGGCATCACACCGGGTCGGTCCCGGCTGCTAATCATAGCCAGGACCCTGGGCTAACAGCGCGCAGCATTGATCATTGTGCCGTGCACTGTTAACCCTTCAGACGCAGCGATCAAAGTTGACCACCGCGTCTGAAAGCGAAAGTAATCGCTTCCCGGCAGCTCAGTCGGGCTGATTGGGACATCGCGATTTTATTTCTGATCAGCTGGGATGCAGGCGGAGGTCTCCTTACCTGTCTCTGCAGCGTCCGATCGTTGATTGATTGCTCCAAGCCTGAGCTACAGGCTTGAGCAATCAAGCCCCTATCTCACTAATCCGTGCAAAGCTATGGCTTTGCAGGGATCAGTATAGGAGATCAATGTGTGCAGTGCTATAGGTCCCTATGGGAGCTATAACACTGCAAAAAAAAAAAGTTAAAAAAAGTTAACAAAGGTCATTTAACCCCTTCCCTAATAAAAGTTTGAATCAGCCCCTTTTCCCATAAAAAAAAAAACTGTGTAAATAAAAATAAACATATGTGGTATCGCCACGTGCGGAAATGTCCAAACTATAAAAATATATCGTTAATTAAATTGCACGGTCAATGGCGTGCGCGCAAAAAAACTCCAAAGTCCAAAATTGTGTATTTTTGGTCCATTTTTATATCATGAAAAAATGAATAAAAAGTGATCAAAAAGTCCAATCAATAAAAAAAATGGTACCGATAAAAACTTTAGAACACGGCGCAAAAAATTAGCCCTCATACCGGCCCGTACGCAGAAAAATAAAAAGTTATAGGGGTTAGAAGATGAGAATTTTTAACATATACATTTTCCTGGATGTAGTTATGATTTTTTTCCAAAGTACAACAATATCCAACCTATATAAGTAGGGTATCATTTTAACCATATGGACCTACAGAATAAAGATAAGGTGTTATTTTTACCGAAAAATGAACTGCGTAGAAACAGAAGCCCCCAAAAGTTACAAAATTAAAATTTTTCTTCAATTTTGTCACACAATGAATTTTTTTTCCGTTTCGTCGTGGACTTTTGGGTGAAATGACTAATGTCATTACAAAGTAGAATTGGTGGCGCAAAACATAAGCCATCATATGGAATTTTATGTGCAAAATTGAAAGCGTTATGATTTTTAGAAGGTGATGAGGAAAAAATGAAAATGCAAAAACGGAAAAACCCTGCGTCCTTAAGGGGTTAAGTGGGAGAACTTGCACAATTGGTGGCTGACTAAATACTTTTTTGCCCCACTTTACATGTACAGTCATGGCCGAAAATGTTGGCACCCCTGAAATTTCACAAAAAAGGATTGCATTAACACATTTGGCCGGATGAAGCACTAGACAGTGCACAACGGAGCTTGTCACCTGTCTGTATCCCCCCCCCCCCCCCTGGTGTCTGTCCCTCTCCCATACATGTATTGTGAGTATTATGCATAAAGAAGTATTGAAGAAGTAAGATGGTGAGTGTCCGGCTTTAATTTTCCTTCTATTAATGAATATCTAACACATATTTTGCTATACACATGTTTATTCCCTTTGTGTGTGTTGGAACTAAACCCAAAAAGGGTGAAAAAAAGCTAATTGGACATAATGTCACACCATACTCCAAAAATGGTCTGAACAAAATTATTGCCACCCTTTCAAATTGTGGAAAAGAAGACTGTTTCAAGTTTGTGATGCTCCTTTAAACTCACCTGGGGGCAAGTAACAGGTGTAGGCAATATAAATATCACACCTAAAAGCAGATAAAAAGGAGAGAAGTTTACTTAGTCTTTGCATTGTGTGTCTGTGTGTGCGCTACACTAAGCATGGACAACAGAAAGAGGAGAAGAGAACTGTCTGAGGACTTGAGAACCAAAATTGTGGAAATCTATCAACAATCTCAAGGTTACAAGTCCATCTCCAGACATCTAAATTTGCCTTTGTCCACAGTGCGCAACATTATCAAGAAGTTTGCAACCCATGGCACTGTAGCTAATCTCCCTGGGCGTGGACAGAATAGAAAAATTGATGAAAGGTGTCAATGCAGGATAGTCCGGATGGTGGATAATCAGCCCCAAACAAGTTCCAAAGATATTCAAGCTGTCCTGCAGGTTCAGGGAGCATCAGTGTCAGCACAAACTAATAGTCGACATTTAAATGAAATGAAACGCTATGGAAGGAGACCCAGGACCACCCCACTGCTGACACAAAGACACAAAAATGCAAGACTACATTTTGCCAAAATGAACTTGAGTAAGCCAAAATCCTTCTGGGAAAATGTCTTGGAGACAGATGAGACCAAGATAGAGCTTTTTGGTAAAGCACATCATTCTGTTTACTGAAAACGGAATGAGGCCTACAAAGAAAATAACACAGTACATACAGTGAAATATGGTGGAGGTTCAATAATGTTCTGGGGTTGTTTTGCTGCCTCTGGCACTGGGTGCCTTGAATGTGTGTTACGATTCGGCAGGCTGGATGTGGATCCTCTGTGTCAGCGAGGGATTGGCATGGACCGTGTCGGTGGACCGTTTCTAGGGTTGCTACTGGTTTTCACCAGAGCCCGCCGCAAAGCGGGATGGTCTTGCTGCGGCGGTAGCAACCAGGTCGTATCCACCGGCAACGGCTCAACCTCACTGACTGCTGAGAAGGCGTGGGACAGAAGGACTAGGCAGAGGCAAGGTCAGACGTAGCAGAAGGTCGGGGCAGGCGGCAAGGTTCGTAGTCAATGAGGATAGCAGGAGATCTGGAACACAGGCTTTGGACAACACTAAACGCTTTCACTGGCACAAGGCAACAAGACCGGCAAGGAAGTGCAGGGGAAGTGAGGTGATATAGACAGGGAGCAGGTGGAAGCTAATTAGACTGATTGGGCCAGGCACTTGTGCACTGGCCCTTTAAATCTTAGAGAGCTGGCACGCGCGCGCCCTAGAGAGCGGAGCCGCACGCGCCAGAACATGACAGCCGGGGACCGGGACAGGTAAGTGACTTGGGATGCGATTCGCGAGCGGGCGAGATTGATTTATGATACATAGAAGAGTCTGAGGGTACAGCTAATAAAGGGAGTATAAAAGGTACAGAACAATGCAATGCCTGACACGTGAGTGTTAAAGACTGATATTCAGGGGCTAGGGGGTGAGTGAAAAGATGAGGGGATAAGAAGGGCGGCAGCAACTTATAATTTACTCTATAAGGTCAGTTACTATGTTGGTAAAGTGCTCTGTTCCCTCTACAGTCTCTCTCTGCACCATGGTGCTAATTCAGCGCAGCTCCATTCAATTGACATTTCCACCATTCCATCAACTACCGAACGTAAATGGATGGCGGCATATAATGGGAATATGCCATCACTTTGTGCATTAGAAATAACGCTATAATAGTTTTTCTAGTCATACTTTTGTCATGTAGTTCTTTGTCCACCATGGATCTTTACCATAGCATGTAAAACAGGTAAATCTAAACATGTAGGTTTTGCGCTACATTACAGAGTACTTATACTGAAGCATCATCATTATTAGCCTTTTCAAAAAATAAAAGACATTATTGTTTCTGTGATGATATCCCTCAACGCTCTGGAAACAATGAATGCCAAGAGAGGGCTGTCATGTAATAGATCTCAATTTAGTAAGGTTTGCTTGCAAATTTTTATTGTTCCGTACTTCTATTAATATTCATAATACCGATAAATACAATTTAACACACAGAGGTATAACATGAAGCTTTCATTATAATTTCTAACACCCCCCACATCTACAGTGTCCCATGTACAATACTGGTAAAGAGTAAAGCATGACATCACCCCTATAAAAGTAATCAGTTTTGATTTCACTGTGAATGAGACTGCAGTGTATGAAAAGATTAACACATTTTTAACCCCTAGACGACACAGGGCGTATATGTCTGATACTTCACGATACAGGGTGTAAGCCTTGTGCACGCTAAGGGACTTTTAGTAAGCTCATTAGCTGAGCTCACTTCATACCCAGTGAGTATCGGCTGCTATCAGCAGCCTGGCCCTCACCCTTAATGACAGTCATTGGCGATCCCGCCAATGTCTGCTGTTAACCATTTAGACACCATGATCAGGCTATATAAGCAGAGCGCTGATATCATTGATCATTGCTTTGCAATGCAGATACTGTATGTGCTGCCTCTAACTTTGCTGTAAAATAGAGTACTGTACATTTGCCAAGCCAGGTGAAAGTTTAGTGGGTAGCGATATATACATTATTGTTTGCATCACCGCACACCAAGCTGTACAGAACAAACACCGGACCAGGTGCCGGAATATTAGTCTAAAGCTTTATCTCAAATCTTGCCTTCTTACAACTGTATTCTGTACACCAGGCATCAATGTAGAATAACTAACTGTCCCACTATGTTATTAGAGCTCTGCTAAGCTGTCAAGGAGCTGGTTGGCAGCATGATTATCGACAGTTTCCAATCATGCCGAAGCCCTGGGCTATAACAAAGCCTGAAACTCAGAGGTTGTGCCAAATGAGTAAAGCAATGTATTTACAAAGTTATTTAGCTTTTAATGTAGATTCTCTTCATGTGGTAAACATTTAGCAAATTGCAACACTTTACAAGAAGAAACCTGAACAACCCACAAATTGCATTTATTAATAATTTTTTTTTGTTGCACATTGTTTGGTTAGGTAAAAAAAAACTGTGGGTTTTTGTATGATCATTTTTCTGTTAATGGTTTGTCTAAAACGTGGCCACTTTTTGTTATTGGCATGCCACAATTGTTCCAAGACATGTGCCAAATAAGGAAATCTAGTGAAACCCAATCAGATAAACATCCTAATTGGAAGAAAAAAAGTACAAGAATAGTAAATCGGGACTAATGTATTAAACTCATTTTAAAGCACCACTGTCATGATTTTTTACCCCCCCCCCCCAGACTACTACAATGTTGTTACAGATGTCCATAACATGTTTTATAACTTATAAAATAAATTTATCCAGTGCAGATAGGCGTGGCTTGGGGTTCGCAAAGCCACGCCTATCCTCTCCTTTCAGCGCTGGGATCGCTGTGTAATAAGACACAGGGCATCCACAGCGCATGCGCCCCTCCTGACATGCGCACACTGCCTCCCTGCATTGAGAGAGAGAGCACTCGCTCCCTCACTATGAGAGTGATCTCTCCCGCTGCCTATGCGCTCACTGCGCAAGTGCAGTACTATAGAAAGAGAGAGGCGCATGCACTGCATCTTACTACAACGTGGTCCCAGCGCTGAAAGGAGAGGATAGGCGTGGCGGCGGGGGGCTTTGTGAACCCCAAGCCATGCCTATCCGACTGTGTCAGACCGCTGGATAAATGTATTTTATAAGTTATAAAACAAGGAAGAGAAGCGATAAAGGTATGGTTACACTCATGTTATGGACATCTGTAACAACATTGTAGTAGTCTGGGGGGCTAACAAATCATGACAGTTGCGCTTTAACTCATTTTTATGAAAATCCCAGAGAACACTGAACAGGTCCAGGTACTAAGGGAAATACAGAGACAACGAAAAAGTTCAGGAAAGGGACTTAGTTAAATGAATTCCCCATATAAAGGGTTAAAGGGGTACTTCACTGGAAAACATTTGTAAATTACTTCTATTTAAAAATCTTAACCCTTCCAGTACTTATCAGCTCCTGTATGTTTCAGAGAAGGTTCTTTTCTTTTTGATTTTCCTTTCTGTCTGACCACAGTGCTCTCTGCTGATACCTCTGTCCATTTTAGGAACTGTCTAGAGTAGAAACAAATCTTTTTAGCAAACCTCTCCTACTCCAGACAGTTCCTGAAATGGACAGAGGTGTCAGCAGAGAGCACCGTGGTCAGACAGAAAGGAAATGCAAAAAGAAAAGAACTGATAAGGAGCTGATAAGTGCTGGAAGGGTTAAGATTTTTAATCAGAAGTAATTTACAAATCTGTATAACTTTCTGGCACCAGTTGATTTAAAAAAAAAAATATATGTTTCCCAGGGGAGTACCCCTTTAAGGCTGGTTAAGATTACAGCAGCATCTGCATGTAAGGGGATCATAGACATGAAGGGACTTAATAACTGACAACAGAGTTTCACTTTTTCTGTTAATGAAGTCATGGTTTTTTTTCTTAACAATGCACGCAACCTAATAATTAAGTAAGACACATTCAGCATCTTCTGCCAAGTGACGATTCTGTACTTGTCCTAGAAGCTTTGTCAGGAAGTTTATTGGCACACCCACCCTGGAACACACCTAGTTAACCCTTGGCATTCATCAAAACAAAGGTGTACAATCTTAGGCAACCTGAAAACTGGAAGCGAGCACTCAGTTGTGTCATCTGATCCATCTGCATGCTAATGTAGGCTTTGTGTATCACAAAAGATAATTCATCTGTCAGCGCCGATAATCAAAGGACAGGAAAGAGAACATTTTACAGTTGGAAAAAGTCCCAGGGAAGTCGGAGTGATTGTGTCTCATATACATTAACACGGTTGGGGGTGATCTGCTGAGCTCTTATTCTTTGATGTCTACCTTATTCTAAAACCAGAGGCTGGATTTTTCGGTTTGCCATGGTAAGTGAAAAACATGTTGCAATGTCGTTGAGTTTCTTGAGGTCTTTTATTTTACTGAATCATAGAAAAGTATAATAACACTGAATGCGAAACATAGGAAACCCTGTGCTTTTTTGGGCTTGAGGTCTTGTTGATGTACTGTATGCTGTAGAACAGATACTTCTTTGTGCCTGTGAAGCTTGTCTGACCAGTATCTGTTTGCCTTACCAATGAGTGTTATTTAGGACAAAAATGTGAAATGTGCTTTCTATGGAAACTTTTCCCATCACATAATAAACACTACCTCATCTCATGATCAATGATGCCACTTAAAATGTTATATGGCACTGACATATTCTACAGCACTGACCAGAGGTTTTCATTATTCACTACCATCCATATTAGGGCCCACAAATTCCCACTGGGGCT
This sequence comes from Hyla sarda, assembly GCF_029499605.1. Classification (NCBI taxonomy): domain Eukaryota; kingdom Metazoa; phylum Chordata; class Amphibia; order Anura; family Hylidae; genus Hyla; species Hyla sarda. Next base: position 234,386,811 of record NC_079191.1, read on the forward strand.
CATCATAATTCAAAATGAACCATCAGTATGATTTTGGCATGTGGGAGAAACCAGAGTATTTAAAGGAAACTGAAGCAAACAGAGGGAGAACCTACAAACTCCATGCACACGTTGCCCTTGATTAAATTTGAACCCAGTTCCCATGCATTGCAAAGACACAGTAATAACCACAGGGCCAACACATGCTATGCAATAGATATGATGCTATGCAGTAAAATATAGGGGGAGATTTATCAAAACCTGACCAGAGGACAAGTTGCTGAGTTGCCCATAGAAACCAATCAGATTGCTTCTTTCATTTTTGAAAAGCTCTGTGAAAAATTAAAGAAGCGCTCTGGTTGCTATGGGCAACTGGACAACTTTTCCTCTGCACAAGTTTTGATAAATCTCCTCCATAGTGTGTATAAGTTACTGTGTTATTTCCACTGCAACGTATTGCGTCAGAATAATAATAGAGTACATTTTCTACACCCAACAAACTATCACCCTTTGTTTTACTGTTTGTTTAATATACAGTACACCCTACAGATACACACAGAGTTTATTCACTTGGCAATACTGAGTAGTTGTACTCAAATAAACAGCTACCAATCGCATTCAAATATATTGCATTGGTTTCCTATATTTGTGAAGGGTCCTTAATGATCCTCCATAGATTCACAATACTGTATGAGAATTGCACACAGAAAGTACAGAACCTCGGGTTTTTATATCAGGACAACATTTGGGTCATCATGACAGTGCAACAATTCATAGTTACTTTCAGAAAAAGATGCTAAATTAACTGGGTCAACTAAATAAACCTAGTAACTTGATACATACTTTACCGAATTACTACATATTTTTAGTTATTTCTTGTTCACGTTTTAAGTCCAAATGCAGTGAAACCTGACAGAGATGAACAACAAAATAATCTAATGGTATTTTAGAGAAGTGTTTCACTGAAGAGGGCCGACACATTAAGGGTACGTTCACACGAGTGGATTACCTGCGGAATTTCCGCAGCATATTTGCTGCGGAAAAATCACTGCTGATTTTGCTACCATTGACTTCAATGGGTCTGAAGGAAAATCTGCAAATCTGCCTCTATTGCATATTTTCTGCTGACCCATTAAAGTCAATGGTAGCAAAATCAGCTGCGAAATTCTGCAAGTAATCCGCGGGTTTTCTGCTGCATATTTGAAAGTGGGCGGGCTCTTCTCGGCTGTCCGCAGCAGATTTTGAACTGCGGAATATCCACCACAGTCCCTACTGACTTCAATGGGGCTTCCTGCGGATTTTCCGCAGTGTACATTCCGCCGCGGAAAATCTGCTGCGGACAGCTGAGAAGAGCCCGCCCAAAAAATCTGCGCGTGTGAACGTACCCTAAGGTTAAGTTTCCACTTGGTTATTTTTCTGGCAGTTTTTGGAAAACTGCTACTGCAGTGTTTGAGCCAAAGTCAGAAGTGGATCCATAATGGAGGAGAACTGTAAGCCCTTACTTTATATGTCCTATACCTTTTGAATACATTTCTTGCTTTGGCTCAAAAACTGCAGTGGCAGATATCCAAAAACTGCCAGAAAAAAATTAAGTGGAAACTTAGCCTTAGGAGGTAAGGGAAGTGAAAATCAATCACTTGAAAGTCTGGTCTAGATAAGGCTGGGTTCACACTACGTTTTGTCCCATACGGGAGCGCATACGGCAGGGGGGAGCTAAAAGCTCGCGCTCCCGTATGTCACCGTATGCGCTCCCGTATGTCATTCATTTCAATGAGCCGACCGGAGTGAAACGTTCGGTCCGGTCGGCTCATTTTTGCGCCGTATGCGCTTTTACAACCGGACCTAAAACTGTGGTCAACCACACGGTGACATACGGGAGCGCGAGCTTTTAGCTCCCCCCTGCCGTATGCGCTCCCGTATGGGACAAAACGTAGTGTGAACCCAGCCTAAGAGGTGGTCTTCTAAAAAGGCTGGGAGGGTTTACTGTAACTAGTTTCAAACCTCTGCTGGTTACCTTGGGAAACAGGTTCATTCTGCTGTCAGACACATGACCTAATAGTTTAGTCATCAATGCAACTTTCAGCCAAGCTCCCACAATGCACTTTTTATTTGCATATGAATGGCGAAGAAAATGGCAATTGGTATGAGTAAAAAAAAAAAGAATTTTAGAAGCATCTCCCTCCCTTAGGGTAGGTTCACATAGTGTGTTTTGTTTTTGAAATGAAACAATACGCTGCAAAATATGCAACAGGAATCTCAGGTATACCATTTTTACATATCTTCTCACAGATTTGGACATGGCTTAGTTCAGTTTAATGGAGCTTATCTTTGTCCCAGGCATCTAATCCATTGTCTGCATTGAATATGTGGAGAACAAGTGACATTTCAAGGAAAACATTTTTTTTAAATCAACTGGTGCCAGAAAGTTACACAGATATGTAAACTACTTGTGATGGCCTTAATACATTAATAGGTTCACACCTGCGTTTGTCTTCTCTTCCTGCTTTCCTTTTGTCTGATCCATTCTGGGATCATAAGAAATGAAAATCAACTGAACCAATTGTGTCAGTTTTTGTTCATGCTAGTTTGTATGACTTCATGCTAGTTTGTATTTGTTTAGTCTGTTGTTCGATTTTTCAATAGACAAAAAAAAGTGCATTGCACTAATTTTTATGCCACTAAAAAAAACAAATAAATATTTAAATGTCCACGTTTTTGCATGCACTGTAAGTTTATGACGATGAATGTTAAAGTTTACCTTTTGTGTCAGTTTGTCATCCGTTTTTTAGAATTTCATTTGTCATCCGTTTCTTTAGAATTAAATTTTTCACAAAAATAAAAGCAAGCAATCTGATTTGGTTACTATGGGCAACTGCACCACTCTACATAGGTTTTGATGAATCTCCCTTTGAGGTCCCATTCACATAGTGGAATGTTTACCCGGACAGAACAACAAGCTGGCGCTGGGACTGCTCGGAAATGCGCCATCTTCATAGACAGCAATGCATGCGACAGTTCAAAATCAGAATTTATATTGTGTGCCCAGTGCAAAAGCATCCAATTTAAAACTATGAATTGTTCCTCCAGATTTTGTTTGGAAATTCCACCATGTGAATGGGGCCTAAGGCTAAGTTTCCACTTTTAATTTTTTTTTTGGGGGAAAAAACGCCAAGAAAAATGCCAATTCTGCCACATGTCGTTTTTTCGGCCAAAAAACGCTGCGACCAGATTTTAGCTGTAAATCAATGAGAAATTGCAAAATGCGTTTTTCAGTTTGGCATTTTTTTTTTTTTTATCCTTTTGCCGTTTTTTCACTTTTTTGGTGTTTTTCAGCTCCTTGGTCGGTTTTGCAAAGTCGCAGCATGTTGAGCCTATGGCGTTTTATTCCCTAAAATTGTGGTGTTTTTCTCCCATAGAAGTCTATGGGAGTTAAAAAACGCCAAGAAATCGACATGTGGGTTTTAACTTTGGCGTTTTTGCAGGCGTTTTTTATTCTTTTTTTGGACTTAAGTGATCCCCAAAAAGTGATGGAGATACCTTTTTTAGTAAAATTTTGTAGGGTACTATTAAACAATTTTTATTAATTTTTAAACAGGGATCAATTTATGTGGGGGAGCAGCGCACAAAAAATGTAGCCGACAATAATAAAAATGTAGTGTGTGTGTGTGTTTTTTTCAGTTTTTTTTTTTTACATTTTTTTTAGGTAGTACTACTACTCCCAGGATGGAACACACTGTTCCATGATGGGAGTATTAGTACTTGTACTAATTGACAGATTCCCCCAGGTGTCACTTCTGACACCCTTTGCAATTGTCCTGTATAATGTATAGATGCGGGCGTGCATCTATACATGTATATATGTATGGCAGTGCAGGGGACCATAGAAAAGCGGCCGCCTGCATCTATACATTATTCAGGAGGATCATAGCATTGATCTTTCCTTAACTGCAGGTACTACTGCTCCCAACATGGAGCAGGCTCTGCTCCATGCTGGGAGCTGTAGTACCTGCATTAATAGACAAATCACAACAGGTGTCATGTTGGGAGTAGTAGTATCTGCAGTTAAAGGAGTACTCCGGGATGGGAAAATTGCCCGTCATACTGCCGGCAGTAAGAAAAAAACAAAAAAGAGGTACATACCTTTCGTCACTCAGACACCCCCCCCCCCCCCCCCCCCCGTGCCTCCAGTAACCAGCTACGGCCTCCGTTGTGATCCTCTTGCAACCAGGAAGAGGATCGCAGCAGAGGCCAGAGCAACGGAAGGTATGTACCTCTATTTTTTTGCCGGGCAATGTCAGGAATGACACCCGCTGTGATCTGTCCTTACAGGGGTACTCCGCCCCTAGACATCTTATCCCCTATCCAAAGGATAGGGGATAAGATGTCAGATCGCCGCGGTGCCGCTGCTGGGGAGCCCCAGGATCCCCGCTGCGGTACTGCGCTATCATTACAGCACAGAGCGAGTTCGCTCTGTGCGTAATGACGGGCGATACAGGGGACGGAGCCGCGTGACATCATGGCTCCGCCCCTCATGACATCACGGCCCGTCCCCTTAATGCAAGTCTATGACAGGGGGCGTGACGACCGCAGCGTCCCCTCCCATAGACTTGTATTGAAAGGGGCGGGCCGTGACGTCACGAGGAGCGGAGCCGTGACGTAACGATGCTCCGGCCCCTGTATTGCGCGTCATTACGTGCAGAGCGAACTCGCTCTGTGCTGTAATGATAGCGCAGTGCCGCAGCGGGGATCCCGGGGATCCCCAGCAGCGGCACCGCGGCGATCTGACATCTTATCCCCTATCCTTTGGATAGGGGATAAGATGTCTAGGGGCGGAGTACCCCTTTAAGGACAGATCACAGCGAGTGTCACTCCTGACACCCGATGTGATCGTCCTATCTATTGCAGAGATGCGGAGCGGCCCTCTACAGCGCTCGCATCTCTGCACTATACTCCGGCCGGCCAGTGATATGCATAGAATTCACATCTCTCATTCATATTTCCTGCTGAGAGCGGTGATTGGCTGCAGCCATCCGGCCAATCACCACGCTGGGCGGAAAATATGAATGAGTGAGGTGAATTTCTATTCACATCACTGGCCAACCGGAGTATTGTGCAGAGATGCGAGAACTGTAGAGAACTGCTCCGCATCTCTGCAATAGATAGGACGATCGCATCTAAAGGTGTACTCCGGTGGAAAACTTTTTTTTAAATGAACTGGTGCCAGAAAGCTAAACAGATTTGTAAATGACTTCTATTAAAAAAATCTTAATCCTTTTGGTACTTTTTAGCAGCTGTATGCAGCAGAGAGCACTGCGGACAACACAAAAAAGAAATAAAAAAAAGTACTGAAAGGATTAAGATTTTTTTAATAGAAATAATTTACAAATCTGTTTAACTTTCTGGCACCATTTCATTTAAAAAAAAAAAATTTCCACAGGAGTAACCCTTTAACCCCTTAAGGACGCAGCCCTTTTTCACCTTATGGACTGAGCCCTTTTTCGCAATTCTGACCACCGTCGCTTTACGAATATTCTGATTCTGAGATTGTTTTTCGTGACATATTCTACTTTATTTTGGTGGTAAATTTTCGGGGTTACTTGCATCCTTTTTTGGTGAAAAATCCCAAAATTTCATGAAAATTTTGCATTTTTCTAACTTTGAAGCTCTCTACTTGCAAGGAAAATGGATATTCTATTAAATTTTATTTTTATTCACAAATACAATATGTCCACTTTATGTTGGCATCATAAAATGGACATATTTTTGCTTTTTGAAAAAATTAGAGGGCTTCAAAGTAGAGCAGCAATTTTCAAAAAATTCCTGAAAATTGCTAAATCTGAAGGGACAGATGTTACAGAACTACAACTCCCAGCATGCCTGGGCAGTCCAGGCATGCTGAGAGTTGTAGTTTGGCAACATCTGGAGGGCTACCATTCGGGCACCACTGTAACAGTGGTCTCCAAACTGTGACCCTCCAGATGTTGCAAAATTAAAACTCCCAGCATGCCCAGACAGCCTTAGGCTGTATGGGCATCCTGGGAGTTACAGTTTGGCCTTCCCAGTTGTTGCCACAGTAAAGATTGTTTTACTTTCACTTTCAATTTCACCCCCCCCCCCCCCCACCGTCGCTTCCCTACCTGATCCAGTATCCAGCAGTCTCCAGCGAAGACCTGGGGGCCCCAGGCATCTTCTCCTCCAGGTACCGGCCTCCATCTTCTTCCCACGATCCTCTCGACATCCAGGGGTGGGCAGAACGGGGGTTGCCATTGCAACCCACTGTCCTGCTCTGCCATTGGTCAGAATCAGTTCTGACCAATGGCAGGGGAAAGGAGGAGATCGCAGCTCTGCGACCCTCACTCCTAGCCCTCAAGATGATCGGGGCTGTCCCTGACAGCTCCGATCATCGCTATTTTCCGGGTGATCGGGTCACCAGAGATCCGATCAGCCCGGAATAGCAGAAAATGGCATGTCTGAATTGACATGCGATTTTCTGTGATCGCCGACATGGGGGGGTCTCAGGACCCCCCTGGGCGATGTGCCGGGGTGCCTGCTGAATGATTTCAGCAGGCATCCCAATCCGGTCCCCAACCGGATAGCGGCGGGGACCGGAATTCCCACAGGCGTATCCATACGCCCTCAGTCCTTAAGGACTCGGGATGCAGGGCGTATGCATACGCCCGGCGTCCTGAACAGGTAAAGAACAGATCACAGGGGGTGTCACTCCTGAAACCCGCTGCAATGGTCCTCCATCCTTGAGATGCAGTGTGGCTTTCTCCTGCGCTTGCATCTCTGCTCTGTACTCTGGCTGGCCACTCACTCGTTCATATTTCCCTCTGAAAGCGGGGATTGGTTGCCACCATCCAGCCAATCATCACTCTGGAGGGAAAATATGAATGAGTTAGGTGAATTTCTATTCACATCACTGGCTGGCCGGAGTATTGTGCAATGAGCGCTGTATATAGCCGCTCCGCATCTCTACTATATTATGGACTATCTCAAAAAAACAAAGGTAAAAAACACACACACACACTTTATTAAACACATTATTAAAAGATATTACTAATAAACATTTTAACAAAATTAATTATAAAAGGCCCCTTTCTAAATTTTTATTATTGTTGGCTACATTTTTCGTTCCCTGCCCGCCCACATAAATTGATCCCTAAATTTCGTTAAATACATTTTTTCCATCCCTACTGCATTTTATTTTTTTTTTTGGTACCCAACAAATTTAGAAAAAACGCCAAAGGGGCCAAAAATGCAATTTCCACCCAAATGAAAAAACGCCTGAAAAAGCTTGACGCATGAAATTGCAATGGCGTTTTTCCTCTCATTTTTTTACACAAAAAAATGCAGTGCAAAAAAACAAGAGGAAACTTAGCCTTACAGTTTTAGATACTTTTTGTGCTTCGCTTGACAAAGGAGCGGGGCTTAGTGGAAATGTTGTGTGGCTTCACAAGAAAGGAGAATTGATGTGCATGCAACTCCATGTGCTAAATTGTGGCATATCATTTTGGAGTAAAGTATACCATAATAGTTAACTTAAACTCCACTGTCTTAAAGGGGTACTCCAGTAGAATTTTTTTTTTTTAAATCAGCTGTTGCCAGAAAGTACAAAAAAAAAAAAAATTTTTGTAAATTACTTCTGTTTAAAAATCTCAATCCTTCCAGTACTTATCAGCTGCTGTATGCTCCACAGGAAATTCTTTTCTTTTTGAATTTCTTTCCAGTCTGACCACAGTGCTCTCTGCTGACACCTCTGTCCATGTCAGGAACTGTCCAGAGCAGGAGCAAATCCCCATAGCAAACCTATCCCGTTAGTATATCTGGATATCTGGGACTGATTTTTCATTTAACTGTCCAGAATGTGATTGTCAGTGACAGCTCACTGGGTGCATCCACATGGGTGCCCTGTAATTATGCTGTGCCTTTAACCCCTTAAGGACATGCACTCGCTTCATGCATGGCGGGTCCCGGTGGCTGTCGCACTGATCGCGCTGATGTCCGCCATTTACCCCTCAGATGCCGTGATCAATACAGATCAAGGCACCTGCAGCAGTGTGGCACTTTAAATGGCTGATCTAATCGCTCGTGACACTGCCTCGGGGATCAGATCAGCCAAGATGGCGGATGGAGGTCCCCTCTCCCGGGGTCGTCTTCTCTGATCTGCCTTCCAGCAGACCAGAGCAGAAGATCACAGATAATACTGATCAGTGCTATGCATTTAAATATATGAAGACGGGCACCACCATATCAATGAAAAATGGGGTGCTATCAGTGGCTACAACAAGAACTGTATATCAAAAAAGAAAGAAAAGAAAAGCGTGCATAAATGTCAAAACTATAAAAATATAATGTTAATGATCTCGCACAGTGAACGTAAAAAAAAAAAAGTCCAACATTTTTGCTTTTTGGTCACATTGCAAAAAATTTTTATAAAAAGTGATCAAAAAGTCACATATAAGCAAGTGTGGTAATTAAAAAAAACTACAGATCATGGTGCAAAAATAAGCCCTGATATATCCCCGTGTACGGAAAATGAAAATGTTGGAGGTGGTCAAAATAGGACAATTTTAAACTACTGATTATATACAAATTTTGTAAAAAAAAAAAGTTTGATGTTTTTTTAAAAGCAGTACAGTAATAGAAAAGTATGTATAGTATCGTATTGACCCACAAAAAAAAAAAAGAAAACATGTCATTTTTACCGTAAAGTGTGAAAACAAAACACCCCCAAATTTGCAAAATTTTGATTTTCCTTTAATTTCCTTACACAAAAATGTTTTGGGGGAGGGGATTACCATAAATTTTAGGGTAAAATGAGTGATGTCATTACAAAGTACAATTGGTTGCACAAAAAACAAGCCTTCATATGGGTCTATGAATGGAAATATAAAAAACTTATGGATTTTAGAAGGCGAGGAGGAAAAAACGAAAATGCAAAAATAAAATTGGCTGTGTTTAGTTATTCTGACATTAGAACTCGTACTTTCAATTTTAGGCTGGTCTTTGTTGAACCTATGTTTATGTATTTAAAAATGCAACTCTGTAGATGTACATTGTATTACTCAAATCACTTCAGCTATTAAAAGAAAAGAAAAACATTGTGACCCGAGTTGCCAACAAAACATCTGCAGACAGAAGAAGCTGTGGTAAAACTAAAAGCTTGATGTAAGAACAGAAGCGCACTTCATTGAATGGTAGCCAAAAAACAAATAAGAAAACCATAGCCCTCAAATTACTGCAGAATGGCACCAGTATGACTGAAAGTATCAGTGTGTTTTTTGGCTACAATTTGTCAAACTGCACATCTGTCCCTTGTGTGAAGCTCTGACTAGTGACCACAGCTACTTCTGTCTGCAGATGTTTTGCTTGTCTGTGTATACTGAGATGTAATAAAAGAAACAGTAAGGATATGTTCACATCATGATCATTGATCATTGATTTCAATGGGATTCTACTGACTGTACAAACGGTCTCTGGAATCCACATTCCAGAGGCTGCAGAAAGAATACAAGTCTATTCTTTCTGCAGAGTCCGTACCAAAATGCATTGCAGTCAATGAGATGGCGCATTTTTGAGTGATCCTAGCACCAACATGTTCTGCTGGCACTCTGCTGTAGGGGGAATGTCCACACAGAAATTTTCCGTGCGGACATTCGCCCCTGTGTGATCAAAGCCTAAACCTCTACACATCCATCATCTCAGCAACTCAGGTCACGGACAACCCTACCACATGCACTCCAGAAACCTGTGCAAAGGAAAAGTTGCCCAGGTGCCCATAGAAACCAATCCGATTGCTTCTGTCACTTTGCAGAGGCCTTGCTAAAAATGAAAAAAGCAAGTGGATTGGTTGCTATGGGCAACTAGGCAACTTTTCCTCTGGACAGGTTTTGATAAATCTCCCCTATAATGCCCCATATACAGACTTTTAGAAAAGCAAACATAATAAAGCTTTTTTGCTTTTTGAAAGCTGCAGGCACCATTGGATAGCTGTTAGGCTAGGTTCACACTGCGGAATCTCCGGAATTCTGAGTGCAGCCAGTGCTGACTGAATCAGTCGGCGCTAGGACCGCGTGGACACTGCAGTCTCCAATAGACTGCAATGTGTTCCTCGAATATTTCCGCCTTAAGGGTACGTTCACACGCACAGATTTTTTAGCGGGGTTTCCGCTGCGTATTTGAAAGTGGGTGGGCTCTTCTCAGCTGTCCGCAGCAGATTTTCCGCTTTGGAAAATCCGCCACAGTCCCTACTGACTTCAATGGGGCTTGCGGCGGATTTTCCGCAGTGTACATTCCGCCGCGGAAAATCTGCTGCGGACGACCGAGAAGAGCCCGCCCACTTTCAAATACGCAGCGGAAAACCCGCTAAAAAATCTGTGAACGTACCCGAAGAATGAGCAACGCCATTCTTCAGACGGAAATTTTCAAGCGGATTTTCTGTTCACAAATTACAAAGTGTGAATTTGTGAATGGAAACCCATTCACTATAAAGTACATTTTAGTAAGCAGAATTTCTGCCTGCAATTTCAAAGCGCAATTGCAGGCCAAAATTCCGTAGTGTGAACCTAGCCTTACGGTATAAACGTAAACTACTTCTACTGGAGATAATGGTGGTTACCAAACTTCACCTTTTTATTTCTCGGCTAAGTGTCAAAGAGGCAGGACAGAGCTGCTCAAGTGCCACAGCATGGCACGTCTTCTTGTTCGCTGTCACCTTCCAACGCCTTACTGCTTGACATTCAGAACCCTGTACACTAGCGACATAGACTAGAAATGAGATGTGAATGGAGCCTTATCAGGTGCAATAATTCCAATGTTTATTTTTGTCTAGAATCTAACTCTGAATTATGCCTTACCTTATTTTACCTTCCTAACCTTGAATTACTATCTTGTAGCCAATGGTTTACATTGGCCAATTTACAATGGCCAATTTCACCAAGAGACAATATGCCGTGATAATTTACCTTTAAATGTATACTAAAGAATAAAATAAATAAGAGGAGGTTTTAGTCACTTAAGATTTTTCACGGTTTTCATTATGCTCTTTTTGGCATTTTTCAGCCTTCCATCCATTAATGAGTAAACTAAGTATAGGAGATGTTCTGCCCAGCTGCAGAATGGCTCTTACAGGCATAGTTGTATGCTAGCTTGTTTAGAATCAACAGCACGATAAGTGCTACTCACCCTCCACAAGTAAAGAAACTTACATCCAAGACAGCTATTGGAGGTATAAGTTGGGAAATCTTCCTGATGTTTATCTCAGACATACTCTACAAATGCAGTGTGAATTGATCATCAGGTTTTATGCACACAGTCAAATTAAGAGTTTGTGTGGTATGTATGGATCAGGGGCAGACACAGACAGCAGAGGGCCCCTGTGCAAAAAATGTGCCTGGAAAAAAAAAAAAGAGAAGGAAAAAAAAATTCTATGCCATAAAATTGCACTGCAACTCATATTAATCTGCAGCATTAAGTAGGCAGCAGTTCCCCCATATTAGGTAGCATAGCTTCCCCACATTAGGTAGCATAGTTTCCTCACATTAGGTAGCATAGTTTCCCCACATTAGGTAGCACTTTCCCCACATTAGGTAGCACTTTCCCCACATTAGGTAGCATATATTCCCCACATTAGGTAGCATCGTTTCCTCACATTAGGTAGCAGTTTCCCCACATTAGGTAGCATAGATTCCCCACATTAGGTAGCAATTTCCCCACATTAGGTAGCATAGTTTCCTCACATTAGGTAGCAGCTTCCCCACATTAGGTAGCATAGATTCCCCACATTAGGTAGCATAGGTTCTCCAAATAAGGTAGCATAGCCCCCCCCCCCAACACACAGACAGACAGACACACACATAAACACACACATAGACACACTTACCTGGCCTGGGCAGTGCTTCTCCTCTCTGGCGGCGGCCTGACAAGTGACATCACTGACATCCTCCTTGGTGGGTCTGCTGAGGGACGTCGTTAGACCCAGGTCGGCTGGCTCCAGACTCACTGTCTAAAGTGCCCGCTGCTGGCCCACTCACACGCTGGGCCCCTGTGCAGCTGAACCGGCTGCACAGGTGATACATCTGCCCCTGGGATGAATAACGGAGCACCCATAGAACTGTTCCTCCATGTGCTTCCATTTTATATGGACTCTCACAGAGTATTTTTTTTATTCTTACAGATTCCATTACAATACACACAAATAAATCTGGGTATTCTTTATTGCATGCCATATTATGGAACAATTCTTTGCCACCTTACAGGGTCTCTGGTTATGTTCTTTGCAGGTGCAAAAAACACAACAGACTTATGCAACTCACTGTAAGGCAGTAGTAAAGTCTTTTATAAAAGATTTATGGCTTTGTAGGTTACATACATTATATTCTTAAGCTATTCTTAGTGGGTTGAGGAATTCAAGCAATCTGAAACAAATGGGCTACAAGAAATTCTTCTTTTCTCTTCAGCTCTTTTCAAAATCCAGACAACACAATATGTTAGATAACATTATTATAAAGAAATGGCAACTTTTTTCATGGCATATGTGTATATATATATATATATATATATATTTATATATATACAGATATAATACTCCAGCATTTCAGAGGGATCATCTCTGGGAGTGGGGCTCCGGGCTATCAGGGCAGTTCTTAACACCCATCGGCTTTGTAAGAAGGGAGTGTGTCAAAACCGCTGGCATTTTAGAATGTTTTTGTTCTTGCATTATAAAACACCAGAAAAGAACATAGAAAAAATGATAAAGATGAGTTTAGACATGTATTACATTTAGATTTTGCTGCACATTGTCTGTGGATTTCACCCTTATATGTTAGAACGGTTTAAATGCATGAAATACCCAGTGAAAATCTGCAGCAATTTCACAATAGAAGGAGAGTTTTGGAAATCTGGGCTGCAAAATGGGATCTCACACAGATACCTGACTAGAACAAAATTAAGTCCACTCAAGATTGTGGGACTATTCATACACACAGATTAGAACAGACACCTAGAAACATATGCAGACTAGTGTTAAAGGGGTACTCCGGCCCTAATACATCTTATCCCCTATCCAAAGGATAAGATGTATGATCGCGGGGGTCCCTCCGCAATCTGTCATTCCGCACCCACCTTTGTGAGCAATATTCATGCACTGTGGCAAAGCCACTGTGATTGGCTGAGACGCGCACATCCTTCCTATACTATTGGTTGATCAGGGGATGTGCAGCCTCACTCTGCTCAGTATTTTGTAGCAGCTTGGACACATTTCTCTACACCCCGATCTCCACACTCTCACACAGCGGGATGTGAACAACTATCTCCATGCTGAGAGAGTGGAGAGATCAGGGTAGAGAGGACACATTTCACTACACCCTGATGTGGGGATCACGAATACAGATCTCCGCTGCTTTCCTTACAATTATGCTCCACATTTCACAGTGTTGCTCCGCTGCTGCTCCACTCTGGGCAGATTTCTTCACCGCTGACTCGGGGGATCTTGGGGCACATTCACATAGCTGCCTCAGGGAACATTTCACAGTGCTGCACATTTCTTGTGGACATCGGAGAGGAGCAGCAGGGTTTGTAAAAATATGTGAGCAGAGCAGTGCTGGTAAATGTGGCCGAGATCTCGGCTACTCAGCGGGAAAGAATATGCCCAGAGCGGTGATTTTTTTTTTGCCTTTTTATTTTCCTTTATTTCAACAACAATTATACATTCTATTTAAAATCACATTTCCATTTTTCTTTGTCAATTATCAACATTTCAGCAAAATTTTCCCTTTTTTCCCTCCCCCCCTATACATTTCTTCCATCCGGTTCCAGTGCCCTGTCAGACCCTCTCCATCTCAATATTCCCTTTTCCTTATCTAGTACTACCTCTCCCTCTCCTCCCCCTCCCCCTTAATAACCTTCCTATCACTAAAACCAAACAAATAAGAAAATAACATTTGGCTCCTCCCCCTCTCAAAACCCACCTCTTACTCAAAACCCAACTGCACCATTCATAGAGCCCAGAGCAGAGATTGAAATGAAAGCAGCCTGTCAGCAGCAGAGCATTGCTGTGAAATGCAGAGTATGGATTCTAGTGAAAGCAGCGCCCGAGCTCCCTGTGCCCATAACAGAGAATGTAGTGAAAACAGCTGAGATCTGTACTCACGATCCCCGCATCAGGGTGTGCTCTCTACCCTGACCTCTCCGCTCTCACAGTGGGAAGAAATGGTGTACATCCCGTTGTGAGAGCGTGGTCGGGGATCCCGGCATCGGGGAGCCCAGGATCCCTGCATCTCTACCCCAATCTCTTCACTCTTATAAAGCATGGAGATCGGGGTGTATTGAAATGTGTCCATGAATGTGCTGCAAAATACTGAGCAGAGTGAGGTTGCACACCTCCCCCACAACCAATAGTATGGGGTGGGTGTGCGCGTCTCAGCCAATCACTTTGCTGACTCAGCATTTCATCAGCTGCTTGGACATATTTCTCTTCAGGGAACCGTTTTCTTCACTACACGGCACTATGAGTGTGAGTGGCCAACTCTATCTGGTCAATTACAGCTCTCAGTGGGAAATATGAATCTGTGAAGTGATGAGAACTTCACATCACAGCAGAGTATAGTGCGGACAGAGGACCAGACAAGTGCGACTGTCCGCTGGCTTCTATAGCTTATACCAGAGGAGCGCAGCAGGTGTCAGGAGTGACACCCGCTGCGATCTGTCTATAAGAACAGGTACTACTACTCCCATCATGAAACCATCTGTTCCATGCTGGGAGTAGTAGTACTACCTAAAAAATCTAAAAAAGTAAAAAAAAAAAAAACCACACACATTTTATTAAACACAAAATTAAAATACATTACTAATAAAAAAGTTTTACAAAATTAATTGTAAAAAATATTGTTTTTATAATTAAATGGCCCCTTTCTAAATTTTTTATATTACCTGCTAGATTTTTAGTTTTCTGCCCGCCCACATAAATTGATCCCTGTTTCAAAATTTATAAAAATTTTGTTCCCCAAAAAAATCTAAATTTCATTAAATACAATTTTTTCCATCGCTAAAAAAAAAGGTATTTCCATTACTTTTTGGATCGCTAAAGTCCAAAAAAAGAATAAAAACCGTCTGCAAAAATGCCAAAATTAAAACCCACATGGCGTTTTTCTTCGCGTTTTTTCACTTCCATAGACTTCTATTGGAGGAAAACGCCAAGATTTCCTGGGAAAAAAACGCCATACTCTGAATTTGAGGACTTTTTTGAAAAACAGCCTCTGACCCTAAAGGAGTTGAAAAACGCCCCAAAGGATAAAAAAAAAAAGCCAAAATGAAACGCCAAGTGGATCTGGCATTTTGCAGTTCCCTATTGACTTGCAGTTAACATCTGGCCGCTGCGTTTTTTCACAGAAAATACACTGTGCAGCAAAATGGAAATTTTTATCATATTTTTTGCATGAAAAACCTCAGTGGAGGACTAGCCTCAGGGTGATATGCGTATTATATATATATATATATATATATATATATATATGTGTGTATGCACTATTTCTCCCGTTCATTCGCCCATCACAAAATAACGTCCGTTATTAATGACGGGTTAAAACGGCTATGAGAAAAAACCCATAGACTATAATGGGATTTTCTAAAGGCCGTTAGTGATTTTGTACCGGTTGTATAACTGCCGAATTCCAGGCTTTTTATAACGGGCGTTCATAACGGAAGTAATTTTGTAGTGTGAAAGGGGCCTTATCTTAATATTTGGTCACACATCCTTTGGAAAAAATAACTGAAATCAGTCGCTTCCCATAACCATCAATAAGCTTCTTACACCTCTACACTGGATTGTTGGACCACTCTTCCTTTGCAAACTGCTCCAGGTCTCTCTTATTGGAAGGGTGCCTTTTCCCAACAGCAAAGATCTCTCCACAGGTGTACAATGAGATTTAGATCTGGACTCATTGCTGGCCACTTCAGAACTCTCCAGCGCTTTGTTGCCATTCATTTCTGGGTGCTTTTTGACATATGTTTAGGGTCATTGTCCTGCTGGAAGACCCAAGATCTTGGACGTAAACCCAGCTTTCTGACACTGGGCTGTACAGTGTGACCCAAAATCCGTTGGTAATCCTCAGAATTCATGATGCCTTGAACACATTCAAGGCACCCAGTGCCAGAGGCAGCACAACAACCTCAAAACATGCTTGAACCTCCACCATATTTCACTGTAGGTACTGTGTTCTTTTCTTTGTAGGCCTCATTCCATTTTTGGTAAACAGTAGAATGATGTGCTTTACCAAAAAGCTCTATCTTGGTCTCATCTGTCCAAAAGTACTGACACTGATGCTCCCTGAGCCTGCAGGGACTTGTTTGGGGCTGCTTATGCACCATCCAGACTATCCTGTGTTGACACCTTTCATCAATTTTTCTCTTCCATCCACGCCCAGGGGGATTAGCTACAGTGCCATGGGTTTCAAACTTCTTGATAATGTTGCGCACTGTGGACAATGGCTGGAGATGGACTTGTAACCTTGAGATTGTTGATATTTTTCCACAATTTTGGTTCTCAAGTCCTCAGACAGTTCTCTTCTCCTCTTTCTGTTGTCCATGCTTAGTGTGGCACACACAGACACACAATGCAAAGACTAAGTGAAAGTCTCTCCTTTTTATCTGCTTTCAGGTGTGATTTTTATATTGCCCTCACCTTTCACTTGCCCCAGGTGAGTTTAAAGGAGCATCGCATGCTTGAAACAATCTTATTTTTCCACAATTTTGAAAAGGTGCTAATCATTTTGTCCAGCCTATTTTTTGGAGTTTGGTGTGACATTATGTATTTTTCCTAAATGTTTTTGGTTTAGTTCCAATACACACAAAGGGAATAAACATGTGTATAGCAAAACATGTGTTACTGCAATTCTTTTCTGTGAGAAATACTTCATTTTTTAGAAAAATTTCAGGGGTGCCAACATTTACTGCCATGACTGTAGCTGAGAATTTTGGCTTAATGAGTAAGATGTTTTCTATTGAGCTACCTTTTAAAAATATGGGCCAACATCAAAAAATTTCATGGAAAGTTGGCTTTAATATCCCCACGTTGTATAGTCACATATTTCTGAGGTCATATGGATTACACTTGGCTATGATGCAATACATATACAAAGCAGGTAAATATTTAATTTGCTTAGACGTTGGCAGGCTCACTTGATGATTAGTATTTTGCATTATTAGTGTGCTTGTGTCTGTTATCAACATTGTCATGTGTCAAATAGTATTCTGGTGTTTAGGATCAGATGGTTCATGGTTTTAAGAACAGGAAGCAAAGTTCACTCAGCCCAGTGTTGACATTACAGAGACACACCTGTGTTGGAGAAGCTATCCAGTATATCTCCAGAGGGAGCGATATTGAAGAATGAGGAGGAGGGCACCTCTGGAATGTGCCTAAGGCTGGTTGACACCTCCCTTTCTTAATCCTCCACGCTAGACTTATTTTTCTATTAAGTCTTTGCCAATCAGCCTCTTGTATATACTAATATACAGACAAGTTTATTGGCTGTTTTGCTCTGGAAATCTAGACAAATATCCATGCACTATAACTTTGCACAGCACAAGACAAAATTCTTTCATGTTTGAGTCTGTCTCCCATTTTACAGATAGTATAATTAATGCTCAAGACAAAGTGAGTCACACATGCCCATGACATATGTGCAATAAAGTGGTTTGCAGCTTCATTTTATATATATTTGCAAGTCTTTCTGGTACTTTTGAAAAAAGAAATAATAGAATGGTCTCCTGAAAAAAAACAGGTTTTTTTTTTTTTTTTATTAATAGAGCCTGTCAGGATTTATCAGTGTATATTAGAATATTGATCAAGCATAGTTATCATGGCTTTGTTAGAAATGGATGCCATGTTTATAGTGTTAACAGAGCCTTTGTGTGATACTATAGCAGCGGTACTCAGATCCGGACAGCGGCTGCCAGTCATGCAGACCGCCCACCGATTTTCCCCTCATTCATTTGTATAGGTGTCTTAGAGATCCCTATACAAATGAACAGCCACAGCCTGGAGCAAGGGAACGCTGTGCTCCCTGCCCGGTGATTCTCCTGTGATGTAGGCGGCGCGATTACCGCTGCCTGCATCATCTTCTCTGGCCAGGCCTGACTAGAAGAGGCTGGAGCAGTTGAGCAGTGCGGGACCTGGGACGGGAAGACTAATTTCCCAGGTCAACAGTCATTCCCCCATCTGTGACTCTCCAGTTGTTACAGAACTACAACTCCCATCATGACCTTCTGTCTGCGCATGATGGTAGTTGTAGTTAGCAGCAGCTGAAGAGTCACAGTGGCACAGTTTATGTGGTAGCACACTGACATGATGTATTCTGGGGGCACAGTGACATTATGTATTCTGGGAGCACATCATATATTTGGGGGCACAGTGACATCATGTATTCTGGGGCACAGTGACATGTATTCTGGGGCACAGTGACATGTATTCTGGGGGCACAGTGACATTATGTATTCTGGGAGCACATCATATATTTGGGGGCACAGTGACATCATGTATTCTGGGGCACAGTGACATGTATTCTGGGGCACAGTGACATGTATTCTGGGGGCACAGTGACATTATGTATACTGGGGGGGGCACAGTGACATTATGTATTCTGGGAGCACATCATATGTTTGGGGGCACAGTGACATCATGTATTCTGGGGCACAGTGACATGTATTCTGGGGCACAGTGACATGTATTCTGGGGGCACAGTGACATTATGTATTCTGGGTGCACATCATATATTTGGGGGCACAGTGACATCATGTATTCTGGGGCACAGTGACATGTATTCTGGGGCACAGTGACATGTATTCTGGGGGCACAGTGACATTATGTATACTGGGGGGGCACAGTGACATTATGTATTCTGGGAGCACATCATATATTTTGGGGGCACAATGACATCATGTATTCTGGGAGCACATCATATATTCTGGGGGCACAGTGACATCATGTATTCTGGGGCACAGTGACATCATGTATTCTGGGGGCACAGTGGCATCATGTATTCTGGGGGCACAGTGGCATCATATGTTCTGGGGCACAGTGGCATCATGTGTTCTGGGGGCACAGTGGCATCATGTGTTCTGGGGGCACAGTGGCATCATGTGTTCTGGGGGCACAGTGGCATCATGTGTTCTGGGGGCACAGTGGCATCATTCATTGTTTTATGGTACAATTTGTCGGTACATGGCACATTGTTTGTCAAAATTATATTTGGGGGCAAAGTGTGTGGCAGTAATATACCAGGGATATAGCATGTGGCAGTAATATACCGGGGACATACCAAGTGGCAGTACTATACCAGGGGCATACCGTGTTGCTGTCATACCTGGAGCACAGCATGTGGCTGTAATATATTAGGGACATAGCATGTGGCAGCACTATACCAGGGGTATAGCGAGTGGCAGTAATATACCACGGGGCACAGCGTGCAGCAGTAATATAACGGGCACAGCGTGTATATATATGGAGGGAACAGTGTGTGGCAGTAATATGCATGGGGCACAGTGTGCGGCAGTAATATATTCAGGGGTATAGTATGTTGCAGTAATATTTTCAGGGGCACAGCATGTGGCAGTATTATATTCAGTGGTTCAGCATGTGGCAGTATTATATTCAGGGGTACAGAATGTGGCAGTATTATATTCAGGGGTACAGAAATAATGTGGCAGTATTATATTCAGGGGTACAGCATGTGGCAGTATTATATTCAGGGGTACAGAATGTTGCAGTACAATATTCAGGGGTACAGTGTGTGGCAGTATTATATTCAGGTCTACAGCATGTGGCAGTATTATATTCAGGGGTTACCGCATGTGGCAGTATTATATTCAGGGGTACAGCATATGGCAGTGTTATATTCAGGGGTTACCGCATGTGGCAGTATTATATTCAGGGGTACAGCATATGGCAGTATTATATTTAGGGGTACAGCATGTGGCAGTATTACATTCAGGGGTTACAGCATCTGGCAGTATTATATTCAGGGGTACAGCATGCAGCAATATTATTTTCAGGGGTACAGCATGTGGCAGTATTATATTCAGGGATACACAATGCAGCAGTATTTTATTCAGGAGTACAGTATGCAGCAGCATTATGTTCAGAGGTACAGTCTCTGGCAGTATTCAGAAAATACAGGAAACTGTTGGTTTACATCTTCCAGACTCCAGTTGTTTTGCCTATTTCCTTCATGGCATTGCGGCCACTAGGTGAGAACCAAGCCTCAGTGCTTTTCTCGGACCTTTACGAGTGGCAGAGGTGGATAAGTGGACCCTCACTACAAATAGTGGAGTAACCCCTGTACTATAGTATAAACACTCCTCTCCTTCCAAATCTGCAAGTTCAATCAATGGATTGTTGAAAACATGAAAGTTAATTTGTTATTGTTAGCTGATAATAATCAATGAGACATTTTTACATTCCTACCAACCATAAATGTATTATTTAAAGTGTATATGATTATTGCATATGCCAGTTTATATAGTCCTTTCTTTACTCTTTGTGATGAAAAATGCTGACTGTAGACTTCATGATACAAAAATCTTAAGTTCTCATCAGTTGCTAGATGAGTCAATTATTTTTGAGGATTTTAGCATATTTTTAAAGGGGTACTTCAGTGGAAAACAGTCAAATTTTTTTTTTCATATCAATTGGCTCCAGAAAGTAAACAGATTTATAAGTCACTTCTATGACAAAAATCTTAATCCAATACTTATCAACTGCTGTATACTACAGAGGAAGTATAGTTGTTCTTTTCTGTCTGACCACAGTGCTCTCTGCTGACACCTCTGTCCATGTCAGGAACTATCCAGAGTAGGAGCAAATCTCCATAGCAAACCTATCCTGCTCTGGGCGTGTCAGCAGAGAGCACTGTGGTCAGACAGAAAAGAACTACTCACCTTCCTCTGGAGCATACAGCAGCTGATAAGTACTGGAAAGATTAAGAATTTTTACTAGAAGTAATTTACAAATCTTATTGAATTGGCAAGCGCTGAATCAGACACATATTGATTAAAGCTATGTAGTAAGAACTAACCTGCAAATGCTGTAGAAGGAGGGAGAGATCCTGATAATATAGATGGAACTGTGAGTGGTGTGAGGAAGTGCTCACCTGATGACTAAAAATGAATACACAGTGACTTAATTATGTAAAATGATATGTGTGTCAATTAATTTGAGCTCTGTCTGTATAGCGTGATCTACCTTTAAATGATCAGTCGCGCTGGTGCGAGCGATGGAGGTTCGAACGGCTGGTGTGGTAAGCTGAAAGGGTGATGTTCCTGTGGTATAAAATGGGTTAAACAATCTGGTTATAGTGAAAGGAGTGATAAATACTTTCGGCAGAGTCGTTCCTATTAATACCTGTTCAAGAGCTGTATTGCTGATTCCGTATGGGTATTGTAGAGGAGAATGCTTGATGCTGTGGGCTCTCCCTGAGGGTGCTCCAGAGGTTGAAAAATGCGAGAGAAGTCCCTTTCTACAGTTCAACTCTGATAAGGCTCCCGCTGGTGTCTGTTGCGCGATCAACACTATTACGGGCCCTCAATGGGGGTGCTCCTGGATTGGTGAACGGGTGTGGAATTGGAGTTCTGTCCGGGAATAGTTGTTTGTAATCCGGTTAGTTGAAAGGAGCGTTTGGCGGCAGTGGGAGTGCGCCCCGGCCGGTGGCGCCTCAACCTACCTGCACGCTCGCTGTTAGAAGAATAAGGTGGAGGTGATTTGGATCTGAGTGACGTCACTACGGTATCCTCTGTGGTCCACAAACCTATCGACGCGTTTCGGAAGACTATCGGCTTCCTTCGTCTGGATAGAGCTGGTGGTTTGATGGTCCATTCTTATAGCGGTGTGTCTCCGATGTTAACCCCTTACTAACCGGATTATCAATGTGTTGTTGCTCATGGTTACAGATATGCAAACAGTTCTAATTCAGCATTTAAACCGTGAGGTGCTAAAGAATTGAGGTTAAATATCCATTTGGTTTCGCTTCTGGATAGTTGTGCAATAAAATTACCTCCCCTCCAGTGGGGGGTAATTTTTTCCAATCCAAAAAATTGGGACATTTTAACTGATTGTTTGTGCATAGTTTTATAGTGTGCAGATAACGGGTGACCACTCAAAACCCCGTTGTATATTATATACATGTTCTTTGATACGCATACCTAATTGCTTCTTGGTTCTGCCCACATATATTTTATCGCAGGGACATCTAATTGCGTATATGACTCCCTGTGTCTTACAAAGTATGTGGCTTCTGATTTTATATTCTGTTTGTTCTTTGCTGTTTTTCACAATTGTTGTAGGATGTTTATTATCCATAGCTTTGCATGCATTACACATTTTGCAAGGATAGAAGCCGTTTTTTAGGGGCAAGAAATTAATACCGGTGTCTTCTTTATTCTTATTTTTTGTTGTTTTATTCTGTATTGAGGGTGCTATGAAGGTTCCAATGTTTTGGGCCTTCTTATAGACAAAAGTCGGTACTTTTGGTATAGTGCCCCCCAAGATTTTGTCTTCCAGTAAAATGTCCCAATGTTTCTTGATTATTTTTTGAAATAGCAGACTATGTTTATTGTATTGAATTATTATTGGGATTTTTGTATTACAATTTGTGTCCTCATTCTTTCCAGTTGTTTTATCTTTTGGTATTAGTAATTTATCTCTGTCTGCTTCAAATACTTGTTGTTGGATTAGATTTAAGGTATAGGTTGTCTTACGTCTAACCTGTCAAGATATATAGATACCCACCTCCAACCATGTGTCATACAACTACCAGCCTATCTGAAAGATACGGTGCATATTTTGCAATTACTTAAAGATGTCACATGGAAAGAGGAGTATATTATAGGAACTCTGGACATCACATCCCTGTATACGGTGATAGAAAACAAACAAGGCCAGTATGCAGCGGAATATTTTTTAAACAAACAACAAAATATGCCATTGACCCAAACTAATTTTATTGGTGAATGCATTAATTTTATACTCACCCACAATTATTTTAAATATGAAAATATGTTTTTTTATCAGAAGTGGGGAACCGCTATGGGGCGAGGTTTGCGCCAAGTTACTCAAATCTATACGTTGGACTCTGGGAGGAAGAAACCATCTACCCAGGAGGAGTCTTGTGCGCAAACCTCGTCCTCTGGCGTAGATTTGTTGATGACATTTTATTCATTTGGAAAGGGGGGTCTGATAGTCTGGCTTCATTTTTAATAGATATTAATAAAAATCCGTACTTTTTAAATTTTACCGCGTCTTTCAGCCACACTTCAGTGCATTTTTTAGATCTCACTATCAATATTTTTAACAACCAGGTAATTACGCATACATATTCTAAACCAACCGACAGAAATTCTTTTATCCAGAGAGAAAGTTGCCACTTACCAATTTGGCTGAAGAAAATCCCTAGAAGTCAATTTCTTAGGCTAAGAAGAAACTGCACAGAGGCAGCAAAATACAGTCAGGAATCTGAGGACCTAACGAAAAAATTCTTTAGTAAGGGATACAAAGAGGAAGATTTAAATCTAATCCAACAACAAGTATTTGAAACGGACAGAGATGAATTACTAATACCAAAAGAAAAAACAACTGGAAAGAATGAGAACACAAATTGTAATACAAAAATCCCAATAATAATTCAATACAATAAACATAGTCTGCTATTTCAAAAAATAATCAAGAAACATTGGGACATTTTACTGGAAGACAAAATCTTGGGGGGCACTATACCAAAAGTACCGACTTTTGTCTATAAGAAGGCCCAAAACATCGGAACCTTCATAGCACCCTCAATACAGAATAAAACAACAAAAAATAAGAGTAAAGAAGACACCAGTATTAATTTCTTGCCCCTAAAAAACGGCTTCTATCCTTGCAAAATGTGTAATGCATGCAAAGCTATGGATAATAAACATCCTACAACAATTGTGAAAAACAGCAAAGAACAAACAGAATATAAAATCAGAAGCCACATACATTGTAAGACACAGGGAGTCATATACGCAATTAGATGTCCCTGCGATAAAATATATGTGGGCAGAACCAAGAAGCAATTAGGTATGCGTATCAAAGAACATGTATATAATATACAACAGGGTTTTGAGGGTCACCCGTTATCTGCACACTATAAAACTATGCACAAACAATCAGTTAAAATGTCCCAATTTTTTGGATTGGAAAAAATTACCCCCCACTGGAGGGGAGGTAATTTTATTGCACAACTATCCAGAAGCGAAACCAAATGGATATTTAACCTCAATTCTTTAGCACCTCACGGTTTAAATGCTGAATTAGAACTGTTTGCATATCTGTAACCATGAGCAACGACACATTGATTATCCGGTTAGTAAGGGGTTAACATCGGAGACACGCCGCTATAAGAATGGACCATCAAACCACCAGCTCTATCCAGACGAAGGAAGCCGATAGTCTTCCGAAACGCGTTGATAGGTTTGTGGACCACAGAGGATACCGTAGTGACGTCACTCAGATCCAAATCACCTCCACCTTATTCTTCTAACAGCGAGCGTGCAGGTAGGTTGAGGCGCCACCGGCCGGGGCGCACTCCCACTGCCGCCAAACGCTCCTTTCAACTAACCGGATTACAAACAACTATTCCCGGACAGAACTCCAATTCCACACCCGTTCACCAATCCAGGAGCACCCCCATTGAGGGCCCGTAATAGTGTTGATCGCGCAACAGACACCAGCGGGAGCCTTATCAGAGTTGAACTGTAGAAAGGGACTTCTCTCGCATTTTTCAACCTCTGGAGCACCCTCAGGGAGAGCCCACAGCATCAAGCATTCTCCTCTACAATACCCATACGGAATCAGCAATACAGCTCTTGAACAGGTATTAATAGGAACGACTCTGCCGAAAGTATTTATCACTCCTTTCACTATAACCAGATTGTTTAACCCATTTTATACCACAGGAACATCACCCTTTCAGCTTACCACACCAGCCGTTCGAACCTCCATCGCTCGCACCAGCGCGACTGATCATTTAAAGGTAGACCACGCTATACAGACAGAGCTCAAATTAATTGACACACATATCATTTTACATAATTAAGTCACTGTGTATTCATTTTTAGTAATCAGGTGAGCACTTCCTCACACCACTCACAGTTCCATCTATATCATCAGGATCTCTCCCTCCTTCTACAGCATTTGCAGGTTAGTTCTTACTACATAGCTTTAATCAATATGTGTCTGATTCAGCGCTTACCAATTCAATAATATTTTTTGCTATATCCACTATATATTGGTGTGCATTAACAGGGGAGCACATCTATTGGCTAAGCAGCAGTCCAGCCACTGATCATATCCAAACCCATCCAGCGCCAGTGAATTTTTCTAATTTACAAATCTGTTTAACTCTTTGGCACCAGTTTTCACCGGAGTACCCCTTTAAAAGTTTTCAACAGGCATTTCCAGTGGTAGCACACAAAACTTAAAGAATATCGGACTGTCATCTTAAAATAGCCTATCATTTTACAGCTTTGGAAACTATTTTAAATATATTTGTGCCATGAATATATACTTTTGTTGCACTGTAACAGAAAGCAATTCATACAGTCATGGCTGTAAATGTTGGCACCCCTGACATTTTTCAAGAAAATTAAGTATTTCTCACAGAAAAGGATTGCAGTAACACATGTTTTGCTATACATATGTTTATTCCCTTTGTGTGTATTGGAACTAAACCAAAAAAGGGAGGGAAAAAAGCTAATTGGTCACACCAAACTCCAAAAATGGGCTTGACAAAATTATTCACACTCTTAACTTAATATTTGGTTGCACACCCTTTGGAAAAAATAACTGAAATCAGTCGCTTCCTATAACCATCAATAAGCTTCTTACACCTCTCAGCCGGAATGTTGGACCACTCTTCCTTTGCAAACTGCTCCAGGTCTCTCTTATTGGAAGGGTGCCTTTTCCCAACAGCAATTTTTAAGATCTCTCCAATGGAATTTAGATCTGGACTCATTGCTGGCCACTTCAGAACTCTCCAGCGCTTTGTTGCCATCCATTTCTGGGTGCTTTTTGATGTATGTTTGGGGTCATTGTCCTGCTGGAAGACCCAAGATCTAGGACACAAACCCAGCTTTCTGACACTGGGTGTACAGTGCGACCCAAAATCTGTTGGCAATCCTCAGATTTCATGATGCCTTGCACACATTCAAGGCACCCAGTGCCAGATTCAGCAAAACAGCCCCAAAACATCATTGAACCTCCACCATACTTCACTGTAGGTACGGTGTTCTTTTCTTTGTAGGCCTTATTCCGTTTTCGGTAAATGTGCTTTACCAAAAAGCTCTATCTTGGTCTCATCTGTCCACAAAAGATTTTCCTAGAAGGATTATGGCTTAATCAAATTCATTTTGGCAAAATTTAGTCTTGCTTTTTTATGTCTCTGTGTCAACAGTGGGGTACTCCTGGGTCTCCCGCCATAGTGTCTCATTTCATTTAAATGTCGACAGATAGTTCTCGCTGACACTGATGCTCCCTGAGCCTGCAGGACAGCTTGAATATCTTTGGAACTTGTTTGGGGCTGCTTATCCACCATCCGAACTATCCTGCATTGACACCTTTCATAAATTTTTCTCTTCCGTCTACGCCCAGGAAGATTAGATACAGTGCCATAGGTTGATAATGTTTCGCACTGTGGACAAAGGCAAATCTAGATCTCTGGAGATGGACTTGTAACCTTGAGATTGTTGATATTTGTCCACAATTTTGGTTTTCAAGTCCTCAGACAGGTCTCTTCTCCTCTTTCTGCTACCCATGCTTAGTGTGGCACACACGGACACACAATGCAAAGACTAAGTAAACTTCTCTCCTTTTTATCTGCTTTTAGGTGTGATTTTTATATTGCCCACACCTGTTACTTGCCCCAGGTGAGTTTAATGGAGCATCACATGCTTGAAACAATCTTATTTATCCAATTTTGAAAGGGTGCCAATAATTTTGTCCAGCCCATTTTTGGAGTTTGGTGTGACATTATTTCCAATTTGCTTTTTTTCTTCCCTTTGTTGGTTTAGTTCCAATACACACAAAGGGAATAAACATGTGTATAGCAAAACATGTGTTACTGCAATCCTTTTCTGTGAGAAATACTTCATTTATTTCAAAAATTTCAGGGGTGCCAACATTTACGGCTATGACTGTATATTCTACAAATTGCATGAATATAACCAAAGTACTAATTATTTATCCCATAAGTAACAGCAACTTTGGCCATACACCATGTGGAGAAAAATACTGGGACACCTAAAGGAACTTTAAGGACACCCCATTCTAAAGGAAACTGATAGCAGCACAACCTGCACTAACCTGAATATAATAGTACAAGTGATGATGTTTACAATGCACTTTACTTGGAAAAAATCTGTTATCTGTTCCCAAGCAATATCTATTTGTTCCTTATATGTAAAACTCATATTCTGAGCAATGGAGGCGGCCTCCAGTCTTTTAAGCAAATATTCTCACACCTGCTCAGGCTCCATATCATTCATAGATATCCAAGCTTCACTCTGAGTGGTATCAGGCCAAAGCGGGTGAGAGAAGCGTTGCTTCAAAGACTGGAGGATGCCTCCATCCGGCTCAGAAAATGAAATTTGCATTTGAGAAAAAATACATATTGCTCAGGAACGGCTGAACAGATGTTTTCCATGTAAAGTGTGTTTTAGGGCTTGTTCACATGGGCGGATCCACAGTGTATTTGCCTACGACAAACCCCTACAGTGTGTCTCAGATGTGCCTGCTCAGAGCGGCAATGCGCTGCTAAGAGCAGACACACTGCTGCGATGTGCGAGTCATCTCGCACATGCGCAGTGCACTCGCACACATCGCTGCCGCTACCCCTGCTCTCTGAGCTAGGCCGAGCGCTGCCGCGATGTGTGCCGCTCCAAGCAGGCACATCTGAAACACACTGTAGGAGTCCATCGTTGGCGGATCTGCAGAATAAAATACACTGTGGGTCCACCGTGTGAACGAGCCCTTAACCCCTTAAGGACCGGAGGTTTTTCCGTTTTTGCATTTTCGTTTTTTGCTCCTTGCCTTTAAAAAATCATAACTTTTTCAAATTTACACCTAAAAATCCATATGATGGCTTATTTTTTGCGCCACCAATTCTACTTTGTAATGACGTCAGTCATTTTGCCCAAAAATCTATGGTGAAGCGGGAAAAAAAATCATTGTGCGACAAAATTGAAAAAAAAACGCTGTTTTGTAACTTTTGGGGGCTTCCGTTTCTACGTAGTACATTTTTCGGTAAAAATGACACCTGATATGTATTCTGTAGGTCCATACGATTAAAATGATACCCTACTTATATAGGTTTGATTTTGTCGGACTTCTGGAAAAAATCATAACTACATGCAAGAAAATGAATACGTTTAAAATTGTCATCTTCTGACCCCTATAACTTTTTTATTTTTCCGTGTATGGGGCGGTATGAGGGCTCATTTTTTGCGCCGTGATCTGAAGTTTTTAACGGTACCATTTTTGCATTGATAGGACTTATTGATCACTTTTTATTCATTTTTAAATGATATAAAAAGTGACCAAAAATTCACTATTTTGGACTTTGAAATTTTTTTGCGCGCACGCCATTGACCGAGCGGTTTAATTAATGATATATTTTTATAATTCGGACATTTCCGCACGCGGTGATACCACATATGTTTATTTTAATTTTTATTTACACTGTGTTTTTTTTTTTATTGGAAAAGGGGGGTGATTCAAACTTTTAATAGGGGAGGAGTTAAATGATCTTTATTCACTTTTTTTTTCACTTTTTTTGTGCAGTGTTATAGGTCCCATAGGGACCTATAACACTGCACACACTGATCTTCTATGTTGATCACTGGTTTCTCATAAGAAACCAGTGATCAGCGATTCTGCCGCATGACTGCTCATGCCTGGATCTCAGGCACTGAGCAGTCATTCGGCGATCGGACAGCGAGGAGGCAGGAAGGGGCCCTCCCGCTGTCCTGTCAGCTGTTCGGGATGCCGCGATTAGCCGCGGCTATCCCGAACAGCCCGACTGAGCTAGCCGGGAACTTTCACTTTAAAGGGTGAAATAAAGGGTTAATAGCGCGCGGCGCCGCGATCGGCGCTGCGCGCTATTAGAGGCGGGTCCCGGCTTCACTATGATGCCGGGCCCGCCATGATATGACGCGGGATTACTGTGTAACCCCGCGTTATATCAGAAGAGCAGGACCAAGGACGTACCGGTACGTCCTTGGTCCTTAAGGGGTTAAAGGGGTATTCCAGGAAAAAACTTTTTTCTTTTATATCAACTGAAAAAAAATCAACAGAAAGTCAAACAGATTTGTAAATTACTTCTATTAAAAAATCTTAATTCTTTCAATAATTATCAGATGCTGAAGTGGAGTTGTTGTTTTCTGTCTGGCAACAGTGCTCTCTGCTGACATCTCTGCTTGTCTCGGGAACTGCACAGAGTAGAATAGGTTTGCTATGGGGATTTGCTTCTAAACTGGGCGGTTCCCGAGACACGTGTCATCAGAGAGCACTTAGACAGAAAAGAACAACTCAACTCAGCAGCTCATAATTACTGAAAGGATTAAGATTTTTTAACAGAAGTAATTTACAAATCTGTTTAACTTTCTGGAGCCAGTTGATCTATAGAAAAAAAGTTTTTCCTGGATAACCCCTTTAAACAGCATCACTTGCACTATTAACATGTGTATTCAGGGGGAAGATTGCATGGTATAGCCCCCTGTGGGGGCAAAAAAAAAAAAAAAATTAAGTGTTAATAAAAGTGTATTAACCCCTTCCTAATAAAAGTTTGAATCCCCCCCCCCTTTCCCATTTAAAAAAATAATAAAATAATGAAATAAAAAATAAAAATAATCATGTGTGGTATCACCGCGTGCTTAAATGTCGGAACTATTAAAATATAAGGGTAGCTAAACTGCACTGTCAATGGGGTACATGTAAAAAAAATACTGAAGTCCAAAATTGTGCATTTTTGGTCACTTCATATACCATAAAAAAAGTTATAAAAAGCGATCAAAATGTCCCATCAAAACAAAAATGATACCAATAAAATCTACTAACCACGGCAACTAAAATGAGCCCTCATATAGCCCTGTAAGTGGAAAAATCTAAAAGTTATAGGTGTCAGAAGATGATTTTAAACATACTAATTTTGGTGCATGTAGTTATAATTTTTTTTCAACAGTACAATAAAATAAAACCTACCGTATATGCTGGCGTATAAGACGACCCCCAAATTTTACAGTTAAAATATAGAGTTTGGGATATACTAGCCATATAAGACTACCACCTCCTACCGCGATGTACGGTACCTTGTAGTTCCCCCACATTAGGTAGGCATCATGTTCCCCCACATAAGGTAGGCAGTATAGTTCCCCCCACATTAGGTAGGCAGTATAGTTCCCCCCACATTAAGTTGGCAGTTCCCCCACATTAGGTCGCCAGCTCCCCCACATTAGGTCAGCAGTTCCCCCACATTAGGTCGGCAGTTCCCCCACAATAGTAGGCAGCTCCCCCACAATAGGTCGGGAGTTACCCCACATTAGGTCAGCAGTTACCCCACATTAGTAGGCAGCTCCCCAACATTAGTAGCAGTTCCCCCACATTTGTAGGCAGCTCCCCCCACATTAGGTCAGCAGTTTCCCCACATTAGTTCGGCAGTTCCCCCACAATAGTAGGCAGCTCCCCCACAATAGGTCGGGAGTTACCCCACATTAGGTCAGCAGTTACCCCACATTAGTAGGCAGCTCCCCCACATTAGTAGCAGTTCCCCCACATTAGTAGGCAGCTCCCCCCACATTTGTAGGCAGCTCCCCCCACATTAGGTCAGCAGTTCCCCCACAATAGTAGGCAGCTCCCCCCACATTTGTAGGCAATTCCCCCACATTAGGTCAGCATTTCCCCCACAATAGTAGGCAGTTCCCCCACAATAGTAGGCAGCTCCCCCCACAATAGTAGGCAGCTCCCCCCACATTTGTAGGCAGCTCCCCCCACATTAGGTCAGCAGTTCCCTCACAATAGTAGGCAGCTCCCCCCAACAGACATACAGCTTCCAGCCATATACAGTGTATGGCTGCAGGCTGTATGTCTTTACTGGTCTGGCCCCCACAGTGTTCCGATCACCGCTCCTCCGGCCCAGGTCACCATCTACTGCTATGGCCTATGGACCATAGCAGTAGGTGCCGGGACCGGGGAGCGGTGACCGGATCACTTAAGATAGCACGGCCGGTCACTTACCAGGCCCCGGTCTGCGCGCGTCCTCCTGCGGTCCTCCTGGTCCTGCGCTCCTCTGCCTCTATGGTTGTAGGCACGTGACGTCACTGATGTCCCGTGCGACCAACCATAGAGACGGAGGACCGGACCGCAGGAGGACCGAAGGAGGATCGCAGGAGGACGCCGGGGAATGGTAAGTGACCGGCGGACATTCTTATGTCCCGAAAACATTTTTCGGGACACAGGGATGTCCGGCATAGGAATACCTATGATTATCTGCCCGGGTCGGCTCCCGTGTGTGGCTGCAGGCGGGGCCGACCAGAGCAGGTAAAAACTAATACTGTATACTAAAAACCAGGGGGCCTCCAGCTGTTGTAAAACTACAACTCCCAGCATGCCCGGACAGCCTTTGCCGTGCTGGGAGTTGTAGTTTCACAACAGCTGGAGGCACCCTGGTTTTTAGTATACAGTATTAGTTTTTACTTGCTCTGGCCGGCCCCCGCCTGCAGCCACACATAGGAGCCGGCCCGGGCAGATAATCAGAAGTTTTCCTATCCCGTACCTCAATACCCGGCGTATAAGACGACCCCCAACTTTTCAGAAGAAAATTCGGGGTTAAAAAGTCGTCTTGATGCCGGGATATACGGTACATAAATTGGGTATCCTTGTAACCATATGGACCTACAGAATAAAAATAAGGTGTAATTTTTACCGAAAAGTGCACTGTGTAGAAACAGAAGCCGCCAAAAGTTATAAAATTTTGTTTTTTTTTATTTTTTTTTATTTCACCCCACAAATTTTTCTTCTTTTTGCCGCAGATTTTGTTATAAAATAAGTAATGTAATTACAAAGTACAATTGGTGATGCAAAAAACAAGCCCATATGTGGTTCTGTAGGTGCAAAATTGAAAGCCTTATGATTTTTAGAAGAGGAGAAGGAGGAAATAACAAAAGTGAAAAAACAAAAATTGGCTTGGTCCTTAACCCCTTCAGGACCAAGCCCATTTTGGCCTTAAGGACCAGAGCGTTTTTTGCACATCTGACCACTGTCACTTTAAACATTAATAACTCTGGAATGCTTTTAGTTATCATTCTGATTCTGAGATTGTTTTTTCGTGACATATTCTACTTTAACATGGTGGTAAATTTTTGTGGTAACTTGCATCCTTTCCTTGTGAAAAATCCAAAAATTTGATGAAAAATTTGAAAATTTTGCATTTTTCTAACTTTGAAGCTCTCTGCTTGTAAGGAAAATGTATATTACAAATAAAAAAATGTTTTATTCACATATACAATATGTCTACTTTATGTCTGCATCATAAAAGTGACGAGTTTTTACTTTTGGAAGACACCAGAGGGCTTCAAAGTTCAGCAGCAATTTTCAAATTTTTCACAAAATTTTCAAACTCACTATTTTTCAGGGACCAGTTCAGGTTTGAAGTGGATTTGAAGGGTCTTCTTATTAGAAATACCCCACAAAAGACCCCATTATAAAAACTGCACCCCCCAAAGTATTAAAAATGACATTCAGTCATCATTTTAACCCTTTAGGTGTTTCACAGGAATAGAAGCAAAGTGAAGGAGAAAATTCACAATCTTCATTTTTTACACTCGCATGTTCTTGTAGACCCAATTTTTAAATTTTTACAAGGGGTAAAAGGAGAAAATGTATACTTATATTTGTAGCCCAATTTCTCTCGAGTAAGCACATACCTCATATGTCTATGTAAAGTGTTCGGCGGGCGCAGTAGAGGGCTCAGAAGGGAAAGAGCGATAAGGGGATTTTGGAGAGTACGTTTTTCTGAAATGGTTTTTGGGGGCATGTTGCATTTAGGAAGCCCTTATGGTGCCAGAACAGCAAAAAACCCTCACATGGCATACCATTTTGGAAACTAGACCCCTTGAGGTACGTAACAAGGAATTAAGTGAGCCTTAATACCCCACAGGTGTTTCACGACTTTTGCATATGTAAAAAAAAAAAAAAAAATTTTCACTAAAATGTGTGTTTCCCCCCAAATTTCACATTTTTCCAAGGGTCAATAGCAGGAAATACCCCCCAATATTTGTAACCCCTTCTCTTCTGAGTATGGAGGTACCCCATAAGTTGACCTGAAGTGCACTATGGGTGAACTACAATGCTCAGAAGAGAAGGAGTCATATTTGGCTTTTTGAGAGCAAATTTTGCTCGGGGGGCATGTCGCATTTAGGAAGCCCCTATGGTGCCAGAACAGCAAAAAATACCCACATGGCATACCATTTTGGAAACTAGACCCCTTGAGGAATGTAATAAGGAATAAAGTGAGCCTTATTACCCCACAGGTGTTTCATGACTTTTGCATATGTAAAAAAAAAAAAAAAAATTTCCACTAAAATGTGTGTTTCCCCCCTAATTTCACCTTTTTGCAAGGGTTAATAGCAGAAAATACCCCCCAAAATTTGTAACCCCATCTCTTCTGAGTATGGAGGTACCCCATAAGTTGACCTGAAGTGCACTATGGGCGAACTACAATGCTCAGAAGAGAAGGAGTCATATTTGGCTTTTTGAGAGCAAATTTTGCTCGGGGGGCATGTCGCATTTAGGAAGCCCCTAAGGTGCCAGAACAGCAAAAAAAAACACACATGGCATACCATTTTGGAAACTAGACCCCTTGAGGAACGTAACAAGGGGTACAGTGAGCATTTGCCCCCCACTGGTGTCTGACAGATCTTTGGAACAGTGGGCTGTACAAGTTTTCATTTTCATGGACCACTGTTCCAAAGATCCGTCAGACACCTGTGGGGGGTAAATTCTCACTGCACCCCTCATTACATTCCGTGAGGGGTGTCGTTTCCGAAATGGGGTCACATGTGGGGTTTTTTTTTTTTTTGCGTTTGTCAAAACCGCTGTAACAATCAGCCACCCCTGTGCAAATCACCTCAAATGTACATGGTGCGCTCTCCCTTCTGGGCCTTGTTGTGCGCCCCCAGAGCACTTTGCGCTCACATATGGGGTATCTCTGTAGTCGGGAGAAATTGCGTTACAAATTTTGGGGGGCTTTTTTCCCTTTTACCTCTTGTGAAAATGTAAAGTATAGGGC
Organism: Hyla sarda; assembly: GCF_029499605.1. Lineage (NCBI taxonomy): Eukaryota > Metazoa > Chordata > Amphibia > Anura > Hylidae > Hyla > Hyla sarda. The sequence continues at coordinate 234,421,142 of NC_079191.1, forward strand.
AACATCAGCATGTTAGTGTAAAAAATAAAAATATTTTACACTAACATTCTGGTGTAGACCCCAACATTTCCTTTTCATGAAGGGTTAAAGAAGAAAAAGCCCCCCAAACCTTGTAACGCAATTTCTCCCGAGTACAGCGATACCCCATATGTGGCCCTAAACTGTTGCCCTGAAATACGACAGGGCTCCAAAGTGAGAGCGCCATGTGCATTTGAGGCCTAAATTAGGGATTTGCATAGGGGTGGACATAGGGGTAGAAATTCTACGCCAGTGATTCCCAAACAGGGTGCCTCCAGCTGTTGCAAAACTCCCAGCATGCCTGGACAGTCAACGGCTGTCCGACAATACTGGGAGTTGTTGTTTTTCAACAGCTGGAGGCTCTGCTTTGGAAACAGTGGTGTACCGGACGTTCTTATTGGGGGAGGGGGGCTGTGTAAGGGTATGTGTATATGTAGTGTTTTTAACTTTTTATTTTATTTTGTGTTAGTGTAGTGTAGTGTTTTTAGGGTACAGTCACATGGGCGGGGGATTACAGCGAGTTTGCCAGCGCAAAATTTGCTGCATCTCAAGATGCGAGAAACCCACTGTAAAAGCCTCGCCCATGTGAATGTACCCTGTACATTCACGGGGGTGGCGTGGCGGGGGGGGGGGGGGGGGGGGGAAGGGGGGCTTGCATCAGCTGTTGCAAAACCACAACTCCCAGCATGCATGGTCTGTTAGTGTATGCTGGGAGTCATAGTTTTGCAACAGCTGGAGGCACACAGGTTAGGGAACACTGAGTTAGAAACAGACAATGTTTCCCAACCAGTGTGTCTCCAGTTGTTGCAAAACTACAACTCCCAGCATGCCCAGACAGCTGAAGGGCATGCTGGGAGTTGTAGTTCGGCAACATCTGAAGGGCCAGATGTTGCTGAACTAAAACTCCCAGCATGCCTGGACAGTCAGTGCATACTGGGAGTTGTAGTTTTGCAACAGCTGGAAGAGCACAGATTGGAGACCATTATACAATGGTCTCCAAACTGGGGCCCTCCAGATGTTGCAAAACTACAACTCCCAGCATGCATGGTCTTTTAGTGCATGCTGGGAGTTATAGTTTTGCAACAGCTGGAGGCACACAGGTTAGGAAACACTGAGTTAGAAACAATGTTTCCCAACCAGTGTGTCTCCAGCTGTTGCAAAACTACAACTCCCAGCATGCCCAGACAGCTGAAGGGCATGCTGGGAGTTGTAGTTCGGCAACATCTGAAGGGCCAGATGTTGCTGAACTAAAACTCCCAGCATGCCTGGACAGTCAGTGCATGCTGGGAGTTGTAGTTTTGCAACAGCTGGAAGAGCACAGATTGGAGACCATTATACAATGGTCTCCAAACTGAGGCCCTCCAGATGTTGCAAAACTACAACTCCCAGCATGCCCAGACAGCCAAAGGCTGTCTAGGCATGCTGGGAGTTGTAGTTTTCAGACTCCTAGAAGCAGCAGTGAAGATCTTCACTGCTGCCTCTGAGGACCACATACTTACCCGTCGCTGCTCGTCCACGTGGCCGGTCCCGCGCTGCTCCTCGGTCCCGCCGCTGAATCAGGTAAGTCCGCCGGTCCCCACGTGTTCCCCCCGAATGCCGCAGGTCCCCGCGAGCCCCTGCAGCCTTCGTCCCCCGTTCTGCCCGACTTCCAGGGGCGGGCAGTGCGGGGGATCTGAACTTTCACCCCAGATCACTGTGATTGGTCCACAGGGACCAATCACAGTGATCGCTGACCAGGACCATCAATTGATGGTCCTGGGGGTGAAGCAGAAGTTGTCCCCTGCTGGAAACAGCGGGACTTCTGCCAGTTAACCCGTGCGATGCTGCGCATCGCCGGGTTAACTGCATGTCATTTATAAACGCCGGGATGCGCGAACGCACTGCACAACCCGGCGTTTATATATGACATTCTGCGGGAAGGGGTTAAAGGGATTCTCTGGTGGAGAACTTTTTTTTTTTTAAATAAACTGATAACAGAAGGTTAAACAGATTTGTAAATTACTTCCATTAAAAAATCTTTACCCAACCAGTACTTTTTAGCAGCTGTATGCTACAGAGAAAATTATTTTCTTTTTGAATTTCTTTTTTGTCTTGTCCACAGTGATCTCTGCTGACACCTGTCCGTGTCAGGAACTTTTCAGAGCACCATAGGTTTGCTATGGGGATTTTCTCCTGCTCTGGACAGTTCCTGATACGGGCATCAGGTGTCAGCAGGGGAGCACTGTGGACAAGACAAAAAAGAAATTCAAAAAGAAAAAAATTTCCTATGTAGCATACAGCTGCTAAAAAGTACTAGAAGGGTAAAGATTTTTTTTAAAGAAATCTGTAATTTACAAATCTGTTTAATTTTCTGGCACCAGTTGATAAAAAAAAAGTTTCCACTGGAGTACCCCTTTAAGGTCAAAATAGGCTTGGTCCCCAAGTGGATATAAATTATACAGCTACCAAATAACAATGGTATATATGGAGGAATATTATTACCATACATCATACTGTTCATAACCAAATCGTGTATTTTTACCATACATCATACTGTTACTGACCAAATCACGTATACTAGGACCAATATTATCAGTATACAAGGAGGAATATTATCATCATACATATTACCATCATACTTTCACTGATTAACTCCTTAATACTGAGATCAATATTACCCTTAATACCAGTATACAAGGAGGAAATATTGGTAAATACTAGCTCTACACAGGCTCTGCAGACCATATAAGCGATTAAATACAGTTACATATGGTGACGTCTTTTCCTTTTAGGGTCATCCACTTTCCTTTTTCTTCTCCATCAGACCCAGACCGTCATGATGATTTCTTCCAGCCACAACTCGCCTCCACAGAACCTGCCAGACAAACATTTTAGAATCTGTACTTTTCCAAACAGAAATAACCATTTTAGTGTCCTACACAGTAGAGTGGGTAGATAAGTGGGTTGGGGAAGTGGTAGTTCCCCCTCCCCCCAATTAAGTAGTAGTTAGGTCGCTTCAGTATGTATACAGATCCCTTCATGTAGTTTCTCCCATTACACAGGTGCCCTGAGTAGGTAGGTACCTGCCCTTGTAGATGGTTACCTCTCTTAAAGGGGTACTCCGCCCCTAGACATCTTATCCCCTATCCAAAGGATAGGGGATAAGATGTCAGATCAAGGGGGTCACGTCGCTGGGACCCCCCCATCTCTCCTGCAGGAACCTGTGTCATCTGCTGCTCCATGCCTCATGACCGGCGATACAGGGGTCAGAGTATCATGACGTCATGTCCCTCAATACAAGTCTATGGGAGTGGGAGCGACGGTCGCCACGCCCCTCCCATAGACTTGCATTAAGGGGGCGGGCTGTGATGTCACGAAGGGGCAGGCCATGACGTCACAAAACTCCGGCCCCTCTATCATCCGTCATCAGGTACGGATCAGGTACAGATGACACAGGGTGCTGCAGGAGAGATCGCTGGGGTTCCCAGTGGCGGGATCCCTGCGATCAGACCTCTTATCCCCTATCCTTTGCATAGGGGATAAGATGTCTATGGGCGGAGCACCCCTTTAAGATAGTAGCAGCACCCTATAAGTAGGGGTTACATCATGTAGGTAGGTCCCCCTGTCAATAGTAGCCCCCTGTATATAGTTGCAGCTCCTTGTCTATAGTTGTAGCAGCCTCCAGCATATAGGAGTAGCAGCCTCCTCTAGGTAATAGTAGCAGCAGCTCCCTTTAGGTAACAGTTTTAGCAGCCCCTTTAGGTAGTGGTAGCAACAGCAGCAGCCTTTAGATAGTTGTAGAAGCAGCCCTTTTAAGGTAGTTGTAGCGCACCAGACCCTTTTAAGGTAGTTGTAGCGCAGCAGCCCCTTTTAGGTAGTTGTAGTGCAGCAGCTTCATTTAGGTAGTTGTAGGTGCAGAAGCCCCATTTAGGTAGTTGTAGTGCAGCAGCCCCCTTTAGGTAGTTGTAGGTGCAGAAGCCCCATTTATGTAGTTGTAGGTGCAGAAGCCCCATTTAAGCAGTTGTAGTGCAGCAGCCCCCTTTAGGTAAGTGTAGGTGCAGAAGCCTCATTAAGTTAGTTCTAGTACAGCAGCCCAATTTAGGTAGTTGTAGTGCAGAAGCCCCCTTTAGGTAGTTGTAGTGTGGCAACCCCTTTTAGGTAGTTGTAGTGTGGAAGCCCCTTTAGGTAATCATAGTGCAGAAGCCTCCTTTAGGTAGCTATAGGTGCAGCAGCCCCCTTTAGGTAGTTGTGCTGCAGCAGCCCCCTTTAGGTAGTTGTAGTGCACAAACCCCCTTAGGTAGTGTTACTGCAGAAGCCCCCTTTAGTGCAACCACAATTGCTAAGATATGAAAAAACAAAAACAAAACCATACTCACCTGGTTCACCTGTAATTCTCAGCAGTGTGGCCTCTCTTGTCTTCACCTGCAGTCTGTGCTCCAGCACATAATGATGACGTCCCTCACATGTCAGAGCATAGAGCAAATATGGACCCTCGGGCCTCTTGTTGGCTGCCTGCAATATCACGGGCGGCCGCAAGATTGATTGACAGGGAGAGGAGCAAATGGCTCTTTGCTCGGTCAATCAGCCAAGCTCTGCATTTAACTACAGGCGCGTCTATATGATGCGCTTATAGTTAAATTTGCCCTGGACTGGCCATCCCTGAGGACAGCCAGGCTCACCAGGCAAATGCCCGGTGTGCTGATGGCCAGTGTAACCCTGCAATGACCCAAAGCACACGGCCAAGGCAACTCAGGAGTTGCTTAGAGACAACTCTGTGAATGTCCAAGACTAGCCAACTCAGAGCCCTGACTTGAACCCAATCAAAGATCTCTAGAAAGACCTAAAAATGGCTGTCCTCTGTGGGTCCTTATCCAACCTGACAGAGCAGAACTGCAAGAATGGCAGAAAATCCCAGGTATGTTCACTTTATGGTATCATACCAAAGAAGACTGGATCACTGTCAAAGGTGCTTAAAATAAGTACTGTAAAAAGGGCCTAAATACTTTTGTCCATGCAATATTTTAGTATTTCCTTTCAATAAATTAGCAAAGATTACTAACATTGGCCCTGATTTACTAAGAGTGGAGTGTAGTTTTCTTTGTGGGTTTCAATTCCCTACAATTAATTTTCCACGGTATTTACTAAGGTTTCCCCACATTTTGCTTTTTTTTTTTTTTACACATGCTCTGATCTGTCGGGTTTTTCCTATTTTCTCAGTAAAATGGAGAGCTAGTCAGGTTTTTTTTCAATTCTGGCACAAATTCTGGCGCAGACAGAATTTGTGGCGCACAACCCGAAAAAACATGTTGGGTTAACAGTAGTAAATTCTTTCATTATGAGGTAATGAGTGCAAAATTATTGGGGTAAACTTTAGCACAAGGCCAAAACATAACAAATTGAAGAAAAAAAATGAAAGGGTCTGAAAACTTTCTGATTGCACTATAGAACAGTTAACATTCTTATTGGAAGACTTTCTACTATGTTTTGGGGGTGTCTGAGGGAATTTTTACATTTGTCCAGAAAAACATTTGTGTAGTCAAACACTGATGTTGGGGAGCGTGTCTGGCTCGTAATCTCAATTCGAGTGCTCAATAGAAGTTCTCTATTCCACACCAAATTCACCCAAGCATGTCTTTAGGGACCTTGCTTTGTTTGGCATTCGCCAAACCTTGACTTGCCCATCAGACTGCCTGATAGAGTAGTATGATTTGTCATTCCACAGAACACATTTCCACTGCTTCAGAGTCCAGTAGTGGTGTGCTTTACACAACTCCATATGATATTTGCTATTGTGCTTGGTGATATAAGGCTTAATGCGCAACCATGAAGATGCCAGTGGGATACAATTTTTTGCGTTCATTTTAATGCCATATGAGGTTTGTGACTCTTTAATCAGTCAGCAGAACACTGGCAACTTTTATGCTCAGTATGTTTATGTGGTCTTTAGTTGAGTTGCTGTGGTTTCTAAATACTTCCACATTTTAATAATATAATTCTCAGTGGATCATTGAAGACCTAGGACGGAAAAAAAAATCAGAAATGGACATACTTAAACAGTGACATTCTATTACAGAACCGTGCTGGAACACATTGAGCTCTTTAGAATTACTCATTCTTTCACCAAGGCAGACTGTATTTGTATGTGCTTGAATTTATATATTCATGGCTATGGGTATGACTAAAATTACATGAATTCAACGATTAAGAGGTGTTCCCCAATACTTTGCTCCATATTGTCTATTTGCAGGTATATGACAAATGCCCTACCGATACAATTAAACAAAAAAAAAGCAAAAGGACATTTGAAAATGAAAGCCAACCTGAAATTAACCAGCCCTTATCTAGTAGTGCTGAATCTGGTTACCCTCCCATATTTCATTTAGTCACCTACCCTCAATTTTGTCTTTAGTCTTAAACTGATTTTCTCTGTTTCATGTTATAGTTGCTGCTTATTTGCACCCTGCAACTTTCAGTATACTGTCTCATATGACTGTCACTTCAGCTAGATAACACTTTGCTTAGGAAGTCATGGATAGTGTTGCTCGCGAATATTCGCAATTCGAATGTTATTCGCGAATATCACATATTCGCGAATTCGCGAATATTCGCGAATATAGCGCTATATATTCGTAATTACGAATATTCGTTTTTATTTTTATTTTATTTTTTCACAGTACACATCACAGTGATCATCCCTCTCTGCTTCCAGCTTATGTGGTGTAAGAAGGCTCTAATACTACTGTATAAGACCGGTGCGCAAATTTTCGCTGAATATGTTAATTTTCGCATATGCGAATTTTCGTTTATGTAAATTTTTGTATATGCGAATTTTCACATATGTTAATTTCCGCACACGCGAATATTCACATATGCGAAAATAAAACGAGAATATTACGAATATGCGAATATTCGCGAATATGACGAATATTCGTCCATATATTCGCGAATTCGAATATGGCCTATGCCGCTCAACACTAGTCATGGAAGAGATGAACCCACAAGCTGTAATCTGCAAGAAGCACATAGGCACATAACCACATTCAAACTTCTTGCAGGACAATTGACCTATGAAGCCTGTGTCACAGAATGTCCAAGTAAATCTTGTGGTTCTATAGCATTGTAAATAGGTCACTAATCCATATGTCAACTCCACCTCTGCAAATATTGATGTTTGACAATTTGACCTGTATACATTTAGAAAAAGTTATCAAGATTCTTTCTGGCAATTCCCATGTCAGGAGAAATTATTTTGCATTTATTGATTCACTCTGCTTGACCAGTATTAAAAAGGCACTGTCAGATACCTTTTATATGTTGTACATCTTGGCAAAACATTAAAGGGGTATTCTGGATTAGACATCTTATCCCCATCCAAAGGACTCACCCATTACTTCTCTTGTAATGGCGCCGGATGTTTGTGGCCGAAACTACTGTACCTGCACAAACGGCCGGCGCCATTAAAGGAAGTAGTGGGCGAGTCCTTTCCCTTCAGTTATACATTGGATGAATTTACTGTATTACATGCACCTGGCTTTGTAATTGATGCATTAATAGCCGATTTATGAAGTTTATATTCAAGCCCTATTTTTTATCTTACTTATACTTGCACTTTGTTCTCACGGACAATAGAATATTTAGCACATATGATTATCACACGCACACATTATATATAGATGAGGGTGTATACATGTGTGCGCCACATTTTTTGTGGCACACACATGGACACAAATACATCATATGATTTAATATAATTTACTATGTTTTCCCATGAGCACAGCTGGAACACATCTATTTTGTTATTCCATTATTATTTCACTTTTATTTTTACTTCCCCTTTTTTCTTATAATTTCTCTATATTTCATATATTTATACAATCTTTTTTCTATATTTCATATATTTATACAATCACTTTTCTTATCCCACTTTCTGTATTTCACTGTATTTACTTATGTACATATGCGTATACACACCCTTACCAACTCCACGCCCTTAAAGGGATTATCCAGGAAAAAACTTTTTTTTATATATCAACTGGCTCCAGAAAGTTAAACAGATTTGTAAATTACTTCTATTAAAAAATCTTAATCCTTTCAGTACTTATGAGCTTCTGAAGTTTAGGTTGTTCTTTTCTGTCTAAGTAATCTCTGATGACACGTGTCTCGGGAACCGCCCAGTTTAGAAGAGGTTTGCTATGGGGATTTGCTTCTAAACTGGGCATTTCCCGAGACAGGTGTCATCAGAGAGGACTTGGACAGAAAAGAACAACCTTAACTTCAGAAGCTCATAAGTACTGAAAGGATTAAGATTTTTTAATAGAAGTAATTTACAAATATGTTTAACTTTCTGGAACCAGTTGATATATAAAAAAAAGTTTTTTTCCTGGAATACCCCTTTAATTAAGATGTCGGTTTGGGACCTGTGCTGCTATTGCGCACGCGTGTGTCCCAGATACAGTGCTGGGACTCACGCTGTATCCGTGCATGCGCCGGTCCAGGACGTACACACGTCATATGACAATGACGGAGATACGTCGATCACATGACATCGGTGCCATGTGAGCCTAGGGGTCACGTGATTTCGGCGTCCGGAAGCCGCCATGGCGGCAGTAACCAAGACACATACCGTATACTTATGATGAAAATTTGATTATGGTGAGTCATGACAGCCCGCCCTCTCACTAATGTTTGTAATTATTACACCTGCACTGCAATTAACTAAATATGGTTTTTATAGTATATACATACACTGATGTTTACCATTTGTATTGTAATGAATATTTGCACCTTATTTTTTAACACTCTATATGATTGGTATATATTTTGTTATGCTTTATATGAATTTTGATAATCTTTTTTGTAATCATGTAATGATTGTAATTGAAAAACACTTGATTGTTCACCTGATATATTGTCACTCTGATACCCACCATGTTATGCTTGAGAAAGGCAGTGTGATACTGCCAAAACGTTGTATCTTGATATGGCATATTAAACCGCACTTTGATTTGAACACTACTTGGTGTGCTGCCTAATACCTAACCTGGATATTTGCTATACAGTCTGCGACTGGGACTGTTGATTTTGGCCTGCACCCATCCACTGTGGGATTACTCCGGTGTGCTGTCCTTGCATTTCCTTCTGTGTGTGTATATATATAGTATGATATTCAAAATTTTTTGGGGTCATTTATTCTAATTATTCACTATGGATTAACATGTGTGCACTTGGGTATATATGCCCCTGATCTTGTGTGTATCACTATGCTTGATAAAGGCTTCATGGAGAAGCTGAACGTTGCTGTGACATGAGATGAAAAATTGGACTTGATTTTGAATGGAGAGCGGTGTCCTTACTTGGATGTATACTGGAAGCGTGATCAGGTTGTGGATGCTGGCACCTTGTGGTATTTATACTTTGTCTGAATAGTGCTGCAAAGACTGGATTTATATATATATATATATATATATATATATATATATACACACACACACATACATACACACACTCCATATACACACAGAAGGCACACATATAATACACCTGATCTTACTAAATGCTTGTTTGTCAAGAGCAGCAGGGAAAGGTAGAGAGAGTTCACATGACTTTAAAAGTGATTTTAGTACTTACCTGCCAGACAGTAATGGACATGCTTAGGAAGGATCCGTGAGCTAAATAGCTGTGTTCTGAGTCCACCATAACATTGCTGCTATCTTTTTGTGAAATTGCTATTTCCTGTTGGAGTTCCCTCCCTCAAACTACAATGCTGATAATTCCTTGCTTGTAAGTGTGAGATCACTTTTCTCTATCCCACCCATTGTAGCACACCTGAGCTCCTATGTTATGCTGTAAACAACAGACCAGTGTTTTCTAACCAGTATGTTTCCAGCTGTTGCAAAACTGCAAAACTGCAAAACCCTGCAGAATGATCTCTCTCCAAACCAGTGGTCTCTCCCCCGTTGAAGTAGACAGGCTCCCTCTAAACACCTGACTAGTGATGTAATGTCTCAAGCCACATTGCAACCTGGAAAAACCTGAGATGACACTCATTTTGTATGCTGTTAAAATAAACATTGGGGCAAAGATAACATAGGAATTGCAATATCACCATCCAATACAGGTACAGACACTATATTATGAACTACATTAACTTTACAACCCCTGTGGTATAGTCAAATAAAAAAAATTCCTGGAATGTATTCCCTCCTAGGATTTCCCTGCCTATTCCATGGGTTTGACCTGAAGACCACACACATGCCTTGCAATGTGGGAGCCATAAATGTTGACCAGTTGCCCAAATCTGCCATAGGGCTTCTGGGCACACTAATACCTCAGTGGCTGAATATCACAGTCTATTATCAGTATATACTATATACAAGTACCAGTTATATGTTGTCACAGACACAATGTTCTCCTGTAATACCATTACAAAATACAACACAACCTGAAAAAAATAAGCCTTCATATGGCTTATGGGTGGTATGAAAAGCAAAGAAAAATCACTGTGTACTGAAGGTCATAATCAGCTGCGTCCTTAAAGTGCATTATATAAGTTACTAACATATCTCTAAGGAAAAGTGAAGGCTGTTTGGGGAAAAAAACAGACCTTCCTAGCTACCTGTTATGTTAGAGCATGGGTGTTGCACACTTAGAAATTACCCTTCACACCCAAAACTTCCACAGCATCAGCAAAAAAGTGCCATTCCAATTTAAGAACCTGCACACAGTGGCATAGTCTGTGTGGATAGCAAAGCATGGTATTGCACCCTCCTGTCCCAACCAGGCCTGTGAATATAAGCAAATGAGGCTGGGTTCACACTACGCTTTTCAACTACGGGTCCCGCATACATTTTCATTAGTGAAAACATATGGAACGGTATTGGAAACCGTATACATAGGCAAAGCATTGCAAACCGTATGCACCCTGATGCATACGGTTGCGTACGGTTTGCTTGCAATACGGTTTTTAACAGTACTCCAAACTGTGTTCAACCACGGTTTTGACCCCAGTTTTAACATACCTTTTTTTTTTTTTTAACATGGATGTCAATGGGAAATGTATAAGGTTCCATACGGCAAAACCGTATGCTTTTTTCTTTGCACATGCGCATTTGCATCCTAAAGTCCCCGCCAAAGACCCCTCCCATTAAAAATGGACAGAATTTTAAAAAACTTATGTTTTTTTTTAAAATAAAAACGGACGGAACAGTATGTTCTTTTAAAAACAGTATACTGTTTAAAAACACATACGGTTTACTTTTTCCCATACTGTTCCATCCATCTTTTTTCCCATACGGTTTTTGATAGAAAATGTATGCGGGAACCTTAGTTGAAAAACGTAGTGTGAACCCAGCCTGACAATGGTTTTATTGTATGCATTACTGCTCACTAGGGTCTTATGTAGGATTTTCTAACTGAATGATAATAATACCTCCACACCAGTACCATATATTACCAGTGCAGTGACGAAATAATACCATCATACTCTAAAATAAAAAACACTATACATGAACCAATGTCACCAATGACTCTACTACCTTAAGGACAAATAATTGCACCACACCATGACCACTACCATTACCACCACATAGTGACTGGATACTACTACCATTCTCATACTCAATATAAACCAGTATACACAAACCAATTTTATCCCTATGCAGTGAACATATGGTGGTAGATACCAGTTCTACACAGGTTCTGCTGACCATATAAGGGTTTGTTCACACTGCGGAATTCCTCAGTGTGAATTCCACAGTGAACATAATCATCAGTGTGAATAGGTCTTCCGCGAGACCCATTCACACTGCGGAATTTCAGAGGCGGACAATTCCGCCACTGAAATTGGTCCGTGCAAAGAAAAAACATGTTCATTCTTTGCGCGGAATTCTACAAGTACTGCATAGCCGTCAATGGTGACGATGCAGTGCACCGCGGTCCTACCATCAAAGTATTTTTGGTGGCGGCCGCCTGACGGAATCTCCACTCGCGAGATAACACTAACGTTTCATCCAGAGACTCGGAAGTGACGCTCAGATCGCCATGTAGACTTTTTCCAACCATGACTCATCTTTGCAGAATCTGACAAACATATTGCTCTCTGCACTTTTGCAGCACATACCTCTCCTTTACTTCTAGTGCCCCAAATAATGCCTCTCTAGGTCTCTGAATAATAAATAATAACCAACAAAGCAGTCTGTGTCTTACTCAAAGCTGAGTAGTCAAAAGGCTGAGTATGTGAAGTACATGTGGTTGAATAATAGATTAGAGCCTACTGGACCATAAAACCTATATTTAAATCTATTGATGCAATACACAATATAAAAGCAATATAAAAAACAATAGATAAGAAAAGTGGGATAAACAATAAAATTGCCACCGCAGGGCCCTTGCAGTTATCACAAAATAGATAGAGTATAGATGTGGCACAATATGACTATGAATTCATGCCACCTATAGTATGCAATAAGGTGCTTGCATTCAAGGATGGTTCACAAGAAGTATGCAATCAGATAGCAACACTGGATTCCACTTATAGAGAATACATTCAACCTGTAAAAAATGTCCCAATTCTGTCCTGCATCAGGATTTTTCAGCAAATATTTTGCACAATATATCAGTGCCGCCGTCCACCTGTGAGAAAAATATTGTTCCTAAATCTGTAGGACCAGCAAAGTTCCAAATATTAATGCCGGTACTCTGTAGGCCAACCTGTGGGCCACTCCACTGCTCTACGCCGTCCAGTTCAGCTCCTGTCTGTAGCTCTGTATCCTTTTGCTCCAGCCAGCGGCGGTCTGATGATGTTTGCTGCGGCCGTACACACTGGCGAGCTTCGGAAGTTGCGGTCAGCTGACTGCAGATCAGCTGACAGAATTCGGGGTGCGCACTCCCTGGAGCAATTGTAAACTTGTATTATTGCAGGTACCTGGAGTATAGAGTCCCGGTAAAAAGGGGTGAATGGCAAATATTCCCCTCTTGCCTGTTTCTTTCAGGTCCAATAGTCCTTCACAGATGTCAGCAGACTCAGACTCAGTGCCACACTTCAACAAGATGTTCACAAAATGCTCTGTGTGAATGTGGGATAATCCTAGATAGCCGCTTTCTGTCAACAGTTGCCAAACATGTTTCGGGGTGTCATGGGATATATCCAAACCCCTTCTTCAGGGGTGCTTGGATATATCTGAGAAGGGGTTTGGATATATCCCACAAGGTTCACACTAGCGAATTCCGAGTGCGCCCAGCATCCCCATAGATGGCAATGTCTGTGGCGTGGATTCTGCCTAAAAAATGAGCGAAGCAAATTTTTTAAGCAGCAGGATTTCAGCAGTGAAATATCCACCACTGACATGCCTGAATGTGCACAGTGCATAGAAATCCTATTGCCAGCAATGGAATTCTGCTTAACCAAAAATCCTGAGTGGAATTCCACTTTGAAATTCCATAGTTTGAACCTGGCTGAAGAATGAGTGGGTTCATTGAGGGTATGCAAGTGCAGATAATTTCCCCATTTACATAGATATCCCGGTCCCCAGTAGATAGATCATTTCCAATGCCCCCAGAAGGTAGATCATTTCCTTCAATAAATAGATGACCCCATTAGACAGGTCCCCACATTAGGTAGATTTTCCCAGTTAGCTAGAGTAGCCCCCTTCCATTATGTAGATGTACTAACTAGCCAGGCCCCCCCCCCCCCCCCAATTATGTAGATGGCCCATATGTTTAGATTTCTCATCCCCATTAGGTGGATTGCTCTAGCAGCCAGGACACCCCCGCCCTCTAAGTATATTAAACAAATAAATATATAGATGGTCTGTCGTCCGCTGTTTGTTTGAAACCCCCCCCCCCCCCATTTCTGCACCATCTGTCATCCCTCCCTATGTGTCTGTACTTCGTGGTCAATAAAGAATACTCCTTGTTGCACCGTACTAGGTGAGTGCTCCGGTATTCTTCTTCTAGGGTTTTAATGTCCTGTGGGACTTACTCATATGAGTAGCACCACCTATAGCAACAATATTTGAACCAGTTTGGATTGACACTCCTGACAACTACTTTTTCACTACTCATCATTTAATTACCGGTCATACATCTGGCTAAAGAGGAATTAGCTATACATTGTGACTGTGCCGGGCTCTACTTTCTGCTTGAGTGTGAACTATATATTTATTACACTCACCTTTCTCCCCTCCTACAGAAGTCCAGGAGCAGCATAGGACTTCGAGTTTAGGCCACACATGATAAAATTACATCATGCATGACCTGTACCTGAAAACATGTAAATACATTACATAGGTTGCTAAGCTATTGGCGTAGCATGCTATGGAATGGAACTCCCTGCACGTGTACAATACTGAGTAGCGAAGCATACATTGTATACATCGCCACTTACTTTACATTCTTTGGGGCTCAACTGTTTTTTTTCCTGAAGCTGATGTTCTGGAAGCAGGAAACATGAGCAAGCATAAGGATCTACATCCTTATCTGGACTAGGGCCAAATTGTGATGGCTTATTGAGTGACCAGTGCATCTACAAAATGGCAGGTCTTGTGTGGTGCTTCCAGTATGCAGCGGTTTGTACCTACCAGAAGTGCCAAAGAAAGAACTGGTGATAAGGTAATGTGTGCCCAAGGCTCAATGATGTGCACGGGAGCTAGATCACCTGGTCCGATTCCACAAAAGACGGTAGCAATAGATTGCTGACAATGTTAATGTAGACCTTCGTGGGACTTCAGGTGAATCCATATCCTGATCGCTGTAGTCTCAGCTACAAAGTTGTGTAATTGAAGTTACGTGAGCACATGCTGAATATCAGGACAAGGGATCATTCAGCTGATAATCGACCCTTGTAAGGGTGCGATCACACTGTGTTCCCACCGAAAATAGGATACCAACATATACTGTAAACGGGAGCAGCGGACTCCATTAGTTTCTGTGGGTGAATGAGATCACCCTTGGTGACTCCGCTCATGATGTAGCCACTATTTTAACCTGTTGGGGACGGAGGGCGTATGGATACGTTCTCGTGTCCCGGTACTTAAGGATGGAGGGTGTACCTGTATGCCCTCCGCATTTCTGATCACCGCCGCTCGCCGGGCGTTGATTGGACCGGGATGACTGCTGATATCGTGGTCGGCGATCACCGCAAATCGCAGGTCAATTCAGACCTGCAATTTGCAGTGATTCGGGCCAATCGGGTCACTGGTGACCCGATCGCCCGGAAAATAAGAATGATCAGAGCGGTCAGAGACTGCGCCGACCATCCTAAAGGATAGGAGCGAGGTGGGGGGGGGGGGAGAGACACGGGCGGCAAGGTGGGGAGCATGGCCAGGCTTACCGGACCAACGGAGGCGGCATCCTGGAGGAGCGACGGCAGCAGAGACATGCGGCCGGAAAGTGCGGCGTGGAGAAGGCTGCAGCGAAGATCGCGGTAAGTGATCTTCTCTGTGGCCTTCTAAAAGCTGCAAAACTACAACTGTCTGGGCATGCTGGGAGTTGTAGTTTTGCAACATCTGGAGGGTCACAGTTTGTAGACCACTGTGTAGTGGTCTCTAAACTGTGGTCCTCCAGATGTTGCAAAACTACAACTTTCAGCATGCACTGACTGTCTGGGCATGCTGGGAGTTGTAGTTTTGCAACATCTGAAGTGGCACAGTTTGGAGACCACTATACGGTGGTCTCCAAACTGTAGCTCTCCAGATGTTGCAAAAGTACAATTCCCAGCATGGCCAGACAGTCAGGGATGCTGGGCATGTAGTTCTGCAATATCTGGCCCTTCAGATGTTGCAGAACTACAACTCCCAGCATGCCTGGACAGTCTGGGCATGCTGGGAATTGTAGTTTTGCAACATCTGGAGGGCTACAGTTTGGAGACCACTACTTAGCGGTCTCCAAACTGTTCTTCCCCAGTTGTTGCATAACTACAACTCCTAGCATGCCCAGGCATGCTGGGAGTTGTAGTTCTGCAACATCTGAAGGGCCAGATATTGCAGAAGTACATGCCCAGCATTCCTGACTGTCTGGGCATGCTGGGAATTGTAGTTTTGCAACAGCTGTAGGCACACTGGTTGGGAAACACTGAGCTAGAGTCTGTTTCCTAACTCAGTGATTCCAACCCGTGTGCCTCCAGCTGTTGCAAAACTACAACTCCCAGAATGCACTGACAGACCATACATGCTGGGAGTTGTAGTTTTGCAACAGCTGGAGGCACACGGGTCAGAATCACTGTGCTAGAGTCTGTTTCCTAACTCAGTTGTTCCCCACCAGTGTGCCTACAGCTGTTGTAAAACTACACCTCCCAGCATGTACGGTCTGTCAGTGCATTCTGGGAGTTGTCATTTTGCCACAGCCAGGGGCGTTGCTAGGTCTCCAAAAGATCCGGGGCACGGGCCATGGCTGAGGGTGGAGCCACAAAAAGGAGGGGCCAAGGGGCGGGGCCACTTAATGTCACATGACTATAAAAAAATGTTGTTCCTTGCATTAGGGTTTGAGGTAGGGGTTAGTCTTATTGGCTGTCAGCTGATGTTACTTCAGGACAGGGAACACAAGTGCAAATGAGGAGCGTTATAGCCATAGCACAGATTATTAGGTGAGACCACTCTATGTTCTAAGCTGAGGTGGGGTTCAGGTAACAGCAGCAGTAGCAGGGGGTTCGAGTTTTTAACAGGTTCCCTACTTGGAGTGAAGTGATGGATGCTTGTGCTGTAGAGCGCTGCGAAAAATAACTTCAACTATAATAATCAAATATACCAATTTTTACCATTTAAAACTACAGCTCCCAGTATGACCTTAAGTATGTGGTAAGGTTATGCTGGGAGTTGTTTCATAACTGCAGAACTACAGTTCTGATGGGACAGTCAGGCAGCATACACAATAATATCAGTGACTACAGGTGACATCTTCTCTATAGTTTTCCCTTATCTAATTCAGATGTACTTACCACCTGGTCCAGCTAAATGTTCTCTCTGCAGAACATGACGCCCAGATGGCTCCTCACTATGTCAGCTCATTCTGATCCTTTATATGAAAACAATAATTATTATAATACTGCCAAACACCGTATCCTTTGAATATAATACTGGCACACACCCTCTGAATATCATTCTGACACACTGTACACACTCTGAAAATACTAGAACACACTGTACCCTCTGTATATAATACTGCCACACATCATACTATCTGAATATAATACTACTACATACTGTACCCTCTGAATATAAAACCGCCACACACCTTACCCTCTGAATATAATACTACCACACACTGTGCCCTCTGAATATAAAACTACCACATACTGCACTCTCAGTATTATAGTCAGAGAGTGCAGTATGTGGTAGTATTATATTCAACCACCTACTGCGCTCTATGAATATAATACTGCCACATATTGCACTCTCTGAATATAATACTACCACATACTGCACTCTATGAATATAACCTTGCCGTGCATCCTCTAAATACAATACCGTAATGTATTGTGGCCCATAAAAACCAAACTAGCATTCCAGAGGTATAGTGTATATATAAAGAATTTCTGGGGTAAACACTCTGCCCCTCCCCCCACATAGTAATAATAATGCCCTCTGTCCTGTGCCCCTAACATATAATGCCACCTGTGCCCCTCACATATAATGCCCCCTTTCCTGCCCCCTCACAAATAATTCCCTCTGTGCTGCCCTTCAGGGGCATTATATGTGAGGGGCACAGGACAGGGGGCATTATATGTGAAGGGCACATGACGGGGCAGTACATATGAGTGGCACATGTCAGGAATCCTTATATGTGAGGGGAAAATGACAGGGGGGCATTATAGGTGAAGAGCAAATATCAGGGGGCCATTATATGTTAGGGGCACATGACAAGGGGCCATTATATGTGAGGGGCAGATGACAGCATGGTATTATATGTGAGGGGTACATGACAGGGGGCATTATAAGTGAGGGGCAAATGTCAAGGGGGCATTATATGTAGGGGGCACATGACAGGGGAGCCACCCTATCATGTGCCTGCCACATATAATGCCCCCTTGACATTTGCCCCTCACTTAAGGAGGCCTTATATGTGAGGGGAAAATGACAGGGGGGCATTATAGGTGAAGAGCAAATATCAGGGGGCCATTATATGTGAGGGGCACATGACAAGGGGCCATTATATGTGAGGGGCAGATGACAGCGTGGTATTATATGTGAGGGGTACATGACAGGGGGCATTATAAGTGAGGGGCAAATGTCAAGGGGGCATTATATGTAGGGGGCACATGACAGGGGAGCCACCCTGTCATGTGCCTGCCACATATAATGCCCCCTTGACATTTGCCCCTCACTTAAGGAGGCCTTATATGTGAGGGGAAAATGACAGGGGGGCATTATAGGTGAAGAGCAAATATCAGGGGGCCATTATATGTGAGGGGCACATGACAAGGGGCCATTATATGTGAGGGGCAGATGACAGCGTGGTATTATATGTGAGGGGTACATGACAGGGGGCATTATAAGTGAGGGGCAAATGTCAAGGGGGCATTATATGTAGGGGGTACATGACAGGGGAGCCACCCTGTCATGTGCCCGCCACATATAATGCCCCCTTGACATTTGCCCCTCACTTAAAATGGCCCCTGTCATGTGCCCCTCATATATAATGGCCCCCTGACATCTGCCCCTGACTTACACATAAAAGGGCACATAACAGGGGGTCA
This sequence comes from Hyla sarda, assembly GCF_029499605.1. Classification (NCBI taxonomy): domain Eukaryota; kingdom Metazoa; phylum Chordata; class Amphibia; order Anura; family Hylidae; genus Hyla; species Hyla sarda. The sequence goes on from NC_079191.1 coordinate 234,439,827, forward strand.
TTATATGTGGCAGGCACATGACCCCTAACATATAATACCCCCCTGTCATCTGTCCCTCATATATAATGGCCCTTTGTCATGTGCCACATCATATATAAGGGCCCCCGACATTTGCCCCCAGGGGCGGTTGCATGGGGGCAGATAAACATAAAAGGGCCCTTATATATGATGTGGCACATGACAAAGGGCCATTATATGTGAGGGGCAGATGACAGGGGGGTATTATATGTTAGTGGTCATGTGCCTGCCACATATAGTGACCCCCTGTTATGTGCCCCTCACTTATAATGTGCCCCCCCCCCCAATTTTAATAGTTCCCCTGTACCATATAGCACTCCAGCTCTGTCTGGCTCTGCAGCTTTCCCCTCCGCAGCGTCACCCTTCTCACGCGCTGTTCCATTCTTGCAGAGTGTGAGCTGCGGGGACGTGATCTCCAGGAGCCGACGCAATGATGTGACATCATCACGCCAGCAGTGATTGGTGTCCCCGCGGCGCTCACTTTGCAAAAATGGAACGGCGTGCGAGAAGGGTGAGGGATTGGTGGAGCGGGAGCTGTCCCACTCCACCATGCTATAGTGCGGGGGGGGGGGGGGGGGGGGAAGGGATTTGGGGTGAATTTTCAGGCCGATCCGCCACTGCTTCTGTCCCTGATAACAGACGTGCCTGTACAGGCGGTACTGTAATCAATAAAGCAGGTGTCCCACCGGCGCACTGCCACTGGCAAACAGCAGCCTGGTTGCGCTGCTACTGTTTGCCAGCACAGACAGAGCAGGGAGTTCATACACTCGGGGCACCAGCTGAAGGTTTGGGGCGCCCCCCCCCCCCCCCATGTGAATGTACAGGGTACATTCACACGGGCGGGTTTACAGTGGTTTTCCTTTTACAAGTTTGAGCTGCGGCAAATTTTCCGCCGCAGCTCAAACTCCCAGCGGAAAACTTAATGTGAACCCCCGCCTGTGTGAATGTACCCTAAAAACACTACACTACACTACACTAAAATAATAAAAAGTAAAACACTACATATACACCCCCTTACACATCCCCCCCCCCAATAAAAACGTCTCATACGGCAGTGTTTCCTAAACGGAGCCTCCAGCTGTTGCAAAACCACAACTCCCAGTGTTGCCGGACAGCCATAGACTGTCCTGGCCGGCTGTGAGTCTTGCAACAGCTGGAGGCACCCTGTTTGGGAAACACTGCTGTAGGGTTTTGGTGGAAACAAGCCCCAGCCTTGTAACCGGGTCTGCCCCTATTGCAAATTCCTTATTTAGGCCTCAAATGTGCATGGCGCTCTCTCACTTCGGAGCCCTGTCGTATTTCAAGGCAACAATTTAGGGCCACATATGGGGTATTTCCATACTCAGGAGAAATTGCGTTACAAATTTTGGGGGGATTTTTCTCTTTTTACCCCTTATGAAAAGGTAAAGTTGGGGGCTACACCAGCATGTTAGTGTAAAAAAAATTACAATTTTTACACTAACATGCTAGTGTTGCCCCATACTTATCATTTTCACAAAAGGTAAAAGGAGAAAAAGACCCCAAAATTTCTAACGCAATTTCTTCCAAGTACGGAAATACCCCATATGTGTACGTAAAATACCGCCATGTACATTTGAGGCCTAAATTGGCGATTTGCACAGGGGTGGCTGATCGTTGCAGCGGTTCTGACATGAACGCAAAAAAAAAAAAACATTTTGGAAACTACACCCCTCAGGGAACGTAACAAGAAGTATAGTGAGCCTCAACAACCCACAGGTCTTTGACAAATTTTCGTTAAAGTTGGACATGAAAATTTGTTTTTTTTCCCTGAAATGCTGATGTTACCCCAAATTTTTTGTTTTCACAAGCTGTAATAGGAAAAATGCCCACCAAAATTTGTAACCCCATTTCTTTTGAGTATATAAATACCCCATATGTGGATGTAAAGTGCTCTGTGGGCGAACTACAATGCTCAGAAGAGAAGGGGCGACATTGGGCTTTTTAAGAGAGAATTAGGCTGGAATTGAAGGCCATTTAAATTTACAAAGCCCCCATAGTGCCAGAACAGTGGACCCCCTCCACATGTGACCCCATTTTGGAAACTACACCCCTCACGGAATGTAACAAGGGGTACAGTGAGAATTTATACCCCACAGGTGTCTGACAGATTTTTTGAACAGTTGTCTATAAAAATGAAATTTTTCATTTGCACAGCCCACTGTTCCAAAGATCTGTCAAATGCCAGTGAGGTGTAAATGCTCACTGCACCCCTTATTAAATTCTGTGAGGGGTGTAGTTTCCAAAATAGTATGCCATGTGTGTGTTTAATTTTTTTTTTTTTTTTTTTTTTTTACTGTTCTGGCATCATGGGGGCTTCTTAAATGTGACATGCCCCCAAAAACCATTTCAGCAAAATTCGCTCTCCAAAAGCCCAATGTTGCTCCTTCCCTTATGAGCTCTCTAGTGCACCTGCAGAACACTTTACATCCACATGAGGTATTTCCTTACTTGAGAGAAATAAGGTTACAAATTTTGTGGGGCATTTTCTCCTATTACTCCTTGTGAAAATGAAATGTTTGGGGTAACACCAGCATTTTAGTGTTAAAAATCTAATTTTTACATTTTCACGTCCCACTTTAACGAAAGTTCGTCAATCACCTGTGGGGTGTTAAGGCTCACTGGACCCCTTGTTACGTTCCTTGAGGGGTGTAGTTTCCAAAATAGTAGGCCATGTGGGTATTTTTTGCTGTTCTGGCACCATAGGTGCTCCCTAAATGCGACATGCCCCCCAAAAACCATTTCAGCAAAATTTGCTGAAGTTAGAAAACTGCTAAATTTTTTCATCAAATTTTGGAATTTGTCACCAAGAAATGATGCAAGTATCGACGGAAATTTACCACTAACATAAAGTAGAATATGTCACGAAAAAACTTTCTCGGAATCAGAATGAAAAGTAAAAGCATTCCAGAGTTATTAATGCTTAAAGTGACAGTGGTCAGATGTGCCAAAAATGCTCCTGTCCTTAGAGTTATAATGGTCTCCGTCCCCAAGGGGTTAGGCGGACTCATAACGGGAGCTGTTGCGCTTTTGGCATAGCACATATGCCCAGAAAGGAGTCACTAGATGACTTCCTCTCGGCCATAGTATGGGGTCTGCTCCTCCTAATAACCATTCCATTTCTGGTGAGATGGGTACCAGGGGGGAACCACTTTGCCTTTGCTAGGTATTTATTCACAGGTGGAGGGAAGTAAGCTTAACCCCTTAAGGACCGGTGGTTTTTCCATTTTTGCATTTTCGTTTTTTGCTCCTTGCCTTTAAAAAATCACAACTCTTTCAATTTTGCACCTAAAAATCCATATTATGGCTTATTTTTTGCGCCACCAATTCTATGTTGTAATGACGTCAGTCATTTTGCCCAAAAATCTACGGTAAAACGGAAAAAAAAATCATTGTGAGACAAAATTAAAAAAAAAAAAACGCCATTTTGTAACTTTTGGGGGCTTCCGTTTCTACGTAGTACATTTTTCGGTAAAAATGACACCTGATATTTATTCTGTAGTTCCATACGATTAAATTGATACCCTACTTATATAGGTTTGATTTTGTCGTACTGGAAAAAATCATAACTTCATGCAGGAAAATGTATACATTTAAAATTGTCATCTTCTGACCCCTATAACTTTTTTATTTTTACGTGTATGGAGCGATATGAGGGCTCATTTTTTGCGCCGTGATCTGAAGTTTTTAACGGTACCATTTTTGCATTGATAGGACTTATTGATCGTCTTTTTATTCATTTTTTCATGATATAAAAAGTGACCAAAAATGCACTATTTGGGACTTTGGAATTTTATTGCGCGCACGCCATTGACCGTGCGGTTTAATTAACGATATATTTTTATAATTCTGACATTTCCGCACGCGGCGATACCATATATGTTTATTTTTATTTACACTGTGTTTTTTTTATGGGAAAAGGAGGGTGATTCAAACTTTTAATAGGGAAGGGGTTAAATGATGTTTATTCATTTTTTTTTTGCAGTGTTATAGCTCCCATAGGGACCTATAACACTGCACACACTGATCTTTATCATTGATCACTGGTTTCTCATAAGAAACCACTGATCGATGATTCTGCCGCATGACTGCTCATGCCTGGATCTCAGGCACTGAGCAGTCATTCAGAGATCGGACAGCAAGGAGGCAGGTAGGGGCCCTCCTGCTGTCCTGTAAGCTGTTCGGGATGCCGCGATTTCGCCGTGGCTATCCCAAACAGCCCACTGAGCTAGCCGGCATGGTTTCGGTTTCACTTTAGACGCGGCGTTCAACTTTGAACGCCGCATCTAAAGGGTTAATAGCGCGCGGCACAGCGATCAATGCCGCGCGCTATTAGCCACGGGTCCCGGCCGTTGTTAGAGGCCGGGCCCGACATGTTATAGATCGGGAGTGGACACATGACGTTCCAGTACGTCATGTGTCCTTAAGGGGTTAAAGGGGTATTCCAGGCCAAAACTTTTTTTTATATATCAATTGGCTCCGGAAAGTTAAACAGATTTGTAAATGACTTCTATTAAAAAATCTTAATCCTTCCAATAGTTATTAGCTTCTGAAGTTGAGTTCTTGTTTTCTGTCTAACTGCTCTCTGATGACTCACGTCCCGGGAGCTGTGCAGTTCCTATGGGGATATTCTCCCATCATGCACAGCTCCCGGGATGTGACATCATCATTGAGCAGTTAGACAGAAAACTTCAGAAGCTAATAACTATTGGAAGGATTAAGATTTTTTAATAGAAGTAATTTACAAATCTGTTTAACATTCCGGAGCCAGTTGATATATATAAAAAAAGGTTTTGCCTGGAATACCCCTTTAAACCTATGTGTGGTGTGGAGGTAGAGGTGTAATGAGGTCCATGGCTGGATGTGTGTTGTGATAGCACTAGAGGGGCAGTATTAGGCAGGAGGTACATGGCTGAGCTCCTATCTCCTGCCATGTGTGCTGTGAGTCAGATGTCCCCGGGGACAACGTATATGACCGGAGGTGAAGTACAGGGGAGGAGTATGTCAGCTCCATAGACTACACCCTGACCGAGCTCCGAGGACTCTCATCACACAGCTCCGTGCTGCCGGTGGTCGCTCCTCAAGGTCAGCCTGCTGCCAGTCACCATACCCTCTCCAGCACCTTGAGGGGTGGAGGTGACTTCTCCGGGCTCTTCTGGTATCCTGGTGTCGCCGCATACATGTGAGTATGAGCCGAGACCGTCTCCTGCTCGTATCTGGTAGTGACTGACAGGTGCTGATAGGTGAATGCCTGCTAGGAGAAGTGTTCCCGCCTAAACTCTTGGCTGTGTTTCCATACAGTCCTCCCGTGCAGGCCCTCCGTACTGCGGGATTTTAATGCATTGCGCTAAAAATCGCCGCTGTATTTCCCGCTAAAAATAGGTTTGCAAGCGGCACAAAGTACACCTGCAGATCCTCTAGGGGGCGTGCTGTCCTCACGAATAAAGCTATACATGCGCTGTATGTGGGGACAGGTGTCTAGTTACTGTACAGGGAATCACGTGGTCTATTAGGGTGAGGAAGAATTCATTAATTTATTATGTCATCTGTTAGATCTTGTATTGAAGATGGAGGTGACTGCAGGGACACCACTTGATCCAGTGTATGAGAGTACCTAGTCTGCAGACATTTGTTTTTGTCCATGCCATCTTTTTTTATAGTGCGGTTTGTGGGGTTTCCTTGTATACACCTCCAGATGTTTTGTTGTGATCTTTTGATTATTTTTCACTTTACAATTCCCATGATTGTAAGGCTTCTTTCACACTGCTGTTGTGCCCTGTCAAGAACGGCTGTCAAACTGAATTTTTAAGTCAATGGAGTCGTCGGGCGCCGTTGTTTTTCCCCAGGAGTAGCTGGAGAAAACTATGGCGCAAGCTGCATTTTTTTCTCCTACTATTTTCCCCGATCGCTATCACACTACCGTATGATGACAACGATAGTGTGAGAGGCCAAAGAGAAATCATTCATGTAAATTACTTCTATTAAAAAAATCTTAATCCTTACAGTACTTATTAACTGCTGAATAGTACAGAGGAAATTCTTTTCTTTTTGGAACACCGAGCTCTCTGCTGACATCACAAGCACAGTGCTCTCTGCTGACATCTCTGTCCATTTTAGGAACTGTCCAGAGCAGCATATGTTTGCTATGGGGATTTTCTGCTACTCTGGACAATTCTTAAAAGGGACAGAGATGTCAGCAGAGAGCACTGTGGTCATGATGTCAGCAGAGAGCTCGGTGTTCCAAAAAGAAAAATAATTTCCTCTGTAGTAGGGCTGGGCAGTATACCGGTTCATACCAAATACCAAATTTTTTGGGCTGCACGATATGAATTTCCCCCCATACCGCAGTACCGATTGGGCCCCTCCCCCTCAGAGAGGGGAGGGAGAAGAGAGGAGAGGGAGAGGAGAGGAGAGAGAGAGAGACCCCGACCCCAAGAGACCGTGCGCGAGAGAGAGAGAGAGACAGACAGACAGACAGACAGACAGACAGACCGACCGACCGACTGCGGGTCACATGATTGGTATGTGTGTGAAATTGCCGTTATATACTATGGAACCACCGTAAGTTAAAAAAAATACCGTCATACACATATTTGGTCATACCGCTAAGCCCTACTCTGTAGTATAGTGTGATAGCAGTCGGGGAAAATAGTGGGAGAAAAAATGCAGCTGGAAGTACTGGAAGGATTAAGATTTTTTAATAGAAGTAATTTACAAATCTGTTTAACTTTCTGGGTCCAGTTGATTTAAAAAAAAAAGTTTTTCACTCCCCACTGTTAGGAGATTTTCGAATATACATCGAGGGAAGGGGGAAGGCAGAGGTAGGCAGGACGCCGTTCTGCACCTCTCCTCGCCCCGTACACAGATCCCTCCTCGCCCCTCCCTCAGGAGGAGGACATAGATTTTTACAGTCCCGCTCTTGGACATACAGTTTGACAGCTGTGAAAATCTATGTCCAGGAACGGGGCTGTAAAAATCTGTACCTGTGGTTGTGTGACTGAGCCATTATCACATCTATGTCCAGGGGGCTGTGCATCTCCCTCGGCAGGAGAGGGATTGTCACAGCCCCGCTCCTCAACTTAAATTTTCATGCACCTCCCTCAGGAGGAGAGGGATTCTCAAAGCCCCCTGGACATAGATTTTCACAGCTGTCAAACTCTATGTCCAGGAGGGGGGCTGTGAAAATCTACGTCCTTCTCCTGAGGGAGGGGTGGGGAGGGAGCTGTGTAGGGGGCGAGGGAGATGCAGAACTGTGTCCTGCCCATCTCTGCCTTCCCCTCCCTTCGCTGTATATTCAGAAACTCCGAACAGCTGAGGGGATGGGACGACGTAAAATTACAGGGGGCGCAGTTTTGCAACTCACACCGGTACGGAAATTCTGCTATGTGCACAGCGCAGCAGAATCCCATTGAAATCAGACATAGCCTAAAAGGGGTTTTCCAGGAAAAAAACCCTTTTATATATCAACTGGCTCCAGAAAGTCAAACAGATTTGTAAATTACTTCTATTAAAAAATCTTAATCCTTTCAGTACTTATGAGCTGCTGAAGTTGAGATGTTCTTTTCTGTCTAAGTGCTCTCTGATGACACCTGTCTCTGGAACTGTCCAGAGTAGAAGCAAATCCCCATAGCAAACCTCGTCTACTCAGTGCAGTTCCCAAGACAAGCAGAGATGTCAGCAGAGAGCACTGTTGCCAGGAAGAAAAGAACAACTCAACTTCAGCAGCTGATCATTCTTGGAAGGATTAAGATTTTTTAATAAAAGTAATTTACAAATCTGTTTAACTTTCTGGAGCCAGTTGATATAAAAAAAATAAGTTTTTTCCTGGAATACCCCTTTTTAACCTCTTAAGGACACAGGGCTTACCTGTACGCCCTGCGCCCGGTCCCGGTATATAACGCAGGGTCACGCAGTTCTGTTGGGCTGATTGGGACCATCGCGGTGAAATCGCGATGTCCCGATCAGCTAGTTGGTTACTTTTTATATCATGAAAAAATGAATAAAAGGCGATCAAAAAGTCCGATCAATATAAAAATGGTACCGATAAAAACGTCCCCATACGTGGAAAAATAAAAAAGTTATAGGGGTCAGAAGATGACAATTTTAAACGTATAAATTTACCTGCATGTAGTTATGATTTTTTTCAGAACTACGACAAAATCCAACCTATATAAGTAGGGTATCATTTTAATCGTATGGACCTACAAAATAATGATAAGGTGTCATTTTTACCGAAATATGCACTGTGTAGAAACGGAAGCCCCCAAAATTTACTAAATGGCATTTTTTTCTTCAATTTTGTCGCACAATGAAATTGTTTTCCGGTTCACCGTGGATAGTTTGGTAAAATGACTGATGTCATTACAAAGTAGAATTGGTGGCACAAAAAATAAGCCATAATATGGAATTTTTTGTGCAAAATTGAAAGCGTTAAGAATTTTAGAAGGTGATGAGGAGAAAATGCAAAAAACAGAAAAACCCTGCGTCCTTAAGGGGTTAATATCTGATGAGAGAGCTCAGATCACGAAGAGGAGATGACCTGGTGGCTGCTTACAGGTCGCTCACATGTCACTTCCTGTCAGTGCAAGAAAATAGTGAAGGAGTAGGGATTAGGTAGATGAACGTACAATTTTTTTGATAAGACATAAGTAACAAATATCTAGAGGGGTAATAAATATTTTGCTTAAAGTAACCAATAAGAGCTGAGCTTTCATTTCTTTGTTACCTCTTAGTAGTTTCTGTCTGTTTTTATTTATCCCCCCGTGTGCTACTCTCCCTTTTGCAACTGCAAAATTGTATTTTATTATGTAACATCAAAAACTTCAGCGGCATTTTCCAAAACCTTCCCTTGCATTCCACAGCTAATAGGCTCAGCTTAGTAGGATACTGTTTGAGCTAACTGGAAGATGAAGACTCACTGCGAATGTGCTGGATGTCTGGTCACCCTCTCTAAGAAACCTGTGATACAAACCAGAAGGGATCAGGTTTTGTTCTGGAATCTCACCTAGTCATCCTCTTCTGGTGAGCAGCAGTGCCTAGAGCACTAGCCTGCTGTCTGGAATTTCACATTAAAGCAATTTTATAGGGGTTGTGCGCTGCCCTGCAGTTCGGAGCTCCGCTCACAGCGTCCGGAAGTTCATTACTCCGAACGGTGTGTGCGGGCTTCTGTGTTCTCAGCCGCCGAGCGAGACATCACGCCCGGCCCCTTCGTGACGGCCCCGTACGGAGCTCCGAACTGCAGGGCAGCGCACAACCCCTTTAAAGGCTAAGAACAAACACAACTTTTGTTTGGCATTTTTTGGGGCTGGAAAAAAGTAAAAAAAAAAAAAAAAAAAACCTGCCCCCACATTTTCTCCTCAGTGATGCAGTTTTTGTTGTGTATTAATTAGCATTTCAAATATTGGTGTTTTTTATTTGCCATTTTGTCCCCTACATTTTTCCTATTACAATTCATGATTCTTTCATCATGTGACGGCAAAACTGCAACATGCATGGACACGTTTTTTCTGGTGTTTTTTTTTTTCAGCTAAAGAGTTCTATGGCCATGTTCACATGGCTGAAAACACAGGCTGACAAATAGTGGGCATAGGCAGCATATTCCAGTGCTAGGACCACTTGAAAATCGTCTCTTTAGACAGTAATGCATTTCCGAGTACATTGCAATGTCATTTCTTTCGGCGGAGCTTTGAATCGGGATTTCCACACAGATGTTTCCACCACGGAAATTCTGCCTTATGCACAGTGCAGCAGAATCCCATTGAAAGCACAGTGTGCCCAGTGCAGCAGAATCCCATTGAAAGCACAGTGTGCCCAGTACAGCAGAATCCCTTTGAAAGCACAGTATGCCCAGTACAGCATAATCCCATTGAAAGCACAGTGTGCCCAGTGCAGCAGAATCCCTTTGAAAGCACAGTGTGCCCAGTACAGCAGAATCCCATTGAAAGCACAGTGTGCCCAGTACAGCAGAATCCCATTGAAAGCACAGTGTGCCCAGTACAGCAGAATCCCATTGAAAGCACAGTGTGCCCAGTACAGCAGAATCCCATTGAAAGCACAGTGTGCCCAGTACAGCAGAATCCCATTGAAAGCACAGTGTGCCCAGTACAGCAGAATCCCATTGAAAGCACAGTGTGCCCAGTACAGCAGAATCCCATTGAAAGCACAGTGTGCCCAGTACAGCAGAATCCCATTGAAAGCACAGTGTGCCCAGTACAGCAGAATCCCATTGAAAGCACAGTGTGCCCAGTACAGCAGAATCCCATTGAAAGCACAGTGTGCCCAGTACAGCAGAATCCCATTGAAAGCACAGTGTGCCCAGTACAGCAGAATCCCATTGAAAGCACAGTGTGCCCAGTACAGCAGAATCCCATTGAAAGCACAGTGTGCCCAGTACAGCAGAATCCCATTGAAAGCACAGTGTGCCCAGTACAGCAGAATCCGATTTATTTGAAGGTGTAGTCTTTCCACTGGATTCCGCTTGGAAGTTCTGTTGTGTGAACATGGCTTACGAGAGAAAACATGCCACGAGTACTTGACATGCCACAATTTCCAGGGCATACTGTGATTTTTTTTTAAGGCGTGTCTGTTTTCAGCCTAAAGGGTAGCATGTAGATAAAAGCATTATATTTCTTGCCAGGAACATGGAGCTGAATTACAACTGCTGGAAAGCATCCTTGTACATAGAAGTTTAACCTCTAAGTGACAGGTGCCATCAGCAGCATGTACTCACAGTGAATGACCAACATAAGTGATCTCGTTCATGTTGGACATTAAAGGGGTGTTCCAGGGAAAAGCTTATTTTTTAACAATATGCCCTGGGTGTCTGCATAAAAAATAAACCTTTACTTACTTCCCTTGTTTTTCCTGTGTCTCCAGTATTGCTGCTCTGGCCTCCAATGCAATAATTTTCCTGGTCCTGGGGCCCAGAACATCAGTCACTGGCTAAGATAGGACAATGCTGCAACCAGTGATTTTCTGCGCTCTGACCTCTCAGGACCCAGGACGAGGATTGCATCAGAGGCCAGGGCAACAATACTGGAGGCACAGGGGGGGAGAGTCAAAGGTAAGTAAAGATTTATTCTTTTAATTCAGACAGCCTCAGCATATTGTTAACAACGAAATTTGGGTGCAAAAAATAAAGACTTACACAGCTTCATAGACAGCAAAAGTTACAGAGGCACACAGATTCTGTAGTGCTGTACACTCAAATTGGCCCCTGTACCATTGGGGCTCACAATCTAAATCTATTAGTATGTTTTGACAAACAATAATAAAAAAAAAAAATTATATATACACTTTTTTTTTTTTTTTTTGTTGGCCATACACTCTGCAGGAAAGTAATTTGTTTAACCGACATATGTATTTTAAGCTTGGCACCTAAGTTTCTGAATTGCCCCCCCAAACACCCACCAACACCAGTGGTGGTGCACGCTGACCTGCCAGACCTTGCAAAAAAAAAAAACAACTTTAACACCAAAATCTCTAGAAAACTTGAAAACGGTGCGTGGCTTCATGATTTCAAACTAACACATCCTATTTACTAATAAATTTGCTCAAAATCATTTTGAATATATGGTTGAAAATTCTCACCAAGAAAAAGATGGTCAGAACTTTCTCTTTTTTTTTTTTTCCCAACCTGTGGGCCCCCATAGGAAAATAGAGCGAAAGCATGCAACATTTGAGATAACATTTCACTCTAAAAAAAAACAATACTCAATAATAGTCTTTTCATCTTGCACCTGAAGTAAATAATGCACCATCTTCAGATTATTTGGAGTCTGCCGTCTAAAGTGTGAACCTGTGGGTCATTGAGGTTGTCTTTCATTCTTTCAAGACTGCCTTTTTAGGTTCAAGGTAGGATTAATCAGAGCATATATCTTTTAAAGATTTTTCTTCTGTGTTCTATAAAAATGTCAAAGCCTTTTCTTTAATCTAGTTGATGCATGCTGGAATTTAGAATCTACAATGGTTTGGTGACATCTGTCTTTGATTGCGCCCTCGTTTTAGGTATACAAGCCTTTTCAAGTATAGTGGGTGGCGTTCAGTGATCAAGTAACATGGTGACCAACAAATGGCTCATTACATTGAACAAGCATCCCTGGATTTAATATATCCCATTATAAGTGGCTTAGTGTACATATTCACTTGTAATTCATAGTGCATCCGCTCTAAAGCTTCCTGTTACTTACCTAATGAATTTCCTCCCTTATTAAAACTTCTACTAAGTATCATAACAAACCGCAGTAATGAGGCATGTTACAGGGGTTTATGATAGAATGTAACAATATTTTTTTGTATAAGATTTTTATTTTAAATATTTATTTTTCAGGATTTACGCCGTGAACTTACGTCCTGTGCTCCAGTGATGGCTCCAGTGACCCAATCAGGTCCTTGACTCCTCTCAGAAATTGTGATGCCCGGGCCCAGAGTTATGTTAGGGTCTGGAGTGTCACACTGCCCCTCAGCCAGTGTTTGGCTGAGGGGCAGTGTGACACTCCGGTACTATTTCTAAGAGGATTTGGGGACCAGAGCGGGTCACTGGAGCCACCGCTGAAGCACAGAAGGTAAGTGTGAAAGTTTTTAGTTTTTTCTAATATGTCATTTAAATGCCAGTCCTGAAAAAATACCGTAAGTCCCACTGGATAGCCTCTTATATTATCAGTAATTTTGTTTAATTGGGTATTCCCAGTTGAAATTACTTATCCCCTACTTACAGGATAGGGGATATATGTCACATCCAGCTATTTCCAAAACAGGGCCCCTGAGTTTTAGTTATGAATGGAGAGGAGAGTTGCACATGTGCGGCACTGCTCCATTCATTTTTAATGGAGCAACAGTGTGCATGCCCAACTCTCTACTGCATTCATAACAGATACACGGGACTCCATTCTGGAGATATGACACCTAGAATACCATTTTATGTTTAGCAATGGGCGTATGTGAAGGTGTTGTTTTTTTTTTTTTTTGTATTATTATTATTTATTATTTTATTTTTATTTTTTTAGAAGTCAAGGAGAAGTTTCATTATGGTTTGATAGAAGTGTTGAATTCACAGATTGTGCATATGTAAGCCTCTGGGTTGGTTTATGGCACATGTTTGAGGTGTTCCGGTACCGTATTGCAAACCGTACCTAGTGTAGAGGTCCCCAAAGTCAGAGTAACTACGCTCAGGTAGCATCCCTCAGGTGGGACAGCCCCTAGTCGCCTCTCCTTTACTCTAATTCTCTAATGTTAATACCTGTATGTATTGATGATAATGTATATTTAAATAATGTATAGTGCTTACCTTGTTTAGCGTCGCAGGACCTTCGGTCATCTGACCATGTTAATTCCTCTATGGTATGTTGGAGGACCTTTTGGAGGTCCTTGGGTCACATGTTGCCCATAATCCTTTATAATGATGATTGATACAAGTATGGACCAATTAGCACTAGTCCAGCCCCTGCCCATATAAGGGAGCTGTAGCCAATTATTGCTCTCTTGGGTTGCTGCTCTCGTGGATGCCGGACTAGCAGGACGGATCTGCGCAACTTGCAAAGACACACTAGGCCTGAAAACCTACCAGCCTCAGCTGAACTAAAACCGTGAGTTCTAAACTACCCCTGCTAAAGCTAGCGTGACTACTGGACCTAAACTAAATCCCCTAAATCCAGTGGAACAGCGCATAATACCTAAAGACTCTAAATTGCTAAAGTCCCAACCATTGTCAATCTCCAAAGAAAGCAGTTGTATGCATAGAGACTGTTCCGTTTATGAAGCTTGCAGAAAATCTTCAGTAAAAGTTATACCTGTTTCAGAAAACTCTCTGGTTGTGGACATTCTATTATTATCTACCTCCTTATCGCTCTTGGGAAGGGTGGCGGTAGGACAAGCTTTACTGAGGAGCCCCACCCTGGCTTCACAAATAGCAAGGGTTAACAAGCACCCTTTAATCACCGCACAGCTACACTCCCTATACCCTACTCCCCCAGGCTATCACATAGCGGTGGGTGTTCTCTGAGGTTAAAACAAATTCAGAAAACAGACATAATTTACTCTGGTAAACAATGGGGTGCAGTGGCTGTATGTCCTCTGGGTCCACGTGTTTAACCCCTTAAGGACCAAGCCCATTTTGGCCTTAAGGACCAGAGCATTTTTTTTGCACATCTGACCACTGTCACTTTAAACATTAATATCTCTGGAATGCTTTTAGTTATCATTCTGATTCCGAGATTGTTTTTTCGTGACATATTCTACTTTAACATAGTGGTAAATTTTTGTGGTAACTTGCATCCTTTCTTGGTGAAAAATCCGTAAATTTGATGAAAAATTTGAAAATTTTGCATTTTTCTAACTTTGAAGCTTTCTGCTTGTAAGGAAAATGTATATTACGAATACATTTTTTTATTCACATATACAATATGTCTACTTTATGTTTGCATCATAAAATTGACGTGTTTTTACTTTTGAAAGACATCAGAGGGCTTCAAAGTTCAGCAGCAATTTTCCAATTTTTCACAAAATTTTCAAACTCGATATTTTTCAGGGACCAGTTCAGTTTTGAAGTGGATTTCAAGGGTCTTCATATTCGAAATACCCCATAAATGACCCCATTATAAAAACTACACACCCAAAGTATTCAAAATGACATTCAGTCAGTGTTTTAAATCCTTTAGGTGTTTCACAGGAATAGCAGCAAAGTGAAGGAGAAAATTCAAAATCTTCATTTTTTACACTCACATGTTCTTGTAGACCCAAATTTAGAATTTTTGCAAGTGGTAAAAGGAGAACATTTTAACTTGTATTTGTAGCCCAGTTTCTCTCGAGTAAGCGCATACCTCATATGTCTATGTAAAGTGTTCGGCGGGCGCAGTAGAGGTCTCAGGAGGGAAGGAGCAACAAGGGGATTTTGGAGAGAACATTTTTCTGAAACGGTTTTTGGGGGGCATGTTGCATTTAGGAAGCCCCTATGGTGCCAGAACAGCAAAAAAAAAACCACATGGCATACCATTTTAAAAATAATAATAATTTTTACCTAAAATGCTTGTTTTCCCCCAAATTTTACATTTTTAAACAGGGTAATAGCAGAAAATACCCCCTAAAATTTGAAGCCCAATTTCTCCCGATTCAGAAAACACCCCATATGGGGGTGAAAAGTGCTCTGCTGGCACGCTACAGGTCTCAGAAGAGAAGGAGTCACATTTGGCTTTTTGGAAGCAAATTTTGCTCTGGGGGCATGCCGCATTTAGGAAGCCCCTATGGTGCCAGGACAGCAAAAAAAAACCCACATGGCATACTATTTTGTAAACTAGACCCCTCGGGGAACGTAACAAGGGGTTAAGTGAACCTTTATACCCCACAGGTGTTTCACGACTTTTGCATATGTAAAAAAAAATGCTTGTTTTCCCAAAATTTTTTTACATTTTTAAAAAGGGTAAAAGCAGAAATTACCCCCCAAAATTTGTAACACCATTTCTATCGAGTACGGCGATACCCCATATGTGACCCTAAACTGTTGCCTTGAAATACGACAGGGCTCCAAAGTGAGAGCGCCATGCGTATTTGAGGCCTAAATTAGGGACTTGCATAGGGGTGGACATAGGGGAATTCTATGCCAGTGATTCCCAAACAGGGTGCCTCCAGCTGTTGTAAAACTCCCAGCATGCCTGGACAGTCAGTGGCTGTCTGGCAATACTGGGAGTAGTTGTTTTGCAACAGCTGGAGGCTCCGTTTTGGAAACAGTGGCGTACCAGACGTTTTTCATTTTTATTGGGGAGGGGGGCTGTGTAGGGGTATGTGTATATGTAGTGTTTTTTACTTTATTATTTTATTTTATTTTGTGTTAGTGTAGTGTTTTTAGGGTACAGTCACATGGGCAGGGGTTCACAGTAGTTTCTCGCTGGCAGTTTGAGCTGCGGCAGAAAATTTGCCGCAGCTCAAACTTGCAGCCGGATACTTACTGTAAACCTCCGCCCATGTGAGTGTACCCTGTACGTTCACATTGGGGGGAGGGGGGGGAACATCCAGCTGTTACAAAACTACAACTCCCAGCATGCGCTGACAGACTGTACATGCTGAGAGTTTTAGTTTTGCAACAGCTGTAGGCACACTGGTTATGTATCACTGAGTTTGTGACCTAACTCAGTGTTTCACAACCAGTGTGCCTCCAGCTGTTGCAAAACTACAACTCCCAGCATGTACGGTGCATGGTGTACGGTGACTGTTGAGAGTTGTAGTTTGCAACAGCTGGAGGCACACCGGTCACGAAACACTGAGTTAGGTAAGGAAAAACTCTGAGTTTCACAACCGGTGAGCCTTCAGCTGTTGCAAAACTACAACTCTCAGCAGTCACCGACAGCCAACGGGCATGCTGGGAGTTGTAGTTATGCAACCAGCAGATGCACCACTACAACTCCCAGCATGCACTTTAGCTGTTTGTGCAAGCTGGGAGTTGTAGTTATACAACAGCTGAAGGTACACTTTTCCATTGAAAAAATGTGCCTCCAGCTGTTGCAAAACTGCAACAGTGCCCATAAGGGAATGCTGGGAGTTGTGGTTGTCTGCCTCTGCCCCCTTTTTGCATGGTGGGAGCTGTTGCTAAGCAACAGCAGGAGGCTGTCACTCAGCTCCAAGCCGCCGCTTCAGGTCAGTCCCGCCGCCGCCGCTCCAGGGGTCCCGATCCCAACAGGGACGCCGGGGATCAGGGTCCCCAGTTCCCGGGGTCTTCTTCCCGCTCACGTCCTCCGGAAGAGGGGCGGAGCAGGTTGCGGGAGTGACACCCGCAGCAGGTGCCCTGATTGGTCGGCCGGTAAACCGGCCGACGAATCAGGGCGATCGTGAGGTGGCACCAGTGCCACCTCACCCCTGCTGGCTATGGCTGTTCGGGGCCGTCAGCCAGTAATTCCAGGTCACTGGAGACCCGATTGACCCGGAATCGCTGCAGATTGCTGAGCTGAATTGTCCAGCGATCTGCGGCCATCGCTGACATGGGGGGACATAATGACCTCCCTGGGCGATATGCCGCGATGCCTGCTGAACGATTTCAGCAGGCATCCGGCTCCGGTCCCCTACCGGCTAGCGGTGGGGACCGGATTTCCCACGGGCGTATGGATATGCCCTCGGTCCTTAAGGACTAGGAATGCAGGGCGTATCCATACGCCCTGTGTCCTGAAGAGGTTAAAGAAGCCCAGAGACTCCACCTAAGGTGACTTGAAGCACCACAGGCTCAGAAGGAGGATCATAGATTCTTCTCTTCCAGCTTGTCCCTGCTATTCTCAAAGGCTGAAATAAACTATGCAGTATATGCAGCTCTTACTTGAACATTCTCAAGGTACATTGCAGCTAGAGCCACGATCCTGGTCACATGTAAGCACCATAATTGTGAAGTGGAAGCATTTAGGAATAACAGCTGCTCAGCCATGAAGCAGTGGGCCACACAAACTTGCCGGGCCACATGAGTACTGGAGTGTGTGGCATGTGGAAATCATCTTTCCTCTGTTGTATCATTCACTGAGTTCCAGCCAGACCTTCTAATCCTAGCATGTGTATCTGACCTCACAAATGCTCTTTTGGATGAATGGGCACAAATTCATACAGACACTATTATTTTATGAGTGTCCGAAATGCAGACTGCATTGTGTGCAGTGTAAAATTATTTTTGCCTCTACTTTTATATTACCCTGTCCAGATGCAAAATGCACAGTAATTTAGCATTTTGTGTGTGTGTGTGTGTGCAGCTTGCACCATGGAGAGAGTAGCCTTGACTGAGGAGAAAACATACGTTTGTATTTATGAATGAATAATTTTTTTAACCAATCCTTTAAGTTTATGTTCCTCATCTCAAGTGCTCCCATCGTGTTTTCTGGATTTACTATATTGCTCAAGAAATAAATGTTGATGCATCAGGCAATGTCACAGGTGTATACTTTGAGGAATATCGCGCAAAACCTCCACATAAAACCCCAGTTTTTAGATAGGCACTACTGGTTGATAAGCACATCAAAGGACGTTGTTGCAGTTAAGGCTAGGTTTACACGGCCGTTGTCTCTTGTCCTGCTATTCTCCAGCCATTGCTGCTAAACGGACCATACTAACAAACGGATGTAAACTGATGCAATAGGAGGCCATTAAGTGGCATCCTGTTGCATCAGTTTTTTAATCTGTTTATTTTCCGTTTTTATTAATGTCTGGCTACTTCCGGGTTCCTCACACCTCTTCTGAGCATGCTCAGAAGTAATAACGGATCAAAAACAGATTGGAAAAAACAGGTGCAAACTGAGACAATAACCCCTTAAAGACTAGTTTTTTTCCTCCTCGCCTTCTAAAAATCATCACTCTTCTATATTTTTAGTAACAAACTGAGAAAGTTTATTGGTAGCAAAGGTAGCATGACAATGAAAAACAGTTCGGGATGCAACCCGAATTGTAAATAAAGTAAACAGGAGGAGAAGGCAGGCTAATGCCGAAGACCTAGTCATATCTATTATATTTTTATCCACAGACAAGTATGAGTGCTTGTTTTTTGTGCGACCAGTTGTCCTTTGTAATGACATCACTCATTTTACCATAAAATGTATGGGGCAACCAAAGAAATACTATTTGTGTGGGGAAATTTATAAGAAAACCACAATTTTGGAAATTTTGGAAGGTTTCATTTTGACACTGTACAATTTACGGTAAGATTGACAAGTTTTATTTATTCTGTGGGTCAATACGATTAAAATGATACCTATTACATACTTTTCCATTATTTTACTGCTTTTAAAAAAATCACAAATTTTGTAACCAAATTAGTACATTTAGAATCCCTCTATTTTGACGACCTATAACCTTTTCATTTTTCTGTATAAGCAGTGGTATGAGGGCTAATTTTATGCGCCATGATCTGTACTTTTTATTGATACCACATTTGCGTATACAGTGGTCCCTCAACATACGATGGTAATTCGTTCCAAACGACCCATCGTTTGTCGAATCCATCGTATGTTGAGGGATCCGTGCAATGTAAAGTATAGGAAGTTATACTCACCTGTCCCCGCCGCTCCGGACCAGGTCCTCACTTCTCCCGATGCTGTCCCAGGGGCTCCCGATGCTGTCCCGCTGCTCCGGTGTCTTCTTCGGGATCCTCCGGTGTCTTGCACATCTTCTGCAGGGTCCGGGCCTCGCTTTCTGGTGACGTTATTACGCTGCTGCGCCGGCGCGGCGTGCATAGTGACGTAATAACGACGCCGGAAAGCGAGGCCCGGACCCTGGAGAAGATGCGCAAGACACCGGAGGATCGCGAAGTGGACCCGGAGCAGCGGGAATAGGTAAGCGAACCTGCCAGGGATGCTTAAACTGCTATCCGACAGCAGCTTAAGCATTTTGCACTGTCGGATAGCAGTTAATGCGATGGCCCCGACATATAAAAGCATCGTATGTGGATGCTGACATCGACATGCGATGGCCTCTGAGAGGCCATCGTATGTCGATTTTATCATATGTCGGGGCCATCGTAGGTCAGGGGGGTTACTGTATAAAACGTTTAATACATTTTTCATTTAAAAAAATTGGAATATCATGTGACAAAAAAGTAGACATTTTTGACTTTTTTTTTCTTTTACGCTGTTCAACGTACAGGATCATTAACCTTAACATCATTATATTTTGATAGTTTGGGCATTTACGCATGCGACGATAGCAAATATGTTTATTTTTTTTACACTTTTTGGGGGTAACATGGGAAAAAAAGGGACAGTTTAATTTTTTTTCCCCCTTTTCTTTTACTTTTTTTTAAAAAACATTTTAACACTTATGTCCCCATAGGGGAATATTTATAGCAATCACTTGATTGCTAATACTGTTCAATGCTATGCATAGGGCATAGCACTGAATAGTGTTATCGGCTATCTTCTGCTCTGATCTTCTCAGGAGACTGCCAGCACTAGGACCACATGGGATTGCTATGCATTCCGTGTAGCGTTCGCAGAAAGAATTAATGTGTTCATTCTTTCTGTGGACACGGAAAAAGGAATTTCTGTGCCGGAAACATCAAATCAGCTGGTGCCAGAAAGATTAACAGATTTGTAAATTACTTCTATTTAAAAATCTTAATACTTCCAGTACTTTTTAGCTGCTGTATGCTCCAGAGGAAGTTGTGTAGTTTTTTCCAGTCTGCCCTCTGCTCTCTGCTGACATCTCTCTCCATGTCAGGAACTGTTCAGAGCAGGAGAGGTTTGCTATGGGGATTTGTCTCTGCTTTGGACAGTTCCTGACACGGACAGAGGTGTCAGCAGAGAGCACTGTGGTCAGAATGGAAAGAACTGCAAAACTTTCTCTGGAGCATACAGTACCCCTTTTAAGGAGTAAAATAAATACAAAATGAAATTAAAAATGTCCTCCATAAACTCCAAATCCATGATGGGTTTGTAGTCCGTGTGGAGCACGCAAAAAGAATAAACATGTCCATTCTTTCTGCGGACACCAGACTTTAGATTTCCGGCATGGAAATTCCGCTGTGTGCACAGCGCAGCAGAATCCCATTAAATTCAACGGGACTCTGCTGCAGCGTAATTCTGAGGTGTGAATATGGCCTTAGAGCCTCTATGGGACATATTTAAGTTTAGAACATGGCCTATTTGGATAAGAGATACTACTTCAATGGATCAGTCACCAGATTGGGTAAACAGGAACAAAATAACTAAAAAATTAATCTGGGATACCCGGCATTTACAACTGTAATTTCTAGCTCAGATTTTTCTCTTTGACGCTCATTCCAAGTGCAACTTGATTAATGGGACTCTATTGATGACCTTGGAGCTTGCGAACATTACAATAATTGCTTCTGTCTCGTGATCTCTTATCTACAACTTTAACACACATTGCATTTCCATGACCTAAGCCTATCTTTCCACATCTCTCAGAAGTGGCCTGCCACTAGCGGACACCGCAAGAGCATATTTATGACATAGTTTGATCCATTTTTACAAAGTTATGCCTATGCTGAAAGTCAATGTAAAAAATAAATAAATTAGGATCTCCAAATAATCATAAGTGCAGTGTTATACTATGGTCGGGTGGTCACTGCCACAAGGAGTGGTAATATAAATAGCACAATTAACCTGCACTTTAAACCATTATCAGCTAAAGAGTGATAACCTAGTTATGTATTGTTTAGTAACACATGAGAAGATCACTGAAGAAATTCTTTCAGAATTCCTATAACTTATAGTATAAATTAAGCATTACATTAAAGGGGTTATCCAGGAAAAATTTTTTTTTTAATATATCAACTGTCTTCAGAAAGTTAAACAGGTTTGTAAATTACTTCTATTAAAAAATCTTAATCCTTTTAGTACTTATGAGCTGCTGAAGTTGAGTCGTTCTTTTTTGTCTAAGTGCTCTCTGATTGCACCTGTCTCGGGAACTGTCCAGAGTAGAAGCAAATCCCCATAGCAAACCTCTTCTACTCTGTGCAGTTCCCGAGATAAGCAGAGATGTCAGCAGAGAGCACTGTTGCCAGGAAGAAAATAATGTACAAATCTGTTTAACTTTCTGGAACAAGTTGATATAGAAAAAAAAAAGTTTTTTCCTGGAATACCCCTTTAAGGGTATGTTCACACGCATATTTTGTTGCAGATTTTCTGCTGCTGATTTTGCTATCCATTGACTTTAATGGGTAGGAAAATCAGCAGCAGATAACACGCAACAAAATACACATGTGGGAACGTACCCTTACAGGGCATTTCCATCTTTTTAGAATGATGGTATATCACTAGAATATGCTATTGTTTTTGGTTGACCTACCTTTATGCCACCTGATACAATATGGGTCAAAACGTTGCAGTATTCTGTTTGCAGTTTTGAAAATAAAGAAGAGACAATGTTTAACCCAGTTATGAAGCAAGCTCAAAAGCTGAGCTCGCTTAATAGACTGAATGATGGCTGCTATCCTTAAATGTGGCAATTAGTGACGATAGTGGCCATGATAAGACTTGTTAATACAGTTTGCCTCAGCAGGCTGTACCAGCAGAGCACTGATCTAACTGATCAATGCTATGCAATTGCATATCATTTTTTTAGTATAAGCAACCTAATGATTGCTTCGAAAAGTTTCCTATGGGGACATTAGAAAAAACAACCAATCAAATCTCAGCTTTATTTTACCAGAGGTGTGATTGCTCTGGTTTAAGGCAGAGTGATAAATCTGCATCATTGTGTATTTTTCTTTTAATGTAAAGTGAGGATGATATATATGAGGACTACTATCTACTCTGACCACCGAGACATCCACAATACGAAACTGTGAACAATAGGTTCTAACCAGGGTGCAACAATGGTATATAGAAAATCATCCAAATGCAGTGAAAGAAGAAAATAAAGTCACATTCACCCAGTAACAATGTGAATCAAAGTCTTTTATTTAAAGGCAAGATCCGTCAGGACAACAATTCATTCACAAATGTGGGGTAGTGAAGGCGGAAAAGATCAGGTGCGGGGGCATACCACTAACAGGCAACTCGTTTTACGTGACAAGATGCTTCTTCCGGCCAAGTATACAAGTACACTTTCCCGGAAGAAGCGTCTTGTGATGTGAAACTAGTTGCCTGTTAGTGGTATGCCCCTGCACCTGTGATCTTTTCCGCCTTCACTCCCCCCCCATTGGTGAACGAATTGTTGTCCTGACGGATCTTGCCTTTGAATAAAAGACTCTGTTTCACATCGTTACCGGGTAAGTGTGACTTTATTTTCTTATTTTACTGCATTTGGTTGCTAATCTTTACTTAGTAGTTTAATATTTTTTATGCTTGAATTTTTTTTTTTGTTTATATTACATTTTACAGGTTTATTTTCTATTTCTGATTCATATTATGAACTTCAGATCCTTCTGTGCACCAACTGACTCACCTCTATTGTCCCTATGAAGAATAGCTTCTGGCTCATTATGATGGGATGTATTATTTAATGGGTCTTTAAATACGGTATTGCGTTGGTACTCATCATGTTATGCTTTACCTTTAGCTAGTGACCCAAGGCATAAAATACTAATGTAACAAAGGCTAAATAAATAATGATAATGTATCAGTGGTGTGTTGGGTGAATGGATACACCCTCTCTGTAAATGGAAACTGTAGCAGTCTGTTTCCTATTTTTAACTAAATACATTTCCTTTTCTTTACTTCCTTTCAGTCTAGATCACCATCTACAGAATTACCTAAGAAGGACAGCTCAAGGAAACCTGTCTTGGGGAAGATTGGGAATTTATTTAACTCTACTAAAAAGAAGCAGAGCAAGAGTGGCCCTGAGTCTCCCACGAGCCCAGCTAATGAAAAAACTGTGACTTATAGATCTTCAGAAAGGGAAAGAAAAAGAGCTCAAGTATTAGTAGCCTCCAGCTCCAAAGTACAAAACCAGTCTCCTGTTGCTTCCAGTGTGGAATGTGCATCAGGTCAGCATTCCCCACTTGTATCCAAAGAGCCTACGTCACCTGTAGGTCAAAGCTTAAAGTTTACATCTAATGGAAGCAGTGCTAATGGACATAGCAGTGAGAGTAAAAACTCATCAGTTCAAGATGACGGATCAAGCATAGGAGAAGCCGTAAGTCCTCTTCTTTCCCCTAATGCACTTTCAGACAGAAGTCCAAAGTCCCCACTGAGGCCAACATCTAGGGTGGACAGACAAAGCACAGAGAAGATTGTCCGACAATTAATACAGTCACCTGCGAGGAGAAGTTTAACCGATGAAGAAGGGAAGTCCAGCGTTCGAAGAGTTTCACAAGAAATTCATATTGTTAAAAATGGATCTCATAAAGTATTGACAAAGAAAACTGCAAAATTCTCCCCCA
The DNA here is from genome assembly GCF_029499605.1 of Hyla sarda. Lineage (NCBI taxonomy): Eukaryota > Metazoa > Chordata > Amphibia > Anura > Hylidae > Hyla > Hyla sarda. Next base: position 234,463,663 of record NC_079191.1, read on the forward strand.
GAGTAACAGATCCAAAATTCAGAATATCTGAAAGATCTGTTCAAAAATTGGGAAGCACAGAGAAATTACATTTTACTAAAGTAACCTCACCAGTCACATTAGGTAGTAATGCCAAAGACCAAGCATTACTGCCAGTGGAATTGAACCAACGTCACGGCACAGCAGGTGGCAGTAGCAGTAGCAGTTTAAGTAGATCAGAAAGTACAGGGGATGGCTCACCTGTTCTTAGCCCTTTAGAAGGGGATGTTTTTATTGAACCTCTAGAAGAAAAGTCAAAAGAACAAAATTCTAGTGAGAATGCAAAGGTTTTAGCATTTGATATCTACCTAAGTAAAACAGTTGAAACAGATTCCCAATCATCCATTAAAAGTTGTAACAACGAGGACACTGTGGAGAAAAGTCCTAATATCAGAACAATGGGCAAAAAGAGGCGTTCACTAAAGTCTCAGAGTAGTCAAGAAGAAAATAAAGCAGAGAACACTACACTACAAGATAATGTGTTTGAAGATAGTAACTTGGAGGGGGTTAGAGAACACTCAAATTCTCCTGATGGAACTGTGTTACCTGAGTCGAACAGCCCAGCCTCAGCCAACCAAGAATTAAAGGCGGGAGCAAATAACAAATTGTCGCCCAAGGGTGAATCAGACAAAGATAAACAGCAACACCCAGCCTCCAGCCCTGTGAGGAAAAAAAATCCTTATGCTCCTTCTTCACCAACGGATCGGAAGGCTCTTGGTAGAGATCCTGTATGTAAAAGTCATACTGCTGCAGCCTCTGCCAAGGGAACGGAGTTTAATCAGTCTGTTCCTGTTTCCACAACAAAAGACGCCTACGTGGAAAAGGCATCTGTTCCTGTATCCATAGCTGGATGTGGTGGAGAGGACTCGTGTAATACTGCTGGGGAAGATAGCACAACTACAGCTGTAGGAGGTGCGGACAGAAAGGCAAAGCAGGCGAGTACCCAGGGAGAACAGAAATTGCAGTCCCAACCTCCCTATTCAAATGCCGCAAAGCTTCACCTTTCTGTAAATGACAGCTCCAAGTCTACAGTTACATCAAAGCTCAATATGTAAGTACCTATGTTTCTCCTAGTGCAACTAGAAATATTTTGGCATTTACTCTTAACAGTATTTAAATGAAAGCTCCAAATATTTATGTGTATAGTAAAATGTTCACTCTGTACTCTGCATTATGTGCTCTGTACCAACTTGTACATGAGGCACAATGTGCATTTATACCAGACACTTGGTGTTTGTAACATATTTGAAGAGTTCAGATGGTTAAATATTTTCCTAAATTACTTCTCCTTTGTCTGAATTTCCTAAAAATACTTGTGAAGCATTTCTTTTTTTCCATCACGCAAAGGGAAAGTATGCAGCTAAATTCTCCTCTGACATTTCAGAAATGACATGAGCATTGGTTTGATATTCTTTTTTTTCTTTCCAATGTATTAAGGTGGGTTCATGCTGCGGTTTTGTTTCCGCTTAATGTGTACGTTTTATACATTTTAAATGGAAAAAGATGCTAAAAACGGATGTTACTGTATGTAATATGGCAGAAACTATTTCCCATTGACATAGATTTTTTAAAACAAATAAAGATTGTATTGTGTGTATATATATCATATATATTTTTTTACTTACACAATAGTATAGATACCTAAATTTTTTGCATACAGCAAAATTAAAACGTACTGTAACAGAAGCAGTGAAGCAGAGACAAAGCCACAGAGTAAACCCACCATTATTCTTAAAGTGTACCTGTCACTTAAAAAAACTTTTGACATTTCATCAAGATATGTCAAAAGTTTTGAATGTTCAGACCTCCACCAATCAAGAGAACAAGTCGGGGGGAAAAACCTGCGGACACGCACTCTTCTCTGCTCTGTGTCACGTGATCGAGACACGCTCCATAAACGTACATTTTGAGTGTCTCGATCACGTGACACAGAGCCGTTAGAGAACGTGTGGCCTTCTCTTGGCACCTTCTCCAGATCAGTGGAGGTCTGAGCACTCAGATCCCCACATATCAAAACTTGTGACTTGTCACTAGGACATGTGAAAAGTTATTCTAAGGAACAGTGCCCAATAAAAGAATCATTTCTAAGAAAGACATGACCACTGAAGGTAGACTGATGGCAGAATTTATGGTAAGTTTATATGTTATTGACACATTTCTTAGAATTGGGTACAGTTTGTACTGTGTAAGGCTATGTTCACATGGCTCTTTATGTGGAGTGCATTTTGGCACATATACATACAATACATATTTCACTGTTCACTAGTAATACGTGCCATTGTTCACACGCCATATATATAGTTCCATTAATGCAGTGGAAATGTTTCACCTTTTATATCTAATAACATAACAATCATATAATGTAAACAAATGTGAAGAGAAACGTTTCCAAGTTGCATGACTTGATAAGAACTGCACTCCAGTGTTTGTTCTCACGTAAGAGTATACCACAGTTCTATTGGCATGATACAAGAGGGCACAAATAGAGGATTTGTTTCTTATGCTCGAGTTGCACTGAATTAAAAAAGATAAGTAAACTGACTACTTAAAACTGGATTCTCATGTGTGCAGAAATCGAAGGGATGCACAAAGCATTAGTCATTGTAACTAAGTCAGCTCTTTACAGACCAGTATGAAATAACCTGTCATCAGACGTTCAATCTGCCAATATCAAGCAAGTCTAACTTCTCTGCTAGTTTCCTGACTAGTGCTGTAAATCAACTATTTGTCTGCCAGATGCTAATATACAGTGGTGTGATCAAAGACTGAGGAGTGTAAATGTGGGTGGGTGAGAACTAGGTGGATAATAATTGACTCAATGTAAATAACAGCTCCCATGTGTCATTGAATACGACTAACCTACCCCACCGGACGGTCCCTGCAGCATAGATGGCCCGGACCAACTCACCCTTCTTTCCCACCGAGGAGAGGTGAGTAGAAAACTAAAGGGGGGGGGGGTCTGTATGATGACAAAGGCCGCAGTGGTCTTCAACCTGCGGACCTCCAGATGTTGCAAAACTACAACTCCCAGCATGCCCGGAGTTGTAGTTTTGGAACCTCTGGAGGTCCGCAGGTTGAAGACCACTGCGGCCTTCGTCATCATACAGACCCCCCCCCCCTTTAGTTTTCTACTCTCCTCGGTGGGAAAGAAGGGTGAGTTGGTCCGGGCCATCTATGCTGCAGGGACCGTCCGGTGGGGTAGGTTAGTCGTTCCGGGCTGTCCATTTTCACCGGAGGTGGGGCCCTCTTCTCCTCGCTCCGGGTCTGCCCCAGACTAGTGACGTTGCCTTGATGACGACCCACAGGGATGTTCATGCGCAGGGAGGTGATGAAGGGGGGGGATGATGACGGGGTCTGGATGATGACCGGGGTCTGGATGATGACATGGGGGGGATGATGTATTTCTCACCCTAGGCTTATAGTAGAGTCAATAACTTTTCCTGGGTTTTTGGGGTGAAATTAGGGGCCTCGGCTTATATTCGGGTCGGCTTATACTCTAGTATAAACGGTATGTAGTTGGTTTTCTCTGAGTTGTGGAGGTCTGATCTTTTCCTTTTCTGTGATGCCTGGGAAGGGTTAAATAATCACAAAGATATCTGTCAACATGTTTAAAATGAACTTGTGCTTGTCAAGCAAATTGAGACATAAGATATCTTTCTATATAAAACACAATTCTATATAGCAGTGATTCCCTAACCTGTGGCTTTCCATCTGTTTGAAAACTACAACCCCTAGCATGTTCGGACAGCCACAGGCAGAACAGAGACCTTCTCCATTCTAGCAGCTCCTGTTCTGGTGGGCTCAAGCAGTCCTTGTACTACATCAGAATGGCCACCAGGCAATACTACATTTCCATTGCAGTGCCCACCCCACAGAAAATACTTTACATGCCATGAATTCCTAAAGCAAAACTAGCATTTTGAAAGGGGTGTTTTCTATGATAACCCCCTTAGGCTCAAATATAGCTTTGATGAGGTTTTGTTTTGTTTTTCTATTTCTAGCCAAAAATAGAAAGTACTTTAACCCCTTGAGGACCGGGCCATTTTTTTTTTTTTTTTTTGCACTTAAGTTTATTTCCTCCTCCCCTTCTAAAAATCATAACGCTTTAAATTTTCCACCTACAGACCCATATGAAGGCTTTTTTTGCGCCACCAATTTTACTTTGTAATGATGTCAATCATTTCACCACAAAATCTAGGGGCGAAGGCAGAAAAAATATTTGTGGGGCAAAGTCCAATTCTACGCGCACTTTTCGGTAAACCTGACACCTTATCTTTATTCTGTAGGTCCATACCCAACTTATATAGGTTTGATTTTGTTTTACTTCTGTGAAAAAAATTATAACTTTTTGCATAAAAATTAGTATGTTTAAAAACATCCTAGTCTGACCCCTATAACTTTTTTATTTTTTCCGTATACGGGGCAGTGTGAGGGCTCATTTTTTGCACTGTGGTCTGTAGTTTTTATCGGTACTATTTTTGTTTTCATGTGACTTTTTGATCGCTTTTGAAAAAAAAAAAAATTTTTAGGATATACAAAGTGACCTAAAATATGCAATTTTGGACTTGGGTATTTTTTTTATGTATACATTATTAACCATGCGGTTTAATTAATGTTATACTTTTATATTTCGGACATTTGCGCACGCGGCGATACCACATGTTTATTTTTAACATGTTTACATATTTTTTTTTTTACTTCAATTTTTTTTTTTTACACTTTATTAGTCCCCTTAGGAGACTTTTAGGAGGAATCATTAGATTCCTCATACAGATCATTGTAGTTCCATAGAACTACATTGATCCGTGTACTCTGCACTCAATTAATAAAGCCTGGTCCAGCCAGGCTCTGTCAATCATAGAGCCGGGATCAGGAAGAAACGAGAGGTAAGCCCTCCGGCTACCTCCACAGTGGATCGCAATCCACCCAACTGGACCTCTAGGGACTGTTTAAATGTCCCTTTAGACACCACTGTCAGCTTTTGACAGCGGCGATCTAAAGGTTTAATAGCCAGCCGTGGCGATCGCCGCATGTCTGCTATTAACAGCTGATTCATGTAGCTGAAGGCTGTCTGTTATGGAGCGGGCTCAAGTCAGGAGCCAGCACCATACACTGTTTGCCATCTTAGGATGAGCCAGCTCGTCCTTAAACGCCAACCAGTTAAAGAAAAAAGAACATGGAAAAATAAATATAACACTACAGTATATAGCTAGATAAGTTGCACCAGTGTGTCATTTTCCCCCTTAAGATGATGTCCCCAGTTTGTAGTTTCTCTAGCACATAAAAAGTTGGCAACCCCAGTAGGAAGTTTCTTCCAGTATGCTGGTATCCCTTATAGGAAATTTCTCCAGTAGGTTGTTTGCCCCACAAAAAAACAAAGACTTACTAGCCTCCTTGGCTCCCCCGCAGTCACCGTCATCTTTCCCTGTAGGTAGTTTGCCCCCTGTAAGTAGTCCCCTCTTGTAGGTTGGATCCCCTAAAGGTAGTTTACCCTCCTCGGTAGATAAGACATCCCTGAAGGTAGCTTTTTCTCCTTTTTGGAGGTAGTTTGCCCACTGTATTTAGGACTACCCAAATAATGGTTCGATGTAGACAGGCCCCCTCAAAAAAAAAAATAATAATAATAAAAAATATATAACATACCTTTTTAGCTTTCCCCCAGTCACATCCATCTCCTGCTTCTAGGCTCCGCCACTAGAGGCCAAGAGCATCTCCAACTTGGGGCCATGAACGATGACATGCACTATGACACCTGTAGAGCTGGTAAGCCAATATGTTCCTCCAATTGTCAGAATCATATCCCCCCCCCCGCGCGCTTTCCCCAAACCCTATCCTCTTCCCCCCCCCCCGGCCATCCTGCCTGCTGCAGTAATCACTGGACACTAGGATTCAGTGGCATAGCATGGGGGGAGTTGCTAGTGCAAGATTCTAATAATGTAAAGTAAGTGGCGATTCGTACAATATACATATGGCCACTTAGTGTTGTACAGAAGCAGAGTCAGGCAGTAAACATCAGTCCCTGCTTCTGTACGTACATTTTGTGGCGCACCACACTACTTCAGTAGCTTAGCGTCCTGCTTACAGTATCTGGGACTATCCGGAATTTATGCTCCTGTGCTATATATTGGCACGGGCATCTGCTATGGGCTAGGTGTGATGATGTAATTTTATCATGTGAGGTCTGAAGGAGAAGGTGAGCAAAGGAAGAGCGAAAGGAAGGTGAGTGGGATTTTTATTTTTTTTAAAGGGGACATATTGGGGTAATTACATACCTACTGTGGGCAACTACTTAATGGGGGAATTACCTATGTACTGGGGGCTTCTGCCTACTGGGGGGGATTACTTACCTATCGGCAGTGTGTGTGTGTGGGGGGGGGGTTGTACTTACTGGGTGCTTCTAACTAATTGAGGTGGGGGACTATCTACTTATTAAGGGTGTTTACCAAATTTGGGGGGATTAACTACCTGCTGAGGGCTTCGACCTAATATTAGGGGGGGGGTCATGTACCTAATTATTTACATGGGGGGCATGTATGTAATGCCCTGGGAGCTGCCAGGCCATGCTATGCCACTGCTGGAATTCATTGCTTTTACTCTGGATGCTTCTTAGGACATTTGTCAGCAGGAACAGAAACCTAGAAACCTTTTTTTTTATTTATTATTATTGTTTTTTTAAATCAACCGGTTCCAGATAGTTAAACAGATTTGTAAATTACCTCCATTAAAAAAAATCTTAATCCTTCCAATACTTATTAGCTGCTGAATACTACCGAGGAAATTTTTTTCTTTTTGGAACACAGAGCTCTCTGCTGACATCATGAGCACAGTGCTCTCTGCTGACATCTCTGTCCATTTTAAGAACTGTCCAGAGTAGGAGAAAATCCCCATAGCAAACATATGCTGCTCTGAACAGTTCCTAAAATGGACAGAGATGTCAGCAGAGAGCACTGTGCTCGTGATGTCAGCAGAGAGCACTGTGTTCCAAAAAGAAAAGGATTTCCTCTGTAGTATTCAGCAGCTAATAAGTACTGGAAGTACTGAGATTTTTTTTAAAGAAGTAATTTACAAATCTGTTCAACTTTCTGGCACCAGTTGATTTAAAAAAAAAAAAAAAGTTTTCCACCCGAAGACCCCTTTAAAGCGGTACTCCACTGGAAAACTTTTTTTTAAATCAACTGGTGCCAGAAAGTTAAAACAGACTTGTAAATTACTTTTATTTAAAAAATCTTAATACTTCCAGTACTTATCAGCTGCTATATGCTTCACAGGAAGTTATTTTCTTTTTGAAATTCCTTTCTGTCTGTCCACAGTGCTCTCTGGTGACACCTCTGTCCATTTTAGGAACTGTCTGGAGCAGGATAGCTTTGCTATGGGGATTTGCTCCTACTCTGGACAGTTCCTAAAATGGACAGAGGTGTCAGCAGAGAGCACTGTGGTCAGACAGAAAGGAAATGTAAAAAGAAAAGAACTTCCTCTGGAACATACAGCAGCTGATAAGTACTGGAATTGTTAAGATTTCTAAAAATAGAAGTAATTTACAAATCTGTTTTACCTTTCTGGTACCAGTTGATCTTAAAAAAATGTTTTCCAGTGGAGTACCCCTTTAATGGCCAGAAGAAGCCAGAAGTGACCAGTCACTGGCTCATCTCTACCCTCATGCCACTGGTGAAATGTTTTTTTTTCTTCTTCATTTCAGAGTGAATTGCCTGTTAAAATGTTTTTGTTTTTTCATGTAAGATCAGAGGAAAGAAGAGCTGTGTGCAGCCATTGTCACTATATCATTACCATAGAAATAGGTCATACAGAGCTATTAAAATGCAGGGAGAGCTTTACTTTTGGGAATATGTTACTCATGATGCATAAAAACTAGGTGGTGTCATATAACAAAGTTATTTTTATGCTGGCTTTTCTTAATATTTACATAAGGTAATGTTACCAGCTTCCCTGTAATTAGGGACTCACGGAGTGAAGCTTTATAGCAGAAACAGCAGGACCTGTGCACACATGGCCTCTTCTATGTGACTTGGTTAATGACAGCATTATTGCCATATACACAGCATGTAAAAGTAAAAAGAATCAACCAGCAGTCTAATTACCTATTATCTAAAAGGCAATGAGTAACTAGTGTGACAAAACTAAGTAATAGGCTCCTGAGGCGGTCTATCATTGGCCTTGGTGGTCATGTACCGTACATATGGGAAGAGATCTCAGAGGTCTGTAACATCATGTGGGAATTATATGAGACCTCATTGCATCAGGCCTATTGCCTCTAAATTCTGGCAGAATTATGAGTGAGTAATGTTTTTATTTATTTTTTATTTAATATTTAAGGCAGGTCTCAGCCTCCAGTAAAAATTCTCCAAATACCCCTTTTACTGCCCTTCATTTCCTAATGTTTTATGCTTTTTGTATAGGCTGATTGCCTATAGACACCACTAAATCTCCATGTTCTTGTGCAATATAGCTGTCACTTACTATTCACCAGAGCATCTGGTTATGCACAATGATACAGGTGGCAATAGACAAAGAACAACAGTTGGAAAAATAATTACCTTTGCCAGTACTCCCTTCTGGTAGGCTCAAGTAAATGTGCATAATACTGCATCAATGCATGAGGAAATTACCTGCCAATGCTGCTTATCTCCAGGGCAAACAAAGGGATCAGGACGAGACAGGAAATTGTGTAAAAGGGGCCTTCACCCAGTAGTCATGTGATCCACATATATGTGCATGGTTGCATCCTGACTGTCTCTTGATGCTATTTTCAGGTGTTTGACAACTTATGTCCATTAAAATAACCATGGATGCTTACTTAAAAAGGCACTGTCATTATGAAAAACTTTTTTATATTTTGTAGTACTACTGATGAGATTACTTTTTAAAATATACATTTATTTAAAAAAAATAAAATAAATAGCCGCCACTAGGGGTCATCTGTCTTTATGCAGACAGACTGCACTGTATTGTGCAGCATACTGGATACCGGCTGTAAAGTGTGTTGGTATCCAGTATAGGAGATCACCATTGCACCACTACAGCCTTCAGCTGTTCCTAAACTACAACTCCTATGATGGAAGTTGTAATTTTGCAACAGCTGGAGGTACAATCTTTGTAAAACTCTGTTTTAGAGCTACGAATTCTCCAACTGTGCACCTCCAGCTCTTGTAAAACTACAGACAATGGATGTGTTGGCATGCTGGGAGTTGTAGTTTTGCAACAGCTAAAGGCAACACGGCTCTAACACAGTGCTTTACAAACACTGCAGCTCCAGCAGTTGCAATGCAAAACTACAACTCCCAGCATGCTTGAACAGCCAAAGCTCTCTCTGACTCCCGAATGACAAAGAAGCTGATCAGACATTCAGGAGTCTGGGAAAGCTGAATGTCACACATAGTGACAGCTATGTTGATTAGCATCCAGCTTTACTAGAAACACATAGAAAGTGTATGAATAAAAAGTACTGTGCAGTGATTTGCAGACTGCCAGGCTGCTCCCAAACTCAGAACAGAGTCATCCACAGTGAGGGAGAGTGACGGACACGCACCCTCCACTAGGCAAGAAGAAAAAGCAAGTGAGCAACATATTAATGCTATTTTTTAGGGATATATAGGTCCTAGACACATAAAAATAGGTACCGAGTAACATATAACTTTTTTTTTTTTGCACCATGCATGTTTATGCAGACTTATGGGAGAAGGATTTTATAACTGGTGGAATATTCTGACCATACACATATTATAGAAAGTGCAACTTCTCCTGTTACTGCTGCTCAAAGATGGCAAAAGAAGTATCTGCATCCATCATGCTTGCTCTCACTGTTATTTATTTTTAGGACATTAGAACAAAACAAAAGAATGACAACCCCTATGTCAAGTTCTTGTTGAAGAAGTTTTCCAAGACTGTAATAACAAGGACCTATCCTTACAATATCTGATCTTTAGGGGAAAAAGCCACCAGGACCCCTGCCGATCAGCTGCACAGCTCTGTACATTTCATGGTGGCTGAACCGGGTACTACAACTTAGTACCGCTCAGTCCCATTCAATTAAATGAGGCTAAGCTGCATTACCAGACACAGCCACATTCAGCTATTTATCATGGGGAAGAAAAGGGGGTGCAGCACACTTCAGCCATTACGCCCCCTCCCATAGACATAAATGGAGGGGGAGTGGCGTGACGTCACGTCTCCAGTGCCGAAAACACAGAGGTTTCTGAGACTGGAGCTGCAGCCTCGCGTAGAATGCGGGTGATGCACAGAAATCGCGGGGGACCCAGTGGCAGTCCCCCATGCGATCAGACATCTTATCCCCTATCCTTTGGATAGGGGATAAGATGTCTTTGGCCAGAATACCCCTTTAACCCTTTATCTCAACTTATTTTTCTGTGGTGACTAAAAAGTGTCCAAAGTGTCCATAAGAAGGTGTTGTTAGTTTAGTACTAGTCATTCACTACTTCTATGGTGCTTGAAGATTAATCTTTTTACTACTGTACTTTGTTATGGATTCTTTAGGTTTCCAGTAAATTATTGTGTTTTAGATTAGTTTGTTGGCTAAATATTAGCCAGCCCACCTTGAATATGTTGTGTACTTTAGTCCATCAACTCTGTCATTGCAACTGTCTGGCAATTTGTTTAACACTTTGAAAAATGTACGGGGCGTTTCCCAAGAGATTACACTATCAATACCTGTAATGAAAAAAACTATGTTGCATGTTTAGCTAAATTTAGTTTGCTTCTTTGGAAATGAGGCTGGGCTACTGTAAGTTCTCCAATGCAAGTAAGTAATTTCACTTCATACATTCCGCTAATACCTTTTGTATGAGGTGCTCTGCTGGATACAGATATGTTCAGAAGACTTATGTGAGCATAGTGATAGAATTTAACCAAAGCAGCTATTAAGTTTGGTTTGACCTAATAGGGTATTCCAGAGGAAACAATTGTTATAAATTGTTTTAATAAAGTAATATAACTTTAAAAAGAGATACAATTTTTTGTAATATACAGGGACCAAAGGGGTAAATTTTCTACTGGAGGAGAGTGTCCTATAGATGTGTGGAGACTTATAGGCCATTCATGTTACAGAGCATGTCACAAATGCTATCAGAATGCTTGGGTGTAAAGGGCGAGGTATAAGCAGTAGAAAGAGAGAAGTGCTCATGCCACTGTACAGAACACTGGTGGGACCTCACTTGGAGTATTGTGCGCAATACTGGAGGCCGTATCTCCAGAAGGATATAGATATTTTGGAGAGAGTTCAGAAAAGAGCTACTAAACTAGTCCATGGGTTGAAGGATAAAACTTATCAGGAAAAGTTAAAGGACCTTAACGTATAGCTTGGAAGAAAGAAGAGACAAAGGAGATTACATAAAGGGAATCAACCTGATATAGGAGGAGAGTATATTTAAAAGAAGAAAAACTATCACAAGAGTACAAAGTTTTAAATTAGCGTGCGGGGCATGGCAAGGCACAGCTCTCGCAGGCTTCAGTGACGTTGCGCCTGCTGGGGAACGCCCACTTTCTCCTGCCGAGAGCTCACACAATGGGAGCAAGGGGAAAGGTATGATATAGAGATTTTTAAAGCTCACAAATTTTTTTTAAGGGCAGTAGGGATGTTAGGAGTAGTTAGGGAGTATTATCTGGGTTAGTTTAGAAAATATGGTTTGATGACAGGTACTCTTTAAGGACATTGGGCATACATGTATGCCCTATTCCCGTTCTCACTGTATGAAGTGCGCCTGGGAGTTAAGCACGCTTCATATGTGGAGGGTACCTGTTGCTATCAGCAGCCAGGAATCGCAACTGCATGACATTGCCGATCAGGCCGATGTCCGGCATTTACCCTTTAGACACCACAATCAGAGTTGATTGTGAGACCTAAAATGGGAAAATAATTTTGACTGTAGCTCAGCAGAGCTGATCAGGACCACCACAACAAAATTGTGAGTTCCCGATCAGCTGAGAGGGCAGGCAGAGCATCCCTACCTGCCTCTGGCTTGTCCAATCAACACTCTGCAGGCATCCTGTAGCAATGGAGCAGTGATAACACTTATCAATGCTGTTTGTGCAATCGAAAGATGGCATGTAATAGTCCCCTGTGGGCACTTAAAAATAGTAACCAAAATGTGAAGTCCTTTCCCTAATAAAGTTTGAATCCACCTATTTTTTCAATTTTCAATGGGAGATGAAAGCTGAGCGGTGATTGGTTGATCAAGGCAACACTTGACAGTTTAGATCTCTGGAAGATTGATAAATCTGGGACACCTTTTTGTGAAAAACCCCACAAAAACTGCATAAGGGTGCATTCCCACCACGATTCGTTAATATGGTCACCAGATCCAGCTGGAGGATGTGAAAACCGGGTGCTCCCGTACCCCAGCCCGCATCTCATTCATTTGAATGAGCCAACCGGAGTCTAGTAGTGACCCCCGCCGGCTCATTTTGGCCCCGTATCCGATTTTGTGACCGGACTGAAAACTGTAGTATACCTTGGACAAATATGACAAATATGAGCTCCGGTCGGCTCATTCAAATGAGGTACAGGAGCACCCGGTTTTCACATCCCCCCCCCCCCCCCCCCCAGCAGGATCTGGTGACCGTATTAACAAATTGTGATGGGAATGCACCCTAACAAAAATACATGAAGCTAAAAAAAATGCAGGTATTCGACTAATAGGACCTAGAGAATCATTTTTCTTATAGTTAGAGTCCTTTTTTAGAAGTTTTTTTTTTTTCCAAGTCTAGACAATTTATTAAGGATTTTATTATGTTATTGAGATAACATGGTCATGTTCTGTCTTAACCACTTGCGGGCCACCTGTTGACTATAAACACCTGCGTGGTTCGCTATTAAAGAGAACCTGTCCGGTCCTCTGGGCCTCACATAAAGGTCCTGGGACCTGACATATCAAGAAAACAGGATTTTGTTCTCAGTAGTCTACGATGCCACAGAGAGCTAAAAGTAACTTTAATTATTGCTATCTGTGACTGTTATCCAGTCATTGCGAGGAAACGGTGCTGCTTCCCTTCTCACTTACCATGCCCTTTCCCATCCATACTGGTGTAATTGACAGCCTAAGTGCAGGAAGCCTCATCATTGAACGCTTGCATCCCTTCACCCAATGGTAGAGATTTTTCAAAACTGTGCAGAGAAATAGTGGAGCAGTTGCCCATAGCAACCAATTAGAAAGCTTTTTTTTATTTTTCAGAAGCCTTTTTAAAAATGAAAAACAATCTGGTTGCTATGGGCAACTGGTCAGCTTCTTTTCTTTTTTTTTTTCCCACCGGTTTAGATAAAACTTCCCAGCTGATTGACAGCCTGAGTGCAGAGAGAAGCCTCATTTAAATCATATAATTTTTATTATAAACCTTTTACAAAACAGAAAAAAAAAACGAAAAACATCAAGGTACCATAGTAGATATTAAATAGTGGCATGCAACAAATGAGATACTTGTTGATAAATTGTAAGAGAATGGGGGAGATTTATCAAAACTGTGAAGGGGAAAAGTGGATCAGTTGCCTATAGGAGTAATAGCAGCTACAGAGGTCTTAACAAGGCCCCTGGCTGCCATGACAACCAAATTTACAGTCAATATATAGTTTCCTGTTTCCTGAGTACACCCCTTTTTTACAGTTTCTGTTCCAGAGTTATCTGACAATTAGGGGTGTGAATCGGCAAGAATTTGGCGATACCATACGTATCGCGATACACGTATGACGATACGATATATCCCGATATATCCCGATTCTGTTTACGAGATGATATATCCCGATTCTGTCTCAAACGATATATTGGGATTTTTACGCACGCAGCGATACCAAATATGTTTATTTTTATTATGTTTACATGTTTTTATATAGGAATAGGGGGTGGTTTGAACTTTTAATATGAAAGGGGTTGATGTGTGTCTTTTACACTTTTATTAAAACATTTTTTTAATTTTTTTTATACACTTATTAGACTTTTAGGAGGAATCATTAGATTCTTCAGACAGGTGAATAGAGTTCTATTGAACTCCATTGCTCTGTGATCCATTGATAGAGCCTAGTCAAGCCAGGCTCGATCAATGACAGAGCCACGGGACAGGAGGAAGCAGAGGTAAGCCCTCCGGCTACCTCCACAGTGGATCGCCCGCCTGCATTAGCGCTGTGGAGGGGGGGGGGGGGGGGGAGGATCATTCACAGGTCCCTTTAGACGGCCTTTAAATCTAAAGGGTTTATAGCCAGCTGCAGCGATTGCCACATGCTGGCTATTAGCGGCGGCCCCCAGCTACTGAAAACAGCTGGGGGCTGCAGAGTATTGAACGGACAGGAGTCCAGAGCCCGCTCCATACAGACTGTTGAGCGCCGCATGCTGGCTATTAGCGGCGGCCCCCAGCAAATGAAATCAGCCGGGGGCCGCAGAGTACGAAGCGGGCATGAGTCGGGAGCCCGCTCCATACACCCAGAGCGCCGCCTCACTTATCAGGTCCGGCCCTGCTTGCACGAGCCGGAAAAATTCACCTGCCCGAGAGATATGAATTCCACATCCCTAAAAAGATCGATTCAAAAATATTTTGAATCGATACAGTATCGCCAAATGAAAAAACACGATAATCGAGTGAATCGATTTTTTTTTTCTTACACCCCTACTGACAATTCAGGGAATCAGTCAGGGGGCATGATTACCAGTTGATGGGAGGGATTATACAGTCAGGGGGTGTGAATGTTGTACACTGAGGGGCGTGTATGCCTAATACAGTGGTCCCTCAACATACGATGGTAATTCGTTCCAAACGAGCCATCGTTTGTCGAATCCATCGCATGTTGAGGGATTCGTGCAATGTAAAGTATAGGAAGCTGTACTCACCTGTCCCCGCCGCTCGAGATGGTGTCCCCGCCGCTCCCGATGGTGATCCCGGGCCTCCGCTGGGCTCTCCGCTGTCTTCTCCGGTCCTCTTCTGTCTATTGGATGACGTGCGCAGCAGCGTATTGACGTCATCGGAGAGGGCCGAGAAGACACCGGAAGACCAGCGCTGGACCCGGAGGGCACCCCGGAGCATCGTGGAGGGGTAAGTAATACTTACCGCACCACACGGGGAACATTAAGCTGCTATCCGGCAGCAGCTTAAGCATTTGGCGCTGCCGGATAGCACTTAATGCGATGGCCCCGACATAAAAAAGCATCGTATGTCGATGCTGACATCGACATGCGATGGCCTCTGAGAGGCCATCGTATGTCGATTTCATCATATGTCGAGGCCATCGTAGGTCGGGGGGTCACTGTACACACCCCCTGGCTGTATAATCTCGCCCATCTTTTGATATTCACTCCCATTATTGAAATGAAGTTTAGGTCCACCTGACTAATTCCTTAAATTGTCAGACAAACTATAAACCCTCATATCTCTGGAACAGAAGGGCATATCAAGAAACTGTTAACAGACGTTTGTGATCCAGGTACCCTAAGCCATTTAAAACTGTCATTGTCACCGCACTAACCTGCTGTTACATGCAGGTAGTGCGGGTGACACCGATGACAACCATACTCATGTGTCCGTGATCCAGGCTTCCATTGTCCTGGTATCTTTATCTGTTTCCTCTGTTCGACTCGCAGGCTTGGGGCACGGGCGGAGCTTCGTCACCTCACCGTTTCTGTTTCCCTAGGCCTGTTCGCAGCAGGGCCCAGCAGAGAAACAGCAGTGGTGACGTCACAAAGCTCTGCCCGTGCCCCAAGCCAGTTGAAGATACCCGGACAACAGGAGCATGGATCATGGACATGTGAGTATGGTTGTCATTAATGTCACCCACATTACCTGCCTGTAGCAGCAGGTTAGTGCGGTGATACTGATGTTAGTGCGGTGACTCTGATGACAGTTTTCCTTTAATGATAATGCCTTCTCATTTTTTGGGAGACTGGCCACAGATAAGAATATGTCTTCACTTTTCTCCATCCAGCTGACCAGTCTCCCTGTTCCAGCTGCTGAAAAACATGCCCATAGCATAATTCTGCAATCACCATGCTCCACTGTTGGGATCGTATTGGGCAGGTAATGAGCAGAGTCTTGTTTCCTTAGAATTCAGGCTAGAAAGTTTGGTTTAATCAGACCAGATAATTTTGTTTCTTACAAACCAAAAGTCCTTTTGGTGCCTTTTTGCAAACTCCAGGCAAGCTTTTTTGTGTTTTTTAGGGTGCGTTCCCACCTGGCATATACGCAGCATATTTCACGCTGCGCAAAATATATGGCAGTAACGGGAAATATGCTGTGTATTCCTTGCTCACAGGGCTTTCCGGCGGCAGCCCTATGTGTGTAGTGAGTTTTGGAGGCGGGGCGTGTGCCGGCATGACTGACGCGCGGCTCCACCTCCAACGCTCACTGCACACACAGGGCTGCCGCCGGAAAGCCCTGTGTGTATAGTGAGCAAGGAATACGCAGCGTATTTCCCGCTGCCGCTGTAAATTTTGCGCAGCGTGAAATACGCTGCATATACGCCAGGTGGGAACCAGGGCTGTGGAGTCGGTAGATAAATGTTCCGACTCCAACTCCGACTCCGGAGTTTTCTGTGACTCCGACTCCTCTGTATTAATATGTGAATGTATTTTATACATTCCTTGAAGGAAAGAAAGGCAACATACATGTCATTACCACAGGACTACTGGCTGGGAAGCCAACAGTCTACTGTATTGAACAGTTTGTGTGCTGATCTGCTGCTGAAGATAGGGCAGTGGGAGGATCCAGGAAGGGGCATTTATTATAAAACATGATTTCCCTAGTAGAATCCCATAGTCAAGTTTAAAGGGGTACTCTGCCCCTAGACATCTTATCCCCTATCCAAAGTCTATGGCAGGGGGCGTGACGACCCCCACGTTCCTTCCCATAGACTTGTATTGAGGGGGTGGGCCGTGACATCATGAGGGGCAGAGCCGTGATGTAACGATGCTCCGGCCCCTGTATCGCCCGTCATTACTCGCTCGCTCTGTGCAGTAATGAGCGCGCGGTGCCGCAGCGGCGATCCTGGGGGTCCCCAGCAGCAGGACCCCGGCGATCTGACATCTTATCCCCTTTCCAAAGGATATTACTGCACTACATGAGGCACTGCATGCATTGATCTTTTTTCTTATAGTAGAGAATTCATTAATTATAACTTTTTGTGAATTGGGACATTTAAACTTGCTTTTTTTTTTTTTCCAATCTAAATTTAGTAGGAGTCTGAGTCGGAGTCTGTGCATTGTTTGCCGACTCCGACTCCAGGTACCCAAAATTTCGTCCGACTCCGACTCCACAGCCCTAACGCACCCTTACTGAGGAGAGGCTTCCTTCTGGCCACCATAAAACTCAGATTGGTGGAGTGCTGCAGTGACAGTTGATCTGGAAGTTTTTCCCATTAGCACAGAGGATCTTTAATTTTGAGACATAAAATATTAATTTTACCCCTAAAAAAATTGTCCTGTTTACAGCCTCCAAAACAGTTAGTTTGCAAATGCATATTACTATTTGCCATATTACTATTTGCCATATTACTATTTGCCATAGTTGCTGTTAGTAACAAATATAAAGCTCAAAAATGTTCCAAATGTCATTTTAGACTCCTTTAGTTTGTAAAATACCTACATTTTTAACCTCAAAATATAGTGTGTCAGCATAGCTTAATACTCAAAACAATGTTCACCACCTGAATAAAAGTTTCTTTCTGCACTGTTTTCATTCTCGTGTCCCATACCCTGCATGTCAGGTTTTACAGGGAATCAAATGTTCTGTAAAACACGAAGTATGTCTTTATTCCTAGCCAAAGTGTGCATTGCTCTGTTTGTTCAAGGATCATAGAAAGTATTAAACCTAAAAGGTCAAGACATTTTTTCTTCAAAATAATAAAAGCTTTAAAATTTAAAGTTATTAAAAAATGTCATTCTGAAATCAACTTATCCAGGAAATCATGAAATACTTAAAAAAGTGTCTTATCCAGAATGTGTGATGGGGGGGGGGGGGATCTAAGTTCCAACACTGTCAATTCCTTGGAATGCTGAACTACTTGTTTCAGCTTGTCCTTGTGTAAACAGTCCATACTGGGAGAGAGTTATCAATCAGCCTGAAACCCTAATTATCAGGTTTTTTTCCCACAGCAACCAGTCACAGCTCAACTTTCATATCTTGACGAGCTCTTGTAAAGTGAAAGCTGAGCTCTGATTGGTTGCTATGGGAAAAAACAGATAATTAGAGTTTCAGGCTGATTGATAAATATGGGCCACTGTGGTAATTTAATTACATAATTTATAAAGAAATGAGTGTAAAATAGTCCAATTTACTTTATCACAATTATTTTTTGTAACGTTACCATCACTTAAGAAATACTTTTGACATGTCACACAGAGTTGTCAAAGTTGTCATCGGTCGGGGTCTCAGTGCTGCTTCTGCAACAAGTAGGATTAAGTAGTGAGCCACAGAGTGAAGTGTACAGCCAGTCACTGCTCCCATCTATATCTGACAATTGAGGGGGGTCAAAACAGAGAGACTGCTACCGATCAATACTTTTGACATGTCCGTATGACAGTAACACATTATTGCTTGTTAAAGGATATATGCCCAGGGGTTAAAAATGCTGCGGCTTGTCTGTGACCTTGCATGCATAAAATACTATATAGTAGTATGTTGTAGTACTATGCATGTGGGTAAGATTTTACAAATTTTATCTACATGTTACAATTTTTTCGTGGCAATTTTTCATGTGTAAACTGACCTGCTGTGTGGGTTTTCACCAGAGATTCTACTCATTTTATTGTTAAACTGTGAAGTTCAGATTTTATACATATGCATTCTACTGCAGAATCATGATAAAATCCACTGGCAGATTTTCAGTGGAAAAAAATGTCATGTACACCTACTCTTAAAGGGGTACTCCACTGGGGAAATGTTTTTTTTACAGTTGCTTCCAGAAAGTTAAACAGATTTGTAAATTACTTCTATTAAAAAATCTTAATACTTTTTGTACTTATCAGCTGCTGTATACAAGGAAGTTGAGTTGTTATTTTCTGTCTGACCACAGTGCTCTCTGCTGACACCTCTGTCCATGTCAGGGACTGTCCAGAGTAGGAGCAAATCCCCATAGCAAACCTCTCCTGCTCAGGACAGTTCCTGACATGGACAGAGGTGTCAGCAGAGAGCACTGTGGTTAGACTGAAAAGAACAAATTAACTTCCTCTGCAATATACAGCAGCTGATAAATACTGGAAGGATTAACATTTTTTAATAGAATTAATTTACAAATCTGTTAAACTTTCTGGCACCAGTTGATTTGAAAACATTGTTTTCCACCAGAGTACCCCTTTTAATGTCAGCTCTTCCTAGTTCTGAAAGATGTTGTTGTACTTATGGCCTGTTAAGATACAGCTTAGATTTTAGACTCCTATTTTTTTTATTTACTTTATCTTTCTTAACTTAAAAGGGCTAAATTTGAATTTCCTGGCTAAAGATTCAAAAATGCAATATACGTTGTTGGAGGTAAATTCTATTATAACTTCATGATTTTCCTTGGGCAGCGGTGCTTAGTATCTCATACTTAGTGCTGCATTTTATGTCGGCTTACAAACAAAACAAAACCGTTCAAACTAATTTTGGAATTGCATAAAACTTGTTACTGTGGAATGATTTCTCCTTATTTGGCATATGTGAGGTCTTATGACTGGTAGGATTATATAACACTTTTTTCAGCTATGTTTTAGGTTTTTGCTTATCAATAGACATAACATTATTGTTTAAAGGGGTATTCCAGGCCAAAACCTTTTTTTTTATATATATCAACTGGCTCCGGAAAGTTCTATTAAAAAATCTTAATCCTTCCAATAGTTATTAGCTTCTGAAGTTGAGTTGCTGTTTTCTTTCTAACTGCTTTCTGATGACTCACGTCCCGGGAGCTGTGCAGCTCCTATGGGCATATTTTCCCATAATGCACAGCTACCGGGACATGACATCATCATTGAGCAGTTAGACAGAAAACTTCAGAAGCTAATAACTATTGGAAGGATTAAGATTTTTTAATGGAAGTAATTTACAAATCTGTTTAACTTTCCGGAGCCAGTTGATATATAAAAAAAAGTTTTTGCCTGGAATACCCCTTTAACTTATTAAAGTGTATGGTACCGCATGTCAGCTGTACATATATTGAACAAGGCTGTGTTGAGTTTAGAAAGTGTGCATTAATTCAGTTTTTGTTTTTATTTTTAGCCCCCCAAAACCAAAGAATGTGGAACTGTCTATTAAGCCGAAGGTTTCTGAGAATGTAGATGAAGGTATCGTTGAAGCAATCATTCCAAAAGGAAATATTGCAAGCAAGGTTTCTTTATTTGAGAGTAAAAGAACAAGCCACAAGCAAATTGATTTCTATGCAACAAAAAATATTTCTCAGCAAAAGAAATATGTTGAAAGAGCCAAACTTAACTTTGGGAAACAGGTAAAGGGGACTGTGTCAAAAGAGCACAGCTCACCTACTAAACAAGCCAGTAATTCTATTTCTGGTTTTGGAAAAAAGAATGAAAATGGTCATTATGAAATAAAGGCAGATAAAAAGAAAGAGGAAAGTAGCAGTAATAAGGTGGGTTTTAACCCAGGGGAAGGCACTGTTGTGACGCCAACAAGTCAGATGCAGATGGAAGACAACAGAAATGGATTTGAATTAGCAGCATCAGATAAGCTATCAGAAGAAAGTATTTTGCCTTCAGAGAAGAATGAAAAACACAAGGAACCTCCTACTGAGCAAACCAGTAGTGCAGATGCTTTAAGTGACAGTATTAGCACACAACCGGATGGTTTACAGCTTGATACAAAGAACGAGGACGCTTTGCCAAAGTCCCCTGGGAATATTTTAAAGAATTTAGATAAGGATTTAGCTAAAATCGAAGGTGGTGTTTCACAAATAGACCCTCCAGATATGGGTAATAAGCATAACACCATAAAAGAACCAACTTCTGCTGCTACTTCGAAAGAAGACACCAATGAGGATCTAACTAAAGAGTCTAAAACATTGCATTCAGATGATGTAGATTCATTGTTACCATCAATGGTATCATCCGAAACCGATGGATTGCAGTTAAATGGCAGTAAACATATTCCTGAACTTGAAAGAGAAGCTCAAATACCAACTTCTGAGAGAAGAGACGCTGGTCAGTCATCTGAAGCAGTACTGGATGCAGAGGAAACTCAGCCCAAAGAAGTTTTGAATGGTGAAGCCAAAGGAGATGTTCAAAAGGAAAATACCGGTTCAGATGAAAACCATGGGTCAAAAAGCGATCAACTAAATAAGGAAAGCACAAATGGTACCAAGCAACATTTAACAAATACAGAGGAGGTGCAATCCAACAGCGAACAGGTTAAAGAAATGTCTTTAGTTCATAATTCAGATGTATTAAGTTCTCTCACTCCCCAGGAAAAGGAAAACCTCTCACCAGCCAAGCCATTAGTTATAGAAGCAGTTATTCCTGCAGGACAGGAACAACCTATTTCTGATGAGCAAAATCATCTTTTACAAAGCCCAACAAAAGATGCTATTGGAATCCATGTTGAAGCAGAGATAAACGGCTCATATACTGAAAATTCTTCTTCAGGTAGTGAAGATGGTGCATGCCAGTCCTCAGCAAGTTCCCATCTGGAATCTAGTGAGTGCTCTGTTTCCAATAGTGTTTCACCAAAGTCTTTATTACAAGGGACTACTGATATATTAACTTCTGTCACTCACCATAAAAAGGAAAGCTTCTCAATTGCTGAGTCATTGGTTTCAGAAGCAGTTATTCCTGCAGGACAGGAACAACCTATCTTTGATCAGCAAAAACCTTTTCTACAAAGCCCAACAAAAGATTCTATTGAAACCAATGGTAAAGCAGAGTTAGAAGGCTTATCTACTGAGAATGAAGACTGTGTAAACCAGTCCTTAGCAAGCTCCCATCTGGAATCTGATGAGTGCTCTGATCCCAATAATGTCAAACCCCAGAACACGCTTCCAGAAGATTCTGACAAAGCTAAAAGTGAGCCAACCATTTTCCCTGATGTGGCTGTTTCATCAGAATCAAATCCAGAAATCTTAGCAGATGTTGTTTCCAGTCCAGAAACTACCAAGGAGGATGGACATGCATTCAAAACAAATGAACAACCAGGTGAATTTAAAAGCACACAAAATGGTTCAGACACAGAAATTGATTTACAACATGGTGAAAAGGCTGAAAAAGAAATGTTTAAAAACCATAAGGACACGGAAGCTCAGCAGGTAAATTTAGTAAATGGAGATTATATGAAAGAAACATTTGTGTCTGCTGAAATGAATGACAAGGATACTCCTAATGGAAAAGTCGAGGATTTGAACACTCCAGACCCTAGTGTAGCTCCAAATGACTGCCTTTTTGACTTTTATACTATTAACAATGGAAGCCTACAACATTCACTTGCTCAAAAAGAACATCACACGGACATGCAAGGTACCCCTGAAACCAGTTTTAATGACTCTATAGCAAGTGAGGAACGTACTTTAGATTCATCTTCAGACATGGAAAGATTTGCGGAAACCATCAGAAAACTAGATAGCCCAATTACATTACCTCAAAAGAGAAAAAAGCCCAGAGCTGCTAAATCACCAGGTCCATATAGTGGTTTGCCCCCTATCCACGAGGATTACTTGGAAAAGATATTGGATAATGAATCATTCTCCTTCGGCTTAGGAAAGAAAGGCAGAGCACTGGATCTTGCGCCAATGGCATTATTTAAGATGCAAAGCAAAGAAACTGCAGAAAAGTTAAAACCAAAACGGGCATCTGCTGAACAAAGTATGCTTTTGAAATCTCTGAGATCAAAAAGGGAACCAGTTTCCATACCACAGGAAACATGTGACAAGGAAAATGCAGATGTGACTGATTTCACTGTGAAGAGATCTCGCATTGAATCTATGTATTCAGATTTGAAGTCACCCTTTGCAAAAAGGTCGGAAGAGAATGTGTTCTCCCCTTCTGTCACAACAGTCAGCACTATAACTACCTCCTTTGACACACCCCGGAAGGAGTCTACTCCCTCAGGCAAAACCTGTGATGTTAAAACTACAGACTCTGTAAAGACAGCTCATATATCGTTTATAGAAGGCAAAGGTGCTTTCACACTGCCGTCTTCAGAATTCTTGCACAGTGAGTCTGCAAAGCAGTCAGTATCCATACCTGTGGACAGTATGGAGAGCAACCTGGATAGTACTAACCATGCAAACGGTGACTTGTCAGTAGAACTGCCTGATTCTAATGGCCAACTAGATGTAAATCATTCTACACCAGTACCGAACAGGACAGTGCCCCTATTTGACAGCATTTCAACATTTGACCAACCTGCTTCCACAGATGTATTTTTTTTTAAGGGCCAAGAACAAAGCCTTCCAGATGGCTTAGAGGTAAGCTCTGTTAGTTTATTGCTCTGTTATTTGCTCTATGTCTAATGTATCAAATACACCCTTGTTTAAATAATGTATAATGGCTATTAGATGCAGTGTCTGTGTGGGCATTTATAGATGGGTATTGTGTTTTGTGTGTCTATAGTTGACTATTAGATAGTGTCTGTGTGCACTTGAAGTTGATATACATAATGTCTTATAAATACAATATCTGTGTGTCTGTAGTTGGTATGGAAAATGGGTATCAGATACGGTGTATGTGCACGGTGGATGCATAATGGGTATGAGATGCCATGTCTGTGCCAAACTTTAGTGGGGATAAATAATGATTATTAAATACATTGTCTGTGTGTGCCTATAATTGGTATACATAATGGATATTAGGTACAGTGTTGGTGGGATGCTATAGTTGGTATGCATCATGGGTATTGGACACAATGGGGGAGATTTATCAAAAACTGTCCAGAGGAAAAGTTGCTGAGTTGCCCATAGCGACCAATCAGATCGCTTCTTTCATTTTTGAAAAGGCCTCTGAAAATGAAAGAAGCGATCTGATTGGTTGCTATGGGCAACTCAGCAGCTTTTCCTCTGGACAGGTTTTGATAAATCTCCCTCAATATCTGTGTACACTCATAGTTGATAGGTAAACAGTGCAGTAAAGGCCTTTAGAGATGAAAAATGCAGTGGACAGTGACTTGGAGCCCCAGCACAATGACAGCAACACTTGTACCGAAGTGTTAAATAGCATTATTCTTATATAACCTACTTCTTTGGGTTCGATCACATAACTTAGTTGTAACATCAATTTGTTAATGTTCACATAGGATTAGAATGTAGTAAAAGTGAATTTAATCCCCTGGCTTCCTTGTGGTTTCTTTGTCTTGGTAACGTACTTTGTCCTAACATTTAGATGCACACACGCTACAGGTATACTATAAACTACATCTGAATATCCCTAGATGAAATACGAGAACTCTTGGCGAACTGCCCACACAGCTTTTACAAATGGACTGCATTTTACAAGGGAGCTGTACTAGGTCTAACCCACTATAGAGGAACTTTTTTTTTTTTTTGCAGTTCATTAAACCTAGTGTCATATGCTACCAGTCTTTCTCCTTCCACACACAGCACACAAAAACATAATAATCAGACTATTTGTATTTGATATAATTTGCAGTTTAAATAATTGCATTTTAAAGTTATATCAAGCATGCAACAATGCATAAATATACAGTATTCAGTGTCATTTGGTGCATGAAACTCCGCTTCATGCCCGAAGACTGGCAAACACAGCCGCCACGCCCCCTCCATTCATGTTCATGCATCCATGTTCCGGACACCACCGCTGCCTGCCTGGAGATCGCTGGGTCCCCAGTGGCGGGGCCCCCGCGATTAGACATCTTATTTCCTATCCTTTGGATAGGGGATAAGATGCTTTCAGCGGAGTACATGTGCACACAAAGTGCCAGAACCACTGCACCATTAACACCAGCAACATCGGATGGATCCCCCAGTTTTTTCTGGCAATGGCTGGGTTTACATGCAGCATTTTTTGCTTTATAACTGAAACGGGAGTGGAAACGGCATAAAGAAAACACTTTAATGGAAAGATCTGCACCATTTTCATTGTTTTGAATCTACTCCTAGTTTTGGTTAAAAATATTGACCAAAGTGCTGCTTGTGAATCCAGCCTTAGGGTAGGGTCACACGTAAGGTATCTGCAGCGTATATTATGCTGCAGATCCGCCCGTGACCCGACCCTATAATGTGCCTCCAGCTGTTTCCTGAACTGAGTACTTAGTTTATTCAGACATCGCGGAGCAGCCACAATGGTCGAGTACACTGCACATGCGCGCGGTGACTCACTCGTCCCTGTGTGACTGCTCGTATCGGCAGAATGCTGCTACGAGAAGGATGGGGGGGGGGGGATGGTGGTCAGCTGAAGGCACACTATAGGGTCAAGTTGCCGGCAGATCTGCAGCGTAAAATACGCTGCGGATCCGTAACGTGTGACCCTACCCCAGGGGTCATGTCCTGGGGAAAAAAGTGCATGAGCTCACCCACCTTAAGGGCTGGTCCTGCAGAACTCCTGCTAATGGGAATGGTGTTCCTGCTGTGGAAAAAGTGCAGGAATTCAGTTCCTGCAGGACTTGAGCCCTACCCTATCACTATAGAATCATAGGTGTAAGCAGAGCGTAATATGGCTCTTCACTGTATCAGGTGATGACTTGGAAAGTGGAAAGAAATTTGTAGAAAGGAATTATCAGATAAACTCTTCACCCACCTCAATGTGCTTATCATAAAGATAGACCATAAATATTTTGGATCACCTTTTTAAAGTGTGTTTTTATCACTTAAAATGAATCTGTCAGCTGTATTTGCTGTTAAGAGCTGCAGACACTGTTGGATAACTGGTAGGGTATAAAAACTAACTGTACCTACCCTAGAGGTAATGGTGGTTTCCAAACTTATCAAGGAGGTGGAGCTGAGCTGCTCAAATGCCACAATCGGTCATGGGGCCTTGCTCACCATTACCTCCAAGCCCCTGCTTAACTGATGCAAGGAGCCCTGCTCATCAAGCTAAGATGGGCCTGGAGGTGAGGGAAAGTGTGGAAGCATTCCAGTTTGTGGCACTTTGGCTCTGCCTCCTTGACATTTGGCTTAGAAATAAAAAAAGGCAATTTTATGAGTTTGGCAACCACTATTATCTGCAGGAAAAATAGTTTGCCTTTATACCCTGACAGCAATCCAATAGTTTCTACAGATCTTAGCCGCAAATAGAGCTGACAGATTTCCCTATTTACTAGGGATCGACCGATTATCGTTTTGGCCGATATTATCGGCCGATAATCACGATTTTGGGCATTATCAGTATCGGCAATTACCTTGCCGATAAGCCGATTATGCCCCGCCCCCCCGCACTGCCCCCACCGCACCGTGACCGCCCCTACCCTCCCCCCCCCCCCCCAGAACCGCCGCACCGCCCTCCCCAACCCGACGCACCGCACCCCCCACCGCACCGCCCCGGCCCCATTGCCTCCCCCATCCCCGGTTTTATAATTACCTGTTCCTGTGGCCCACGCTACTTCTGGCTCCTGCTGCATCCTGTGTTACGCTGTGCACAATGACGAGTGATGTGACGTCACCGTCAGTGTGCACAGTGACAGCTCAGGAGGAGGCCACCGGAGCCAGATGTAGAGTGGACCCCGGGAACAGGTAATTATAAAACCAGGGATGGGTGCGATGCGGTGCGGTAGGGGGCGCGGAGCGCAGGGGGATAAATGGCCGATAACTTTTACCGGAATATCGGTATAAGTTATCGGCTATCGGCCCTAACCTCCACCGATTATCGGCATCGGCCCTAAAAAAACGATATCGGTCGTTCCCTAATATTTACATCAGTGGCTTGCTCCCGACCTGTGAAGCGCACTCAGAATCTGCGGGGAATCTCGTATCTGCGGGGTCCCGATTGCTGTCAGCAACCAGGAGCCGCGGCTAATACCGGACATCGCCGATCGGGCTGATGTCCAGTATTAACCCTTTAGACGCTGCGATTAAACTTGGCAATCAAAGTTAGAAATCAATACCGGCTAGCTCAGCGGAGCGGTTTGGGACGGAGCGGTGAAATCCAGGCTTGAGCAATCAAGCGCAGAAAACACTGATCGATGCATTCCTATGGCAATGCATTGAACAGTGCTTACAATCAGTGTATGCAATGTTACAGCCCCTAGATGGGGCTATAACACTGAATAAAAAAAGCAAAAAAAATAAAATAAATGTGATTTAACCCCTTCCATAATAAAAATCAGAATCAAACCTTTTTCCATTTAAAAAAAAGTGTGTAAATAAAAACAAAAATATGTAATATGGCCACATACGTAAATGTCCGAACCATAAAAATATATTGCTCATTAAACTGCACGTCCAATGGCGTACGCACAAAAAAAATTCAAAAATAGCGTATTTTTTGGTAACTTTTTATACCATAAAAAAAAAGCGACAATTTTAAACTTATTAATTTTTGTGCATGTCGTTATGATTTTCTCCAGAAGTACGACAAAATCAAATCTATATAAGTAGGATATAATTTTAATCCTATGGCTCTACAGAATAAAAATAAGGTGTCATTTTTACCGACTATGACCTATATTTCTCTGTTTATTTCTGAATTACTTTTAAAGGGGTAATCCGGTGGAAAACTCTTTTTTTTAAATGAACTGGTGCCAGAAAGTTAAACAGATTTGTAAATTACTTCTATTAAAAAATATCAATCCTTCCAGTACTTATTAGCTGCTGAATACTACAGAGGAAATTATTTTCTTTTTGGAACACAGTGCCCTCTGCTAACATCACGAGCACAGTGCTCTCTGCTGACATCTCTGTCCATTTTAAGAACTGTACAGAGTAGGAGAAAATCCCCATAGAAAATCCCCCTGCTCTGGACAGTTCTTAAATGGACAGAGATGTCAGCAGAGAGCATTGTGCTTGAAAAGAATTTCCTCTGTAGTATTCAGCAGCTAATAAGTACTGGAAGGATTAAGATTTTTTATTAGAAGTCATTTACAAATCTGTTTAACTTTCTGGCACCAGTTGATTCAAAAAAAAAGTTTTCCATCGGAGTACACCTTTAATGTTGTCGAACCAGAACAGGGGGGTGGGTCCCTTTCTTCTCCTCAGGTGATAACCACTCGTCCTCCCCCCCCCCCCCCCCCCCCTCCCTCACTCTTCTCAGTCAGTGAGCATCTGTAACACTTTCCTTTATGGTTTTATGCTATACATGCACACTGTGCTTACAGCTTTTGCTAAAGTACAGCTCCCAGCATGCCCACACATCCTTTGAGTTGCAGTTTTGCAACAGCTGGAGGCATATGATTGGTAAAATTCTGATTTACAGCAGTGTTGTTGCAGGCTGTGTTCCTCCTACTATTGCAAAACTACAACTCCCAGCATGCCCACACATCATTTGGCTGTGAAGGCATGCTGGGAGTTGTAGTTTTGCAACAGCTGGAGGCATATGATTGTAGTCCCCCTGTATTAGATACACACACACACATTGACTTCATTTATTCATACACATGCACATTACCTAGACAACACAGATTTACACACATTCATATATATCCACACACACCTATATACATGCAGGGACACTTGCTTAAAAAAAAAAAAAAAAATCCTCCATTCAATCCCCATCTTCAGTCGCCAGCTTCTTTCATCATCTGCTCACAGGCAGTAGTGTATTCTCGCCCTTCCCCCCTTCTCCTCACACGAGGAGACTGTGAAGTAAGCACAGACAGTGAGGGAGCCAATTACAGTAGCTTTAGATCTGCAGACCTATCAATCATGAAGTGAGTCCATGATGTAGGTGATGACGAGTGGACACAGCCAGGCTGGTATGTATCCCAGGAGGCAGGGTGGCAGTTTTTTGACTGACTTTTTCAGTATGAAATACTGAAGAAAAAAAAAATGTATGAAAGCAATTGCAAAACATATTGGTTTTGCATGCTTTACAACATATCAAAAGTTTTTATATCTGACAGTGCCCCTTTAAGGGGTTAAAGCTTCCAAATTTCTGTCAAATTATAAATTAAGGTTAGCTTATGCATATATCTCTTTACCTTACAACCAACCTGACATTCTTAAGTATTGTTAAATATGGAAGCTTTAATGTTCAGACTTGTAGAGAATGTAGGCATCCCAACGCAATGCATATTCAAAATATCCTAAGGTCCTTTTCTGAACCCACTGAATACAGTTTTTTTTTTACCTCAAACCTGGTATTAGTTTATCAATGCATTCTCCTTCTAAGTTTTTAGTCTTAATTTTTTCCATTTAATCAAAAATAGCCTTACTTTAATAGAGTATTGATGTTTTCTCAGTAGTCAATTGGGCTACATCATCTGCCCAGTTACTTTTAGATTTGTCTTTCCCAAGAGAATGTCTTACAGATATGTCTTATAAAAGAAACCAGTAGAAGACCAAAGAGCTAAATATAGACTCAGAAGTTTCCATGAACTCCCAAAGCAGCATTGTTAGGTTCCAGTCATCCAGCTAAATTGATTCCCCCCTCCTTGGCATACAGAAACACTCTGCTGCATGTACTTTTATCCATGTGTCATATTTTATACCAATTTTTGTTTTGGGAAGGTGTATTTATCTGCGTCCTCTATACAAATACATATTTTTATTTATTCATTTATTTTTAGGAATTGTCCTTGAAAGGTTCAGAGAAAATAAACCCTAGACCGGGAAAGGTAATGTGAATACTTTTGTCTATATCTATGCTTGTTTCTGTTACTTGATCCCACATATGACAATTTCTATACATAACATTTTACAGGTGGTAATACTTGCAGAGGCTGAATATGGAGGGGCTGTGTTTGAAATCTTTTCAGATGTCATTGACTGTACGTCTTGGGAGCTTTCGCCTACTATTTTTATTAAAACTATAAGAGGATGGTAAGAAATGACACTTTTTTTTGCCTGTTTCAGTCTTTAAGGTTTCTATACATTTGGTTTCCTAAATTCAAATTATATAATGTATTGCTATTTAATGTCACAGGTGGCCAACCAGTTACCATACTGTATAGGATCCTGATCAGAATAACACAAAAATGTTTACTTTCAGGACTTGCACTGCATCAGCATCATGTTGGAAAGATATGCTATATAAAACACATGTAAAGGAGCCTAAATCTTATGTCATTTATACATGACCTGACTAAGTGACAACTGTTACTTAAGGCTGACTAGACAATATACTAAACTGTTACTTAAAGGTGTATTCATAAAATGAAAGTCATCCTCTATTCACAAGGGGTCTACTGTAGTACCCCTAGAGAATGAATGGGGCTCTGGCTGCACTCCATTCATTTGGAGGACAATTTTCATCTATTCTCAGGATCAGTGGGGATCCTGCCAATCAGCCTGTTAACCTTTATCATCTGGGGATAACTGTTGATGTTGGGAAAACCCTTTTAATACAAAAAAATTGTACCTCTTTGTGACTATGTTTAGGAGTGGGAATTGTACAACAGGTTTTATTATACAGCTTTTTTGCAGCAATCTTATGATAATGAGGAATTTATATGGGTGACTCTACTATACTTTACTAAACTGTGCCTTTGTTACTTATGTCCAGCATGATTGTACATTTGGGTGCCTGGAATGAGTTCTCATTCATTATAATAACTTATATCTAATTACAATTATTATTTATTTTCAGCTGGATACTTTATGAGCTCCCTAATTATGAGGGGCGGACCATAGCACTGGAAGAAGGTGACCTAGAAGTCACTAACCCATGGGAAGTGGAACCTCAGGATGAAAATTCTCCACCACCAGTCATAATTGGTTCTTTAAGACATGTGGTTAAGGTAAAAATTACAAAGTTAGCATAGAAATGGAATGGGTCATCAGAACATGACGACATATTGTTTACATCAAGTTTTTGGGTGATAGTAAACCTTCTTTTTTTTTTTTTTTTTATAATTTGTGTTGTTTTTTTCCCCCTAAAGTCATTACATGTTCGAAAAAAACTCTTCTAAACTCTACTAAGCCGAATAAACTGACACTTGTATGTTGAGATTATTTCTCAGCATTCTCTTCACTATCATCACAGACAGGATTCCATTAAAAGAGAACATCTTTTTATATATATATATATATATATATATATATATATATATATATATATATATAATTACACAATCCACTATTAACAGAAGTTGATGGTCCCTCCTCCCCTTACCTGCACAGTGACCTCTGCACAGGTCACAGAGCATGCCATGTCTTATAGAACACATTGGTCCAGACTGTCCCTGATTTAGTAACAGGCTACTTGTTGGTTGGTGTATTTGGTTGGATTTTGATGCACGCCTCTTTGTGTTCAGTTATGTCATTATGGGACTACAGTATTTTTGCCAAATTGCACACATGATGTCACTGTGAGGTTTTGTGCAAAGTCAAGAAAACACTGACCTAAACACATGATAAAGCTGTCAGGTAAATTCAGAACATGCTTAAAAAAGCAAGACAACCTACAAAAGGTGTCAACTTTGCCTAGTAAATCTGGGCCAATGAGTTAGCTGCAGACTATAAGTTCCTATGGTCCATATGGCTGCTGTAAAGTATATCTCTAAATGCGATTAACAGTAGCTCATGCAACATGGCTGCCCCCATTATCAGATACACAAAATGTGAAAGTTAAAAATACTGAAAAAACATCAGATGAGAAAAAAAAAACTACACATTCCTTTTCATGTTGCCAACCTGTAGATTTTTTTTTATAGATAACTATGTCCTAAATGTTTGTGTTTCCATCAACAGTTTCTAAAACACCATTATGTGTGGCCTTTCCATTACAAATCACATAATAAAGTGCTGGTTAGAAATCCTTCTTTATATTCCCCAGTAGTATATTCTTTCTAAAAAGTAGCTTCACTTGATTGTTTGTCCTCCTTTAATATAAGATATGCATGTATGTGAGTATACATTTAATGGCTGTGTCCTCCCATATGGATAATTACAGATTCCCAGAATCCTAATTCTATAATCTGGTCCTAATGATGCCAGCGCAAATGTTTAAATTAGGTCAGATGTGAAGTGAGATCTGGTTTTATGATCCAATTAATGTGTTATCCAGGTGATCACTTACTAAGTAATGTTCCCACTGAGAACTATCATTAACTGTCTACTTTTTTACTTCGCAATTGCTATTGACCATGGCATTTATGGATTTAAAATGGTCAACCACCATATATCAACTTTGAAGTAAGACATAGTAATGATAATACAAATTAACTTATACACCAAAGCATCACTGTAGACCAGTTCTCTGTAATCGTTCAGCTTTGCTCCCTCATTTTTGTGCATCAGCTGAACGGCTCATCCATCCGTAACATAATCTATGGAGGAGTATATGACATATAGTCATGACCGTAAATGTTGGCACCCCTGAAATTTTTCTAGAAAATTATGAATTTCTCACAAAAAAGGATTGCAGTAACACGTTTTGCTATACACATGTTTATTCCCTTTGTGTGTGTTGGAACTAAACCAAAAAATGGAGGAAAAAAAATCAAAATGGACATAATGTCACACCAAACTCCAAAAATGGGCTGGACAAAATTATTGTTTCAAGCATGTGATGCTCCTTTAAACTCACCTGGGGCAAGTAACAGGTGTGGGTAATATAAAAATCACACCTGAAAACAGATAAAAAGGAGAGAAGATCCCTTACTCTTTGCATTGTGTGTCTGTGTGTGCCACACTAAGCATAGACAACAGAAAGAGGAGAAGAGAACTGTCTGAGGACTTGAGAACCAAAATTGGAGAAAAATATCAACAATCTCAAAGTTACAAGTCCATCTCCAGAGATCTAGATTTGCTTTTGTCCACAGTGCGCAACATTATCAATTTTGCAACCCATGGCACTGTAGCTAATCTCCCTGGGCATGGACGGAAGAGAAAAATTGATGAAAGGTGTCAACGCAGGATAGTTTGGATGGTGGATAAGCAGCCCCAAACAAGTTCCAAAGATATTCAAGCTGTCCTGCAGGTTCAGAGAGCATCAGTGTCAGCATAAACTATCTGTAGACATTTAAATGAAATGAAACACTATGGCAGGAGACCCAGGGAGACCCCACTGCTGAAACAGAGACATAAAAAAGCAAGACTACATTTTGCTAAAATGAACTCGAGTAAGCCAAAAATCCTTCTGGGAAAACGTCTTGAGACCAAGATAGAGCTTTTTGATAAAGCACATCATTCTACTGTTTAGCGAAAATGGAATGAGGCTTACAAAGAAAAGAACACAGTACCTACAGTGAAATATGGTGGTGGTTCAATTATGTTTTGGGTTGTTATGCTGCCTCTAGCACTGGGTGCCTTGAATGTGTGCAAGGCATCATGAAATATGAGGATTAAAGACGGATTTTGGGTCGCACTGTAAGAAAGCTGGGTTTTCGTCCCAGATCTTGGGTCTTCCAGCAGGACAATGACCCCAAACATACGTCAAAAAGTACCCAGAAATAGATGGCAACAAAGCACTGGAGTTCTGAAGTGGCCAGCAATGAGTTCAGATCTAAATTCCATTGAACACCTGTGGAGAGATCTTAAAATTGCTGTTGGAAAAAAGGTGCCCTTCCAATAAGAGAGACCTGGTGCAGATTGCAAAGGAAGAGTGGTCCAACATTCTGGCTGAGAGGTGTAAGAAGTTTGATAGTCATAGGAAGCACTGATTTCAGTCATTTTTTCCAAAGGGTGTGCAACCAAATATTAAGTTCAATGGGCACTGTCAGATAAAAAAACTTTTGATATGTTGTAAAGCATGCAAAACCAATAGGTTTTGCAACTGCTTTCATTAGAAAAATTTCAGTATTTCATACTGAAAAAGCCAGTCAAAAAACTGCCCCCCCCTACCTGCTTGGACACATACTAGTTCTGTGGTGTCCGTGAGTCATCATCTACGTCATGGACACACTTTCTTGATTCCTTGACCCTCCCACTGTCAGCTTGTGTCCCACTACTGTCAGTGAGAACAAGCTGGGAGTTGTAGTTTTGCTAATGCTAGGGGAGATGTGAGCAGACAGCATACTGAGGGAGGGGGCGGAGACCTCCACAGTGAGGCCACGCCCCCTCCCTTTGAGAGGAATTCAGACTAGTGAGCTGAATTAAAAAGTGTAATAAAAAAATAAATAAAGGTGCTAGACACATAAAAATTTGATGTACATGTTCAGGGTTAGGTACTGAGTGATATATTTAAAAAAATGTTTTTTTTTTTTTTTTGTTGGGCAGGTACACTTTAAGGGTGCCAATAATTTTGTCCAGCCCATTTTTGGAGTTTGGTGTGACATTATGTCCAATTAGCTTTTTTCCTCCCTTTTTTGGTTTAGTTCCAATACACACAAAGGGAATAAACATGTGTATAGCAAAACATGTGTTACTGCAATCCTTTTCTGTGAGAAATTCTTCATTTTCTAGAAAAATTTCAGGGGTGCCAACATTTACAGCCATGACTGTACATTTTATTGTGCCTCTTCCATAGCTATACACAGTGCTTAAAGGGGTTATCCAGCGAAGGGGGAAAAAAAAACACCTCAGCTCAGCTTAGGACATTAATTATGTGTCCATAATCATATCGTGGCCTTTTTAGTAGCTGTATCTCGCTCTGATCTACCTTTTTGCCGTCTTGCTTTTTCCATTTCCCGCAAGCTGTCTTGAAACTACAGGTCCCGTCATCCTTTGCTTCTGTTCAGGGCTCCCCTCCTCCTCACTTCAGTAACTGCTGTATTGCAGTGAGGGGGACCGCATAGCGCATTCCTCGTTGATAGTGCCACTACCACCACCTGCGGCGACATTATCCTGGCCAGCCCCACACTGACGGACTGCTGTGCATACACCCGCACTGCTCTGTAAGTGAGGGCTGCACTGCGGGCGCACCCAAAAAGCACACAGCGTCCCAGGCTGGCGGGCGGCCCCGACCTGGCAGATGTCTAAAAAAAAATATTTTTTTGTTTGTTTTTTGCACAATAATAAATGCACACATATCATAAACCAACCCCCACCCCAGTCTACTCAACATCAGAAGATGGACAGGTGCCAAGGGTCAAAAGTAGCAAAGATCAGGTTGGTGAAGGCAGGGTAGGCGGGCACTGCTTTTGCGAACTGCTGATCTCTCCAGCCTTTCTCAGGAGCCTTGCTAGGCAGGAGAGGTCTCCTGCTCTCCCTCACAGGAGGAGAGTCAGTTGGTCCGTCTCTGCATTTGAGTCCATGTGGTCTCCGTCTCGGAAGGTGGGGGTTGCAGGAGGAGGGACAATAGCCGAGATGAAGATGCCAGAACAGGGAGGCAGAAAAGGGTTTTGATGACATTTCACCATAGGAATAATGGTGGAAGGAGTGATCATTTTTAATGGATGTTTATTGCAAAAATATAAAACTAGGAAGGAGGAAACTAATAATAGATTAAAATTATTAAGTTGACTACCCCTTTAAGCAAGGAGTGCAGACACAGTGGTGGATGCAGAGTGACGTGTTTTATTACCTGCTCCTCCATAGACAGCCGTGTCTGGCTAATGTACAAGGACAGAGAAGCAGGGAGGTGTGAAGCTGCTTGCAGAGAACAGAGCCACAGCGAAGCCTCTGTATATTATTACAGTAATCTGTATTATCACTACTTAATTTACTTCAAAGTTGTTATAAGGTGCCAACCTCTTGAAGCAGCTGGGATCGGTTCTATCTCCTATCCCATTCATTGCAGTAGAATGTAGGCTGTATATTATTACCCTCTGCACATGCCTTATATTTATAAAGGGGGCCACACGTTAGGAAATCAAGGGTTATTAGATACTTTGATGTGGATGGACCCGCCTCTCCTCGGGACCCCTTAAGCAACATCTGCCCACAATAACAGCTACAATGCAGATTTGGTCCCTCCCGAACATTAGCCAAAGACTTCTACCCTTACCACTCAAAGACTTGCCACTTGATGTAATTTAGCATCAAATTTTAAATCCAAAATTTGATACGTGGAAACATAATGGAATTCATAAATACTCAGATATTACTGACACTATCGGCCTCTTACCCTTTTCTTCTATTACTAAAAAATGTAATCTTCCACACACTGAATTCTGTAAGTACCTTCAGCTACGACATTTTGTTAAATCAAATTACCCCCTTCCACAACCCAAACAATCTCTATTTAGTGTTATTTTCTAAAAATCCTCTTCAAATAGGGATCTTGCCAATAAATGATTTACATATTCCACCCCCATGCCGTAGGTGGGAAGAGAAATGGGTAGGATCTTTTCTATTGAACAATGGGAAAGGGTATTTACCCTGCTTATAAAAGTGTCCAGGTGCATATCTCACTTAGGAATTTCTAGGAAATTACTCTATAGGTATCAGACTCCTTACTTACTTTCTAAAATGTACCCAAACAATTCGGGCCTATGTTGGAGATGCAACAAAATATCAGGTACCCTCCTCCATATATGGTGGGAATGTGAAGCTATTAGACCTTTTATAGAAGCAAATATACACTACGCTTCGCAAACTTATTGGGTGTCTGTTCCCCTGGGGCACAGAAGTAGCCATACTACATAAAGGTTTAGAGGATATGCAAATATCGGACATAAGTATTTTAGGACACCTTTTGACAGTAGCTAAATTAAATATAGCAACTAAATGGAAAATTGTTGAAATACCAAAAATACATCATATAATTAAAAACACAGTCACAAATTGTTTAAAGAAACTTTCAATAGCATCTGCCCACTATCAACTTCCACAGTTCAAGGCTAATTGGGCCAAATGGTTTCAATTTTTGTTCGGAACATCATATATATCTACACTAACTCTCTATGAGAAAAATGTAAGTTAAAACTAGAATAATACTAGGGGTATGGTGACTGTTAAGGAGGAATAGTTTTATCTCTTGTTCTTTCTTTCTCCCTGCCAGCCCCCCCCCCCCCCCCCCCCGCCAAAACGCACACTCTTCCCTTTCTCCATCTCTCTGATATTAGTTCCTTTAATCTTTGTTTCAAGTGAATATGAAGATACATGTAATGTTATTTTTATCCTTTTATTTTTATTTCTTCTATTTTGGCTTGTAAACCTGTTAATATAAATAACAAGTTTTTAAGAAGAAGAAAGGAAAAAGTTAGTGTGACAGCCAAAGTTTCCTTGATATGTTGTTTTCAGTAAGAGGGATATCGGCATTTTCTGTTTTGTTAGAACAGGGAAGTTAGAACAGAAAGTACAGCCATACTGGTTACTGATTTACATTAAGAGCCAAGTCCAGTATATGAAATGTAACACAGAGAGTACATTTTGTTAATGACCGCCAATATGATCCCATCAATGATCAGTGAAAAACATAAAATGTGCAAGAAGCAATGCATTTAAAGGGGTTATCCAGGAAAAAATGTGTTTTTATATAACAACTGGCTCCAGAAAGTTAAACAGATTTGTAAATTACTACTATTAAAAAATCTTAATCCTTTCAGTACTTATGAGCTTCTGAAGTTATGGTTGTTCTTTTCTGTCTAAGTGCTCTCTGAAGACACCCGTCTCGGGAAACGCCCAGTTTAGAACCAAATCCCCATAGCAAACCTCTTCTAAACTGAGCGGTTCCCGAGACACGTGTCACCAGAGAGCACTTAGACAAAAAAGAACAACCTTAACTTCAGAAGCTCATAAGTACTGAAAGGATTAAGGTTTTTTAATAGAAATAATTTACAAATCTGTTTAACTTTCTGGAGCCAGTTGTTATATATATATAAAAAAAAAAAAAAACGACAAAAGAAGTCGGGTTTAGAATAGTAAATGAGGGCCATTATGCTAACAGCAAAGATTGGGAACTGGGTGGTTTGGTAGTGTATGGATATCATTGCAGTGATTTTCACAACTGCTATCAAGAGGGTGTGAACCTGAGCACTCTCATAGCTGAGAATTGAGTTTTGGTGACAGTCTGTGCTCGGTAGGGATAGGAATATGTGGAGCGGTGGCCACAGGTCCTTTTTAAGTACCAAACCTACAGCTGTTTTAGTCTTCGTGGTCTGTGTAATGTATGTCCTCTTTTTAACAGGAAATTGGAATGGATGTAGTTACCACACCCAGACATACAAGATGAATATACTGTAAAATATGCAAGTGGTTAGAGGGTACTGTACATATCAGGTTGAAGTTAATGTATGACTCATTACTACAGAGGAAATGACATTCATTGTACATGCATTCCTAATACATACAGAATAATCATCAGTTTTGTGATAACTTGTAAAACGCAGATTTGTTTTTTTCGATTTTAGGATTATCGTGTTTGCAGAATTGATCTGTTCACGGATCCAGATGGTCTTGGAGTTCTAAATTCCTATTATGATGATACAGAAGAGGTGCAGGTGTATGGGAGACTGCAGAGAACCTGTTCCATCAAAGTGCATTGTGGAGTGTAAGGAATTTAATTTCTTTATTCAATTTGCCAATCACATGCAGTTGTGCTATCCTAAAGAGAGGCAATGACTGGAAATTCCTGAAAAACTGCTTGTATTGCTACTTGTACAGTCTGTACTGTTCATTTATAGTGGATATATCATAACTGACATAAAGAACATACATTTCTTGCATTGGCAATTCATATTAGATTGGTGGGATTAACTGGTGGGCACATATCACTATGAACGGAATAAAAATAGTGCATTGGCAGCTGAGAGGTAAGCAGCAGTGCATACGGTACTCTGTGCATTGCTGCTAACTTACTACATTCCCTAGATTGGGTGTGAATGTTACTGTTAATAAGTGGTAATACATACAATATAGTATGTAAGTATACATAGTATACTAGAAGAAACGGCAAGAATCAAGAGCCCCTGCTAATTCATGTACTTTTTATGTTGCAATTCACAGGTAGTGTAGTGCGCCAGGGAAACAGAGTAGCGCACTGTCAATAATGTTCGTGGCGGCTACATCTATATGCGCCATTAACCCTTCCACTTCCCTCTAACAAGAATCTTCATCTTAAGTATCTGACTTTCTTATTAACCCCTTCTCTGCCGTAGACAATTAGGAATCCTTATTCCCTTTACTGCCCTAGACTACTATGTATACTGACATTAACCCACTCCTTGCGCCAGAAATACTTAACATTCCCAGGGTTTGTCTATTGGTGCACTAGTGACACCCGAGCGCTGTACTTTCGTATCTCTGGCGCTCCTATATACAATGCATGTAGAAAGCGCTCACATCTCTCCATGCAGAGGGGAAAGCTGGAGGTCCCATTCTGAAGATCCACTGTGATTAAACACTTATGCTCTATCCTGTGGATTAAAGATACGTTTTCAAGTGCTAGAATACCCCTTTAAGTGCCATAGATCATTAGATATCCAAGCTAAACATTTAGCATCCAGGCCTATGAACCCTTAGCTACACCTCTGCCCCATTTGATCAGCTATTTGAAGGGGCCACAGTGCTGTGCCAAGTATAGGATCACCTCCCCAGAGGCTCCCCCCCCCCCCCTCCCCTCACAGCTGAATAGGTAGATGTGCAAAGATTCAGACCTCTACCAACTGAATATTGGTGACCTTTACTAAGGATAGGCAATCAATTTTAAAGGCCTAGATAACCTCTTTAAACAGCTTGAATTTTCAGATTTCAGAAGTCATGTTACATGTGAATATGGTTTAGAAAATTCAGCGTTGATCAATTTCTTTTTATACCTTTTAGAGATGTTGAAGCTTCATAATTCTAATACAGAGATCCAAATTCCCTGCATAAACTTTAAAGATGTACAAAAAGCTTGGCTCTGAAAAAATAAAAATAAAACCTACCTTCCTGCTCCAATCTACCTCAGTCTCTGCTGCTTTCTGCTACTTCCTGGTTCCTGTGATTTTTGTCCTGACAAAAACTAACCCCTCAGCCAATCACTGTACACAGTAGGGTCCTACTTCCCCGGGTGATTGGCTGAGGGGGCAGTTCCTGCAAAAAAAAAAAAAAAAAAACATGCCACAAGAGCCGGGAATCATCCGAGAGCAGCAAGGAACAGAAGGTTACTGGGGCATGTGAGTATGGCTTTATTGTAATTTTTTTTAGAGCGTTACAACAGTTTCCAGTAAGCTCTTAAGCTCCCTCTAGTGGCCTTTTTTTATGTTATTATTATTTTTTTTTTCAGTGTCATTTTTCGCAGTGCGCCATTTGTCTGCTTTCAGGAACTCTATAGGCATGGTACTGTAATATGATTTTTTTTTAAAGTTTTTTTTAGTTTCAGGTCTTATTTGTGGTTTTTAAAAGTGCAGTGTTAGTCTTGGGAGTGACAAGATATATGGCTCAAACACATCCTATGGCTTTGTACAATCTCCAAGCAGTCAGTAGGGCCCTGCTGTACCATTTTTATACACCTCTGATTTTATATATAGAGGATGTTTTGCATTGAACATATTGAACATTACTGGATGTTGTATAATAGGTTGGATAAATTGACATGAGAGATCTTATTCTATCTTTGTACACAGTTTCTTTAAATTGCCACAAAACCACAATAATTTTGTAAAAACAAAAACATGTCAAAAGTTCAAGAAAAAAATCTACCTTACTACCTTACTCCATTCAGTTTGTCCATTGCATACAGGGTCAGTATGAACCTGTTTTATCTGAAAGTGCCCAGCAGGTGCTCTTGTGTACAGATGACTCTCTCAAATTGCATATATCCTGGTACAGTGGAATATAGTTACATATCTAACACTCCTTTTTAGCAAATACCAGAGATAATCTGAATTGCCATATGTATATCTTCTGTTTGCTTATGTTAAAGTTCGTATGTCAGTAGCAGGGGCGTTGACATAATCCAAATACACTCTGGGTTCAAAGCCAGAAAGCAGTCAGCGCAGTCTTTTTTTAGTACAACACCCCTGCTCCTTCTAATAAGATGGCCACCCTCAAAATCTAATACACTTGGATTTTTAGCTAAAATGTAATCTATATCTTGATACCATAAATGTGGAGAAACAGGAAAGGAGAGAGCACACTAAAGGGTTAACACACTAAGTTCACCTGTAACCGGAACACTGCATAGCATCGGTGGCCCAGAATAGTGTCTCCTGCGGGGTGCACATACGAAATGTGTGAAGTATCAATACATGTAATAAAGAAAGCACGTACGTGCACTCACCGCTCAGCGGAGACCGCTCGGTGTGGGAGTCCGGTCGACGAGACGCTGGGTCACAGCATCGGCGCAGGTATGTAGGCGCTCGGAGGCTATGCCGGCTGTTTCACACGAGAATGCGTGCTTCTTCCGGCCAGAGGCATTCACGTGTGAAATAGTCGGCGTAGCCTCCGAGCGCCCTCATACCTCCGTTGATGCTGTGACCCAGCGTCCCATCGACCGGACTCCCACACCGAGCTGTCTCCGCTGAGTGCACGTACGTGCTTTCTTTATTACCTATATATTGATACATTTAATATAACAACAGTGAAGGTAACCTCTATATAAGTTTTATTTTCAAAACCATTAGTCAAAACATTAGTCTATATGCAGGGATTGCTGCTTGCCATTGCTGACTGGCTCATAGACTTCAATGGGCTGAATGTGGTCTAATTGTGACTATGCTCAGGTGATTTCCCAAACTTAAAACCATAGCATGGTTTTTTTTTTTAATGGAAATGGGGCCTAAACTTCCCCTAATGGTGTCTATAGCAGAAAGAATTTTATCAATTAACCCTTAATTCTATGTAAAGAAAAGTAAGGGGTTCACAGACAGTATCAGTGCTGAACCAATCCAGTTTTAAAAAGTGGACTTCCCTGTAAACTTGTGCTGCAAGGAAAGGTTAAGCATAAGTTTGGGCTGTAATTCTACTGCTTTGGCATATAGATGTAGGTGGTGTTTACATTGTAAACAATTAGAGGAACCTTGCTTGGTGAGATTTTTGTACTGAACTCAAACTTATTTTA
Organism: Hyla sarda; assembly: GCF_029499605.1. Lineage (NCBI taxonomy): Eukaryota > Metazoa > Chordata > Amphibia > Anura > Hylidae > Hyla > Hyla sarda. The sequence goes on from NC_079191.1 coordinate 234,505,509, forward strand.
ATATTAGAAATGTTTTCTTGCATAATCACATATACGCAATGTATGGCATTTCACATGACTTTGAGGCAAGGGTGTGTACGTACACGTTTACATATGTAATTGTGTCTTATTATGCAGCATTTTCATGTGTGTTTCATTATCAACACACCTACTGATCCCTCCTTGCCAAGAAAATGGCAGGTCCGAACAGAAACTATTACCAAGATGTTTTCCCACAATAAAGTAGATGTAGTTTGCAGATGTACATAGATGGCTTGCAGCCACCAGATGGCAGATGTGCAGTAGATTCTTCCAATACTTGTTAACCTTGAAAAGAGGGTGAGGCCATAACTCGGAGATACAGAAAAATGGTTTATAGAAAAATATGAAGAAAAAAAAAAAACACACACGCACTCATTAAACGCAATGCCACTGTATGGAATCTCACAGGCATCTATTTCACATATGTCATGAGCTTTTCAATAGCTTTACATGGCACTATTATAGATAGCATTGTTAGGCATCCATAGGCTATAATGGTATCTGTTAAACAGATATGTCATTAAAAAAAAATTGCAATGTATCTGTCAAACAGTTCCCATATTAGCATGTAAGTATATTGGAGGCAAATGCCACTGTTAAGTATCTGTCACAACCTCTCTTTAATGTATACATCAGAAGCTTTACCTGTCATATATTTCAAACAGAGGCTAAAAACACAGTGTAAATCTATCCTGATCTATATGTCTTTTGAGAAAAATTTCTCTGTTGTGTGTATTAACATATGATGTTATTTATTGTTTTCCAGGTGGCTTCTTTATGAGGAATCTGGGTTTCAGGGAGTACCTTTTATCATGGAGCCAGGAGAATACCCTGATCTCTCGTTCTTGAACATCCAGGAAGCATACATTGGATCAACGAGACCTTTGAAAATGGTAAGATTGTTGGATACAGCAGAAAACCCCTTACTAGTGAATGTGCTTATTTTATATCATAATCATGCAGGCATTAATTGAGAGTTAAATTCCCCAAGAACAAGAAATATCCTATACAGTGGTCCCTCAACATACGATGGTAATTCGTTCCAAGCGAGCCATCGTTTGTCGAATCCATCGTATGTTGAGGGATTCGTGCAATGTAAAGTATAGGAAGCTGTACTCACCTGTCCCCGCCGCTCCGGACCGCGTCCCGCCACTCCCGATGGTGTCCCCGGGCCTCCGCTGGGCTCTCCTGGTCTTCTCCGGTCCTCTGCTGCGCTCTTCTGGTCTTCTCTGGTCCTCTGCTGTCTTCTCCGGTCCTCCGCTGTCTTCCGCAAGGCCTTACTGGGCCTACGTAGCGATGTCATTGCGCCGCTGCGTACGCCGTTCCTATTGGATGACGGGACGGCGTGCGCAGCAGCATATTGACGTCACCGGAGAGGGCCAAGAAGACACCGGAGGACCAGCGCTGGACACGAAGGGCACCCAGGAGCATCGTGGAGGGGTAAGTAATACTCACCGCACCACATGGGGAACATTAAGCTGCTATCCGACAGCAGCTTAAGCATTTTGCGCTGCCAGATAGCACTTAATGCGATGGCCCCGACATAAAAAAGCATCGTATGTCGATGCGATCATATGTCGGGGCCATCGTATGTCGGGGGGTCACTGTATCTAAATGATGGATCAGAATGCTCAATATTTTGACATTATTTCTCTTGGCCCTCTTCTTTGTACATCCAACAAAGTTCTATAAATATAGTGTTTCATTGTTACATATTTGTGTTTTAATCGTCAGTTCTTGCTACCAAAATAGGGCCAACCATAGTAGTATACTTCACTTTTTCAGGTTGTAGGTTTTGCCGTAAATAACCACCTCAAAGCCATTTGAAAAACTATATTAATATACAACTCATAATAAAATGGATTCTCTTCTAAACTATGTAACTATTATTAAAAAGCTCCCACTATTAAGAAGAGTTTTCAACATCTAGGGCTGTGTAAAAGTCAGTTTCTATTTTGTTGACATGAATCGTCTTGCTTTTTACATTTTAAAATACTGTTAACATTAGCTAAACGGATCTTGTGAAATATTTACAGGGAAGCCGCAAGGTTGAAAACCCCTATGAACCCAAGGTAAGAAAAATTTTAAAGGATTTTATTATTTAACTATGGTATATTGCTGTGTTAATGGAAACAGGGGCTTTAGACCTATGTATCATAAAAAGAGCTCTGGCAACCTATAAAAACATTTGAATCTAGTTAAGGTAAATAGAATTTAACCCCTTAAATGGGCACTGTCACCAACTTTATTTTTTGATATGTTGTAGTACTTATGTACTACAACATATCTCTAATATATTGTCATTATTTTTTTTTATTATCAGGGTGAAATTTACGTTTAAAAACCGGCCACTAGAGGTCACCCTCCTAGTGGCCGGCTGCAGCCTGGCGTGATGTCACGCCTGAAAAAGGACTGATTTTGGCCTGGCAATCAGTCCTTTTTCATTTAGGCTGCTCTCGCTCCCTGCCTGTCAATCAGACAGGCGGAAGCGAGCGCATTAGCTCCCCGGCCACTGGCTGGGAGGCCACATGTCGTCACCGCCGCTGTCCCTGCACGCCCGCTGCCGGACTCTGCAGGTATCGGAACGGAGGGAACGGGGTATGCGGGGCGGGGGGTTTGTGATGGAGGGAACGGGATATGCGGGCGGGGGGTTTGTGATTGAGGGAACGGGGTGATGGAGGGAACGTGGTATGGGGGTTTGAAGGAGGGAACGGGCTAGCGCCGTAGCGCCGCATGGCACTAATTTATAGTTTATTTACACAGAGTGCCTCCAGCTGTTTCACTACTACAACTCCCAGCATTCCCTGACAGCCAATAGATGTCAGGGCAAGCTGGGAGTTGTAGTGCTGAAACAGCTGGAGGCACCCTGTATAGATAAACTAAGGGCGGAAGTGTTGTCCCCAGCAGGCATCAGTGACTTGGTGCCTGCTGGGGAAGTCTGCCTGGTAGCGAGCACACTACCAGGCAGACAAAAAGTTATTTTTAATATAATAAAAGGAAAAATTTAAAGCAGGGAGGGGGTTAAGGATATATTTGCAATAGGCAGGGACAGAGAAAAAAAATATAGGATGGTGGGAGCTACCCTTTAAGGACCAAGCCCATTTTAACCTTAAGGACCAGGCCAATTTTATTTTTGTGCTTTTGTTTTTTCCTCCTTGCCTTCTAAAATCCTTAACTCTTTTATATTTCCATCTACAGACCCATATAAGGGCTTCTTTTTGCGAGACCAATTGTACTTTGTAATGAAACAAACCTCTCATTTTACCAGTAATTCACGGCGAACCCAAAAAATTATTTTCTTAGGGAGGAAATTTAAATGAAAACCACAATTTTGCACATTTTGGAGAGTTTTGTTTTCACACTGTAAACTTTACGGTAAAAATGACGTGTTCTTTATTCTGTGGGTCAGTATGATTAGAATGATACCCATGGCTAGATACTTTTATATTTTTGTACCGCTTAAAAAAAAATCTAAAACTTTTTGTACAAAATCAGTAATCTAAAATTGCCCTATTTAACCACCTATAACTTTTTAATTTTTCCGTATATAGGGGCGGTGAGGGCTCATTTTTTGCACCGTCATCTGTACTTTTTATCGATACCACATTTGTATGTATAAAACTTTTAGATAATTTTTTTGGACTAAAATGTGACTAAAAAGCAGCATTTTTGGATTTTTATTTTTTACGTTTACGCCGTTCACCGTACGGGATCATTAACATAATATTTTGATAGTTCGCACGTGGCGATACCAAATATGTTTATAAATGAAAAAAATTTATGCTTTTTGGGGGTAAAATGGGAAAAATGGAAAATTTTTTATTTTTATTGGATGAGGGGATTTTTCTTTTTTTTTTTTACTTTTTTTTTTTACATTTTTCTACTTTTTTACACTTTTTGTGTCCCCATAGGGGACTACGTATTGCAATCATTTGATTGCTAATACTGTTCAGTGCTATGCATAGGACATAGCACTGATCAGTATTATCGGCTATCTTCTACTCTGGTCTGCTCGATCTCAGACCAGAGCAGAAGATGCCAGGAGATTGACAGAGGCAGGTAAGGGGACCTCCGGCAACCATTACAGATGATCGGATCGCTGCGGACGATCCGATCCTCTATTTTAACATGTGCACTGCCACGCACTGATCACGGCATCTGAGGGGTTAATGGTGGACATCCGTGCAATCGTGGAAGTCGGCCATTACCGGCGGGTTCCCGGTTGCTGCTAGCAGCCAGAACCTGCCGTGTATGACGCGAGCACCGCTAAGTACTGCACCAGGATGTACATTTACGTCCGTGGTCGTTAAGGGGTTAATGGAAGGTATATTTTGCTGTCCTTGACTACCTCAAAGAATGTTAAGTATTAATTGGGGTTATGTTCCAGATTTTAGATTGAAGTAGAATTTGCAGGACTACAACATTGTTGGGGAATGACCTGGCTTTTACTTGGCATATATGCAGCAACCATTAGCGTACCAGCAGTGCTGAATTCCTGCCCATTATAGATCGGGCATAAAGAAATACTGCTCCACACAGGGTGGTACAGTTGTTAAGGTAACTGTATAACATCCAGCAAGATTCATGCACGAGTCCTATTGCTTAGAAATAGACCTGTGCATAGAACTTGCTCGGTGTTATACAGTTGACTTGGTAGACTGGGTCTCTACACATCAATTAAGAAGAACCAGAGGAAAATCAGTGTTAGGCTGGGTTCACACTACGTTTTTTCCATACTGTTTTCAATCCGTTTTTCTAAAGAAAACCGTATGGCAAAAAAACGGATGGAACAGTATGGAAAAAAGTAACCCGTATGCGTTTTTAAACAGTATACTGTTTTTAAAAGTGCATACAGTTCCGTCAGTTTTTATAGAAAAAACCCCCATACGTTTTTGAAAATGTTGTCCATTTTTAATGGGAGGGGTCTTGGGTGGGGACTTTAAGATTCAAATGCGCATGTGCAAAGTAAAAACGTATATGTTTTTCCCGTATGGAACCGTATACATGTGCGTTTCCCATTGACGTCCATGTTAAAAAAAATAACGTATGCGGTTGCAGTACGGTTTTTAAATGGAGACAAAACCGTGGTTGACCACGATTTTGTCTCCGGTTTAAAAACCGTACTGCAACCGCATACGTTTTTTTAACATGGACGTCAATGGGAAACGCACATGTATACGGTTCCATACGGGAAAAACGTATACGTTTTTACTTTGCACATGCGCATTTGAATCCTAAAGTCCCCACCCAAGACCCCTCCCATTAAAAATGGACAACATTTTCAAAAACGTATGGTTTTTTTTTTTCTATAAAAACTGACTGAACTGTGTGCACTTTTAAAAACAGTATACTGTTTAAAAACGCATACGGTTTACTTTTTCCCATACTGTTCCATCCGTTTTTTTCCCATACGGTTTTCTTTAGAAAAACGGATTGAAAACAGTATGGAAAAAACGTAGTGTGAACCCAGCCTTACAGGTACACTTCCCAGCCTACTATTCCTTTCATTTCACATGATGTTATTCACATACATTCATCTTTAGTAGTTATAGCAAAGGATGTGCAGTCTACACTAACCGGCAAAAGCTGTTACGCATTAGACTCGCTTTGTCATGGCCCTTTTAACGTTAACATGCAGGATATAGTAATAACTGTCACAATACAATGCACAGACTAAAGGAACTACACATTAATAAGTCTTATTTGTCAACATAGCACCATCTTTTGTCTATTTAACTCTCTCCCTCAAACATATGCTGCAGCTGTTACTATACTCCCAACAGGTTACCGGTGGTCATGCATTGTTTAGAATTGTTTTTTCTAAAATAAATATTTAATCATTTACTGATTATTGGTGTAATATTTGGTACGAAGTAAACAACCATGCAGCTGCAATAGCCAAAACCTGTTGGTAGTAACTACACCGCAAGATTTACAAACCAAATCACAGTGATCCTCTGTAACATGAATGGTAGACTACATAAATGGTTTGTCAAATTTTATGACTTTTACAGATAGTTATTTTCGAGAAGCCCATGTTTGAAGGCAGGCATGTGGAGCTGGACAGGGAAATATTGACACTTCAGAATCTAGAAATACCAGAAGGAACTGAAGAAGAGCAAGAACTTGCTTTTAACACAATTGGATCAGTAAGAATCCTCAATGGGTTGTGAGTATTCTAATACTTTAATATAATTTGGATGGTTTGTGTTTCATGGCTAATTAACTTTACCAACCGATTCAATGCACCAGTCACTTAATTGTAGACAAAATATTACAATTCTTTATTAATCAAAAATACATAAAACATCACTGTTTAAAAGACATAGAAAGGAAATATGGCACTAAGGTACAGAAGAGGAGTTAATGGTAACAGACAGGTAAATATGTCACAGACAATGAAAGCCACAGCCAAAGGAAACAGAACCACAGGAATAGCCGGGCAAAAAAATGATACACAGAAAGAATCAGTGTCAAACCGTTTTCACCCAAATGCAGAGACATTTCTGAAAAAGATAATACCAAAACAACAATACCCGTCATGTGTGCTGTCTAGATCCATACACCTATGTACCCCAATGTATGTTTCGCGGATGCTTTGTCAGGGGGTGTGTTCTAGTCTAATTATACTTTAGTATAATTTGGATGGTTTGTATTTCATGGCAAATTCATTTTTACCTACAATTTTTAAAACCTACAGACAGGAAAGAATCTTACTGGTGAAATATGTTTTGATGTGTTTTTTTTCTTGTATATCAACTATTCACAAGACCATTTACATGTATCATATACATACAATAAAGCTTTTTTGTGTTATGGACTTTGGTCACACTTGGTCTACAACAGTAGTAATGCCAGTAGACTATTAGTATATTTAACACTATAGATTACAGCTATTTTTCTGATCAGTTGGATGATATTCTTGATGGTTTATAATTGGTCGCCCCCTATTTATGAGTAATATTTTCTGTATAATGTTGTGTTTTGCAGGTGGGTTGGCTATGAGAAACCAGGATATAAAGGTCACCAGTATTTGCTTGAAGAAGGCGATTATGAGGAATGGAAGCATTGGGGTGGTTACAATAGACTGCTTCAATCTTTACGCCCCATTTTATCTGTATGTATTTTTTTGTTGTACTAACATAGTTATAGAAAAGTTTACAGTAAGCTTTACTAATGGGAACATATGGATATTTACACATTCAGCTTATCTTTTCATTCCTTACAGGACTTTTCCACACCACATATGGTAATGTATAGTGAAAAAAACTTTGACGAGAAGGCATCAAATATAAACGTCTTGGGTATTATATCGAACATGGAAGAGACAGGTTTTGGAGTGAAGATACAATCCATCAATGTATTAAGTGGAGTGTAAGTTTCCCTTAAGTTAACCTTTTTTTATTTCACTAATTTTCTTTTGATGTAAAACGGTTGAACCTAATTACATGTTATAGAAAACCTGTTACCATGAAAATGATATTTAATCGACCAGCATCATTTGTAAAGTAGGAGGAGCGGAGCAGATTGATCGATATCTTTGTGCCCATCTGACTGATTCCCTGAATTGTCAGACAAACTATAAACCCACATATCTCTGGAAAGAAAGGGCATATTAAGAAACTGTGAAAAGGTGTGTGATCAGGACACCCTAGGCTATTTAACGAGTATGCAATCTCATTTGGGTTAACCAAAGGTCCTATTTAACAAAGCAGAGCAGCTGCTCAAGCAAGAGGCTGCTCCAGAGTTATGTATTGAAAATGTAATTAAAAATAGTGCAATAAAAAAAAAAGACAGAATAGAAGGAAAGGAATCGTTGTTCAGTTTGAGTTGTTAATAAATAAAGACTATAGGTGATATTGTCCCTTTTGTAATAGGAATATACAGGTGTAATCTGAAACAGAGGTGACTTTTTGGTTACTTTTATGTACCACCTTAAGTAGGAAGAATTATTTACCACACATTATACTGAATATTATGTATGGTATCTGAGATGTATTTTTATGTTTGTGCAAGTAAAGACTATGAAGGAGATTTATAAAAATAAAATAAAAAACTTGTGCAGAGGGAAAGTTGCCCAGTTGCCCATTGCAACTTCTCAGCGGCCTTTTCACAAATGAAAGAAGCAATCTGATTGGTTGCTATGGTCAACTTTCTTATGAATCTCCTCCTACATATTACGTACAATTTGGCTTTCTGTAGGAAAAAAAAAATGCCAGAGAATGATATTAACCTTTGTCATTGTCACACAATAGGTGGGTGGCTTATGAATGTCCTGACTTTACTGGAGAGCAATACATCCTGGAAAAAGGAATGTACTCTAACTTTACTGACTGGGGAGCCAAGAACTATAAGATTTCATCATTGCAGCCAATAATTATGGTACGTTCAATGCTTCAAACACATTTCATAAACTGTACTGTATAATCTAATATGTATTTGTAATACACTTTGTATATAACTCATTACATGGCAGAATAAGAAATGGAAATTCAGTGTTCTAGATGCTTTTTATGCTTTCATTGGTGATATGTTACCATCTTTGTAATGTATTATAATTTTCATATGAAAAGATTTGCTTTTGTTTACTTAACTTGTGCGGCTACGATGTCTAAAGCTTGAAGTACAGAATTTCTACATACAAGTTTTCATGTCCCTTCTTTCACATGGCACTTTGCCCGGGCTATGCAAGCAGAAGTTTGAGTTTGGCACCCTGTTGCAGAAAAGGTTAATTAAATGTATTTAGTAATGAAATAAAGATCAGCTTTGTAATTGTTTTGGTTATATAAGTAGGACCAATATATTGCCAAGGTCCAAAAGCTGAGTCCCACCACCAATGGCAAGAATGGGCTTTTTGTGTTCCTGGTTGGGGGTTCTGTGTGCTTGCCAACTGCTCAATTCTACAGAGGGGTTGGTTTGGCCTTTTTTACACACATTATTCCTTTCCAAATTATCCATTGCCAAAAGCTTACCTGCTCTCACAAGATCAATCCTGCATTCTTCCATTGGCATTAGAGGCTCTGTCTGCTATCTTCTATTTTGTTTTATAGTATAACAATAATAAGTTCGCTAAGGTATAGTTACAATATAATATATACATTTAGCTAAAAAAAAAAAAAAAAAAAAAAACGATGCAGTTGCCACATGCTCTTTGTTGTTACATAATATGTATTATGGTAAGTTTGCGTGTCAGTAATGCGGGTAGCGGCCATAGGGAAGAGCATTGACCTATACTGGGGTTCCCAACTGTCAATATACTCCATACTACATGTTTTAATGGATTAAATAAAAGTCACATTTCAGCCAAATTGAACTGTGGATCTCCATTGACTGTTAATGAAGGTTCACCATTCTTACCATTCATCTTTGTCTACATGCCAGCAGCAGTTGCTAACCATCACTTAAATGGGCACTCTCATTAAAACAATTTTGTCTTTTGTAACGACATCACTCATTTTACCATAAAATGTATGGCGCAACCCAACAAATACTATTTATGTGGGGAAATTGAAAAGAAAACAGCAAATTTGCTCATTTTGGAAGGTTTCGTTTTCATGCTGTACACTTTATGGTAAAAATGACATGTTTTCTTCATTCTGTCTGTCAATACGATTAATATGATACCCATGATTACATACTTTTCTATTATTACACAGCTTAAAAAAAAAAGCTAACTTTTTGACCTATAACTTTATTTTTCCGTATAAGTGGCGGTATGATCTGTAATTTTTTTTGATACCACATTTGCCTTTATAAAACTTTTAATATATTTTTTTTAATCAATTTTTGGGGGAATAAAATGTTGTTAAAAAGTAGCAATTTTGGCCTTTTTTTTTACGTTCCCGCTGTTCACCATATGGGATAATTAACATTATATTTTAATAGTTCGGATATTTACGCAGGCGGCGATACCAAATATGTTTAGTAAAACATTTTTTTACACTTTTTGGGGGTAAAATGGGGAAAAAATGACAATTTATATTGTTATGGGGGGAGGGGATTTTTCAAATGTTTTTTTTGCTTTTATTTTTTTACTTTTTATTTTTAATTTTTACACTTTAATAGTCACCATAGGGGACTATTTATAGCAATCATTTGATTGCTAATACTGTTCATGTGGCATAACACTGCATATGGCATAACACTGATCAGCACTATCGGTGATCTTCTGCTCTGGTCTGCTCGATCTCAGACCAGAGCAGAAGATGCTGGGAGACGGACGGAGGCAGGTGAGGAGACCTCCGTCCGCCATTACAGAGGATCGGATTTCCGCGGCAGCACTATGGGCGATCCGATCATCCATTTTAGCTACCGCACTCCCGCAGATGCCGTGATCTGTATTGATCACTGCATCTGAGGGGTTAATGGCAGACATCCGCGCGATCGCGGATGTCGGTCATTATGGCGGGTCCCTGGCTGCTATCAGCAGCCGGAAACTGCGGCGCATGACCCAAGCATCGCTCCGATGCTCGCGGTGATGTATAGGTCGTAAATGTACGTCCTGGTACGTTAAGTAACACCTCATCAGGACGTACATTTACGTCCTGCATCATTAAGGGGTTAAAAAAATGACATTTTCTATGTTTTATTTGTGTTTAAAAAAAGCTGCCACTAGGTGTCTTCCTACTTGTCCAGAGCACATTTCTTCCCATCTTTTTGCACAGACTTTGGACTCCTGCTAGCCTGGCAGAAGTCCAAACACAGGAAATGCAGTCTGGAGTGCTGAGGGGGGTATCCAGCCTCATCCAATCATAGCTCCTTTCACACTTAACTGCTGTTTGCTGTTGGTTGCAGAGTAAGGGAGGAAGTTCTCCCCTGTATGGCTTCAGATAATGTCACACCTGTTGGGGAACGCCCCTTCCCAGTCTGTGAACCTGAGGCTGAGCAGAAAATACAGAGCAATATCAAGGTAGAAAACTAAAAAATAATAAACCACCCCCTACCTTTATTTTCATTATGATAGGGCAGTGAATTGAGAGGATTATAAAATCTATCAAGTTAATGAGAGGTACTCTTTAACCATTGCAGCACTTGCTGCACTTTTGAGTTCACATGCCATTACAAAAAGGCAATACTGCTGGCATGCAAACACAGACTGGTAGGGGCCCGCAGAAGCTATAGCACTGTAGGTGCGTGCAAAGGATTTAACAGCCTAGCTATGTTTTTTGTTTTGGTCGTTTTTTTTATTTTTTTATTACATACTCTGCTACCTGTTGTTGCTTAGTTTTATTTTATTTATTTTTTTAAACATCCCTTTGAATATATACAGCTTCACACATTTAAAATAGGCTTTTACTAAGGGTGTTAGGTTATTACGTAATTATGTATGTCATATTAACAGATAATAGGCATTTGCTCACATCATTGTCTTCCCTAGTGGTGCTTACAACCTAATTCTTCTTAATGTAGACATGCAAATTAAAATGACAGTTTTGTTAAAATTATAAATTGAATAATAATGTATTTTTTGTTCATTACAAACAGGAAGCCCTTGAAAGTCCAGGACATTTTAGGGTATGTATTTTTTGTTTTGTCAAACTCAAGATTTAAAAGGGGTTATCACACACAAATCACTGACAATTTGAACACCTCTCTCCAACTAGCTATTATTCAAACCAAAAACATAACAAAAACTAGCGAGTAAGGCCCCTTTCACACTGCCATTGGTGCCCTGCAGTGTGACGGCCGCAGCAGAATAGTGGGAGAAAAATTACAGCATGTGCCATATGTTTCTCCCGTTATTCATAACTGATCCCAGCGGCCCCCATAATAGTAAATGGGAGCCGCCGGGACCCGTTGTATGCTATTGCTCCCCGTTATGAGAACGGCCGTTAAAGTCAGGAAAAAAAAATACATGGCCGCTCTTGACCGGGAGCAACGGCAGTGTGAAAGAAGCCTTATCCAAATCTTTATTACCAAAAATGATGGTATTATGCAGTGGCAGTGGCATACCATAATGGAACCTGTCCTCAGTACAAGAAACATCATATAAAGGGTTGTACATAATGAGATTATATAGAAGTCTTTGGATTCTCTTGCTCAATGCAGTTGTTTTCAGAATTCCTTTTCCAGTGATTGTGTGCCTTCCTTTAGGTGGAGCTGTTTTCAGAGTCAGATTTCAAAGGTGAAAGCCAATTATTAGATGCAGATTCAAGTAACATTGAAGAGTCCTTTAAAATAAAGTCATGCAAGGTTACTTCTGGCAGGTAAGCTTGGGACTTGATATTTTACTTGTGTTTTCTTATTTCTAAGTAAACCATTTGTTTAGGTTCTTAAGCACAACCATGATGATTTCATGCAGTGTTCCATATACCTGCTATTACAAATTATCTAATTGGATGATAATGATTATGTGATGGGTAATAAATAGGCATCATGCTGCAATTTTAGGTTCAAAAGGCCACAATCGTATATGGATGTATGGTATAGGTTGCATAGGTACAAAATACTAATAAACAGACACTCACATACCTGCTATTCCTAAGGGAGGGTGGTTGCTTTTCTCAGCAAAGGTTTTGATAAATCTCCCAAACTATCTTATAGCCTATTGCTCCTGGTTATCCTGTTAGGTCACCCAGGCTGCCTAGCATGTTCTATGTGCACCAATACACAACCTGTGTCATTTGCTTGCAAGTCCTTACACTAAGACTCAGTTTACATCTGCATCAGAGCTTCTTTTGCAGAATCCATTTAAATAGGAGGAAATGAGCAGAGAAAAAAATACTGCAAGAAGTAATAATTTGTCCGCTCAAATGTTGCTAATAAACAATGAAAACCAGAGGGACCCATTAAACTCAATTGGATCTGTTTGTTTCCTTTGTGCAATGGACAGTCCAGCTCCAATATCCTGTAGTGAACAGACTCTTGGACTGAGCTCTCCAAGCCTCAGGCGCATAGGTGCATTTAAGGGATACTCTGGTGGAAGAATTTTTATTTTATTTACAAATCTGTATAACTTTCTTGCACCAGTTGGTTTGAAAACTTTTATATAAAAATCTTAACCATGCTACTTATCAGCTGCTGTATGTTCCAGAGAAAGATGTGTAGTTCTTTCCAATCTGACCACAGTGCCCTCTGCTGCCACCTCTGTTTGTGTCGGGAACTGTCCAAAGCAGGAGAGGTTTGCTTCTGCTCTGGACAGTTCCTGACAGGGACAGCAGAGAGCACTGTGGTCAGACAAGAAAGAACTACACAATTTCCTCTGGAGCATACAGCAGCTGATAAGTACTGAAAGGTTTAATATTTTTAAATTGAAGTAACTTACAGTTCTGTATAACTTTCTGGCACCAGAGTACCCCCTTAAGCCTAACATAACAAATAATACTTACCTAAAATTCTAGATAAAGGCCATGCTTACTGTTAAGAGTACAGATTAAAACCCCACAATGTTGTAGAGCTCACAAAGGTGCCTAATACTGATAAACAGCCAGAATTATCAACGAATACCTCATGTTTATCAGATTTGAAAAATGCAGCCTTGCCTAATAATTCTGGGACAGTACTTTGGTTAAGTGTTCTTAAAAGGAGCTGGGCAGTTTGCCTGATCTAGTCGTATGGGAGTAACCAGTAGGCTGTAAGCCAACATGGTACACCACACGCAACCATGTGATTAATACCTTATAGAAGCCTTACCTAGGTGCAGGTACAATATTAAGCAGCCAACCCTTTCATGAATAGTAGGCATGTGAGTGGCTGTCCATCATTATACACATGTCAATTTCTCCCATATAAGACTGTGGTTTGTCATCATGCCTCCGGGAATTTGTGTTTGCCATTGTATCAGCATGTAGTCTTTTTTTTTTTTTTTTTTTCATTTTAAGTAAATTTTTTGTCAAAATCTGTTTTTAGTAATTTTTTTTTGTTTGTTTTTTTAAAATAAAGATGCCCAGCCTGTTTAACCCTTAAGGAACAAGCCCATTTTGACCTTAACCCCTTAAGGACCAGGCCAATTTTATTTTTGCATTTTCGTTTTTTCCTCCTCGTCTTCTAAAAATCGTAACTCTTTTATATTTTGATCCACAGACTAGTATGAGGGCTTGTTTTTTGCGTGACCAGTTGTCCTGCATAATGAAATCACTAATTTTACTATAAAATGTATGGCGCAACCCAAAAAAATACTATTTGTGTGGGGAAATTAAAAAGAAAACCGCAATTTTGCAAATTTTGGAAGGTTTTATTTTCACGCCGTACAATTTACAGTAAAAATGACATGTGTTGTTTCTTCTGTGGGTCAATACGATTAAAATGATACCCATGATTATATACTTTTCTCTTATTGTTGGGCTTAAAAAAAATCGCAAACATTTTAACTAAATTAGTATGTTTAAAATCCTTCTATTTTGACTACCTATAACTTTTTCATTTTTCTGTATAAGCGGCGGTATGAGGGCTCATTTTTTGCGCCATGATCTGTACTTTTTATTGATGTCACATTTGTGGTTATCAAACTTTTATTAATTTTTTTTATTATTATTTTTTTAAATAGAATGTGACAAAAAAGTAGCAATTTTGCAGTTTTTTTATTTTACGTTCACGCCGTTCACCTTACGGGACCAATAACATTATATTTTAATAGTTGGGACATTTACGCACGGTGATACTAAATATGTGTATAAATTTTATTTTTTTTACACTTTATGGTGGTAAAATGGGGAAAAAAGGACATTTTACATTTTTATTGGGGGAGGGGATTTTTCACATTTTTTTCTCCTTTTTTTTTTTTTAACTTTCATTTTTACACTTTAATAGTCCCCATAGGGGACTATGTATAGCAGTTTGATTGCTAATACTGTTCAGTGCTATGTATAGGACATAGCACTGATCAGTATTATCAGTGATCTTCTGCTCTGGTCTGCTCGATCTCAGACAAGAGCAGAAGACCCCGGGAGACGGCCGGAGCAAGGTGAGGGGACCTCTGGCCGCCATGCTGGATGATCGGATCGCGGCAGCAGCGCTGCGGGCGATCCGATCGTCCATTGAAAGTACCGAACTGCCGCAGATGCCGTGATCTGTATTCATCACGGCATCTGAGGGGTTAATGGCAGACATCCGCGCGATCGCGGGTGTCCGCCATTACCTGCAGGTCCCTGGCTGCTGATAGCTGCCGGGACCTGCCGTGCATGACGCCTGCACCCGCCTGGTGCTCGCAGTCATGGCGGCGCGTAAATGTACGTCATGGTGCGTTAAGTACCACGTCATAATGACGTACATTTACGTCCATTGTCATTAATGAGTTAAAAAAAAAAAAAAAAGTCCCCAGTGCGATCCTCTTCCTGGTGCTGGGGGGTTAGAGGCGTAATAGTGCAGCTCACAAAGGGGTGTCCCGCCTTGGTCAGTGATTGGCTGAGTGGCAATGTGACATTGAGCCCCAGCCCATGTCTTCTTCCTGGTGCCAGGACTTAATAGTTCACATTGTCGCTAATCCAATCACTGGCCAAAGCGGGACACCTCTGTGGCCAGTGATTCACGGAGCTGCACTGTGACACATAGACCACCAACACAGGAAAAGGATCACAATGGGGACTGGAGCAGTAATACTGGAGGCAGAGAAGCAAGTGAGGTTGGTTAAGTGTGTTGTCTTTAAAAGAAACAGGCTGGGCATATTTAAAAATATAAAACCCCTTCTGCTAGGATAGCCCTTTAAATAATTGAGCTGTGAGTACTGCTATGTCCTATTTATCATCTTGTATACTTTAGACAAATCCTCATTCTGATATAAATGATTCAATAACTTTCTATATTGCCCATGTCTCTAATATGACTGTGGGTAAAAGAAAAATCTTTAAAAAAAAAATAACAGCCTTGTTAGTGTTATGGATTGACGTTATGGATAACATTTTAGGGTTAGTACATATTGGAGGGACTAGTTGTTTTTTCTGTCACTTGGCAGTTCTTGGCACCTCTTTTTTTCAATCCTATTTCACCATGTAGCAAATTGTTTGACAAAAATTCTTCTAGTTAATATAATATATTTATAGTTTGCTTTATATTAACTGTACATGCTCGGCTTTCAGGTGGGCAGCATATGATCAGTCTGATTTCTCAGGAAGTCTATGGGTACTAGAAGAAGGAAGCTTCCCTAATTTATGTGCTATGGGATGTCCCCATGATACTGTCATTAGATCTATGAAGACTATAAATTATGTAAGTATTTTATCCAATTATGAAATCTAAAACACAAATATGTGTAGATATAGCAAAGAAGTCAGGAGGTTCTGTAACTTAGGTTCAGAGGTTTTACCTTAAGATCTCTCTGCTGTTTTTGTAAGAATTCTTTACAGATGGCTGTTTAAATTGTTCTTCTTTGTTGTAGGAGTTTTCTGATTCCAGTATAGTTCTTTATGGAAAAGAGAATTGCAAAGGAAGAAGAGTAAAACTTAGCAAGGAAGCAACTGATCTACAAGCAATAGGCTACTCTCCAGATTTACAGTCTCTTGAAGTTCTCGGTGGCATGTGAGTATGAAACTTTGCTTGTCTCAGTTATTGGTCACCTTTCAACCTTTTCACTGAATATATGGCCTACAGAAACTGTCACACGCTAACATACTTTATTTACAACCTCCAGAATTATGCATGCATAAAGCAAGGACAAAAGAGAGCATGATGTGGGGTTGGGGTTTAGTGGGTCTTCATGGAAAACACCTATTTTATACAAAATTAACTTGGTTAATAGCTAATATAAAAAAAAGTGCCCTAGATCTGAAAATGAACCTGTCTTCAGCTTCTGCTGGCTCTGCATGGGATTAGCAAGCACTGAGCTGCACATTTTCTATTTGTAGCAGGAAAGTTTCACTATACCAATGCAGTATGGCAGCGACATAGGGGGGCGTCAGGAGAGCCTAACCTACATTAGTGGTGGTCAAGAAAATCTGCCAAATGCCACTATAAATACACTGCTCAAAAAAATAAAGAACACTAAGATAACATATCCTAGATCTGAATGAATAAATGAACTAATCGTATGAAATACTTTCATCTTTACATAGTTGAATGTGCTGACAACAAAATCACACAAAAATTATCAATGGAAATCTAATTTATCAACCCATGGAGGTCTGGATATGGAGTCACACTCCAAATCAAAGTGGAAAACCACACTACAGGCTGATCCAACTTTGATGTAATGTCCTTAAAACAAGTCAAAATAAGGCTCAGTAGTGTGTGTGGCCTCCACGTGCCCGTATGACCTCCCTACAATGCCTGGGCATGCTCCTGATTAGGTGGCGGATGGTCTCCTGAGAGATGTCCTCCCAGACCTGGACTAAAGCATCCGCCAACTCCTGGACAGTTTGTGGTGCAACGTGGCATTGGTGGATGGAGTTAGACATGATGTCCCAGATGTGCTCAATCAGATTCAGGTCTGGGGAACTAGCAGGCCAGTCCATAGCATCAATGCCTTCTTCTTGCAGGAACTGCTGACACACTCCAGCCTCATGAGGTCTAGCAATGTCTTGCATTAGGAGGAGACCAGAATATGGTCTCACAAGGGGTCTGAGGATCTCTTCTCGGTACCTAATGGCAGTCAGGCTACCTCTGGCAAGCACGTGGAGGGTTGTGCGGCCTCCCAAAGAAATGCCACCCCACACAATTACTGACCCACCGCCAAACCGTTCATGCTGGAGGATGTTGCAGGCAGCAGAACGTTCTCCACGGCGTCTCCAGACTCTGGCACATCTGTCACATGTGCTCAGTGTGAACCTGCTTTCATCTGTGAAGAGCACAAGGTGCCAGTGGCGAATTTGCAGTGAACAATTCAAATTGCCAGTGAACAATTATCTCGGTGTTCTCTGGAAAATGCCAAACGTCCTTCATGGTATTGGGCTGTGAGCACAACCCCGAACTGTGGACATCGGGCCCTCATACCAACCTCAAGGAGTCTGTTTCTGACCGTTTGAGTGGACACATGCACATTTGTGGCCTGCTGGAGGTCATTTTACAGGGCTCTGGCAGTGCTCCTCTTGCTCCTCCTTACACAAAGGTAGAGGTAGCGGTCCTGTTGCCTAGAGTGAAAGCACCGCCAGCATTCGAAAGTGACCAAAACATCAGCCAGGAAGCATAGGAACTGAGAAGTGGTCTGTGGTCACCACCTGCAGAACCACTCCTTTATTGGGGGGGTCTTGCTAATTGCCTATATTTCCCACCTGTTGTCTGTTCCATTTGCAGAACAGCATGTGAAATTGATTGTCAATCAGTGTGGCTTCCTGAGTGGACAGTGTTAGTTCACAGAATTGTGATTGACTTGGAGTAACATTGTGTTGTTTAAGTGTTCCCTTTATTTTTTTGAGCAGTGTATAAAAGCTGCATGTTGTTTATGAAAATTGTATAAATCTTAATCTAGCTAATCCTGCTTTCAGATGGATCCTTTATGAATATGAAAATTACCGAGGTAAACAATTACTAATTTCACCAAGCAAGATTGCGCAGTGGTCAAAATTCAGTGGATGGAATAAAGTTGGATCTCTGCGACCACTTCGCCAGGTACTTATGGGCTACTTACTAAAAACTCTTCATTCTAAACCCTTCCTGACCCATGACATACATGTACGTAATCGGGAGATGCCCGCTGCTATTAATGCCGGTAATGTCGGACATCGGAGATCGCTCCGATGTCAGTCATTTACCTGGTTAAATACTGTGATCTATACAGATCACGGCATTTAAACACTAAATTCCGCCATAACCTTGTGTCTTTTTTTTTTTTTTTTTAATCAGAAAGTTTAATAAAAAATTTTTATACACCAAAAAAAAGAAACCATTCCCTGGAGTCTAGTGGTCCCATAACCCCCCCCCCCCCATTATGTAATTTCAGGGGGGCTATGGGTTGCTAGGAAAGCCTGAGGCCTTACCTGGTCCCCGACGTCTCCTGGCTCTGTGATTTCTTAAGGCTGCCTTTGTCAGCCCTTAGCAATAAATCACAGATTTCATGGATAGCAAAAAAGAAAAAATACACATTTGATATCGCTGCTTGCTATATTGTCCGAATTATTAATTTATTATGTTTCTGATCCTGTACGGTGAACGGCATAAATGCTAAAAAATTCCAAATGCCAAAATTGCTGATTTTTGGTGACATTACATCCCAAAAAAATTAATGAAAAGTGATCAAAAAGCCAGAACTACACAAAAAGTGGTACCGTTAAAAAATGCAAAAAAAAAAATAATAACACAGCTCCGTAGATGGAAAATAAAAAAGTTGTAGGGGTGAGAACATGGTAATGAACACATTTTTTTTTTTCTTTTTCATGTTTTCAATTTTTTTCAACCATAAAACGAAACAAAAATTATTCAAGATTGGTATAATTGCAATCACACTCACCCTTACAAAAAAGATAGCATGTCAGATTTACCATATTGTGAACTCCGAAAAAATTATTGCCCTACAAAAGCGCAATTCCAAATTTTATTCAATTTTGCCCTATATATAATTTTTTCTGGCTTCGTAAAACATTGTATGATTAAAAAAAAGTGTATCAGTACAAAGTACAACTTGTCATGCAGAAAATAAGTCCTTATACAACTTTGTCAGTGGAAAAATAATAAAAGTTATGGGTCTTAGAAGGTAAGGAGGAGAAAAACGTGAGGCAGAAAAAAAATTAGCTGGGTCATGAAGGGGTTAAAGTTCATCTGTCATTTCAAGAGATTTTTGACATTCACAGAGACATGTCAAAAGTTTTGATTGACAGGGTCTCACTGCTGAGACTACCACCGATCAGGAGAACAAGCGGAGAGAAGTTTGCGGTAGTGCATTTCACTCTCCTGCTCTCAGCCAGCAACCATGCAAGTCTATGGGGTCCCAGGATATAGATCACTGCAAGGTGGGGACTGAACTGCGCTATCCACACTTCTCCCCGATCATTCTTCTGATCAGTGGGGGTCTCAGCACTGAGACCTTGACTAATAAAAACTTTGGACTTGACTTTTTTAAATGACAGGTAAACTTTAAAGGGGTACTCCGTTGGAAAACTTTTTTTTTTTTTTAAATCAATTGGTGCCAGAAAGTTAAACAGATTTGTAAATTACTTCAATTAAAAAAATCTTAATCCTTTCAGTACTTATTAGCTGCGGAATACTACAGAGGAAATTATTTTCTTTTTGGAACACGGTGCTCTCTGCTGACATCACGAGCACAGTGCTCTCTGCTGACATCTCTGTCCATTTTAAGAACTGAGTAATAGGTTTGGAGAGGCTCTTACCACGCTAGGGACCTACGACCTGAGCTGCCCAAATAACACTTATACCCACGGTGCCAAAACAAAAATGCAATAGTAAAGAAATTGGGGCTCAAGGTCTATGAATATTATTGATAAATGATATACAATGGATAATTAAAAATTACTAAAAATAGTTGTCTGGGACCTACAGGGCCCTTGTAGGTTGACCGTACCACAGATAATATGTATATATAAACACGTATATCACTAATAAAATAGATGTGAATAAAATGTAATTAATAAAACAACATAGCAAATATAGACTTTAAAATTAAATATAATAGAATAAGTAGTGACCACAAATTAAGAAGTAGATACCCTGGATAAGTGCAAACAGATAAATGTTCAGGTAATATACTGTTCCGACAGTGTGAAATAGCTGTATCCAGTAATTTGTAATCCAGGTGTAACAGTTTGACTTTCCCTTTAAAGTGTTTGTGGTCACAGCGCTAGTGATACAATATTGGATCTGGTCTGAGATGATTTGTAGCAATGTCACATAGGTTCTATAGTGACCTCTCGCTGATGCGTGCTGTTGGAGACTCGGCCGTCTCGCAATGAAGCAGCGGTGATCAGGATTCAGTGCTTACACAATGCAGTGCTGGGGTATGTGAATAATCAGAAAGTGTACCTTATTGGTATGCTCTGGTCTCGGTGAGGTCCTGGCTCTTTGTAAGGGGAGCACGCTGCTGGGCTCACTCCGGGTGGACTGCAGCGCTTCCTCTGTGGATGATGGATAGACAGATAGTGTCCTTGTGGTAGGGTGATGCACACTTATCCAATAAAGAAGTGTGGTGATAAATGCAAGCGCTGTGACATAGGGAAAAGAACTTGGTATTGTGGTACTTGTAGTTAGAGTTGTAGCTGGACGCGTTTCAGGTCCTCCATAGGACCTTTCCTCAGCAGCTTAACATAATGTTTATGTTCATTTATGTTAAGCTTCTGAGTAAAGGTCCTATGGAGGACCTAAAAAGCATCCAGCTACAACTACAAGTACCACAATACCAAGTTCTATTCCCTAGGTCACAGGGCTTGCATTTATCACCACACCTGTCTCTTTATTGGATAAGTGTGCATCACCCTACCACGAGGACGATATATGTCTATCCCTCTTCCAGTGTTGAAAGCGCTGCAGTCCACCCGGAGTGAGCCCACTACCGCCACTGCAAATTTGAGACGGCCGTGTCTCCAGCAGTGTGCTCCCCTTACAAAGAGCTGGGACCTCACCGAGACCAGCGCATACCAATTAGGTAAACTTTCTGATTATTCACATACCCCGGCACTGCATTGTGTAAGCACTGAATCCTGATCACCACTGCTTCATTGCGAGACGGCCGCAGGCTCCCTGCCACAGGAGCCAGGATTACAACACGCATCAGCGAGAGGTCACTATAGACCTATGTGACATTGCTACAAATCATCTCAGACCAGATCCAATATTGTATCACTAGCGCTGTGACCACAAACACTTTAAAGGGAAAGTCAAACTGTTACACCTGGTTTACAAATTACTGGATACAGCTATTTCACACTGTCGGAACAGTATATTACCTGAACATTTATCTGTTTGCACTTATCCAGGGTATCTACTTCTTAATTTGTGGTCACTACTTATTCTATTATATTTAATTTTAAAGTTTATATTTGCTATGTTGTTTTATTAATGACATTTTATTCACATCTATTTTATTAGTGATATACGTGTTTATATATACCGTACATATTATCTGTGGAACGGTCGACCTACAAGGGCCCTGTTAGTCACAGATCACTATGTTTAGTAATTTTTAATTATCCATTGTATATCATTTATCAATAAAATCATTTTATCCAATATTCATAGACCTATAGCCCCAATTTCTTTACTATTGCATTTTAAGAACGGTCCAGAGTAGGAAGAAATCCCCATAGCAAACATATGCTGCTCTGGACAGTTCCTAAAATGGACAGAGATGTCAGCAGAGAACACAGTGTTGCAAAAACAAAATAATTTACTCTGTAGTATTTAGCAGCTAATAAGTACTGGAAGATAAAGATTTTTTTAATAGAAGTAATTTACAAATCTGTTTAACTTTCTGGCACCAGTTTATTTAAAAAAAAAAAAAAAAAAAAGTTTTCCACTGGAGTACCCCTTTAATGTCCATACCAGCAGCCTTACAAATCATTTTCATACATATTATACCCCTTAAATTATTAACTAGCTTTACTTATGAGTAGTTTGCAGAAAAATAAGGTTTAGTTACTGAAACATTTAATGGTGTCCCACACTATACATGTGAGTATTTCAATAATAGAATTTTACCTTTTTTTAATTTTTTTTTTTTTTTTTTTTTTTTTTTTTTTTAAGAAACGACTATACTTCAAGGTTCGGAACAAGGAAAATGGAATGTTTATGTCAACAAATGGAAGCCTTGATGATATCAAACTACTGAGAATACAAGTTATGGAGGATACGGGAGCTGAAGATCAGATTTGGGTTTATCACAAAGGAGTCTTTAGATGTCATGTAAGTTGAAATGTATTTTATTTTTTTTTGTATAGTTACAATTTCCTGCCTACTATAATCCTTGATTAATAAGATCATATGATGTAAAAAATTAAAAAGGTCAGGTTGTCCTTTTGAGCAAGTCTTCTGCCAAGTTTTGTAATAACTAGAACCCTCATTATGATAGCACATGTCCAGATTAATTTTAAGTTATGTATATTGTGCCAATACAATGCTGTGTCTTAAAGGGGTACTCCCAGTGTAAAACAATTGGTAAATTACCTCTATTTAAAAATCTTAATCCTTCCAGAACTTATCAGCTGCTGTATACTACAGAGGAAGTTGAGTTATTTTATGTCTGATCACAGTGCTCCCTGCTGACACCTCTGTACATGTCAGGAACTGTCCAGAACAGGAGAGGTATGCTATGGGGATTTGCTTGTACTCTGGACAGTTCCTGGCATGGACAGAGGTGTCAGCAGAGAGCACTGTGGTCAGATTGGAAAGAACTCCAGAAAGAAATACAACTTCCTCTGGAGCATACAGCAGCTGATAAGTACTGGAAGGATTAGGATTTTTAAATATTAGTAATTTACAAATCTGTTTAACTTTCTGGCCCCAGTTCATTTGAATAAAAAAAAAATTCCACTGGAGTACCCCTTTAGGAGCCAGAAATCTCTATGAAATGATAATCTGTGTCTGTGCTGTCATGTTAAGGAGTTGGGGAAATCACACCTACTGTTACATTTTCATTGGCCTTTAACATATCCCCTGTGTGTATAAAGCAGTTGCATGTGCAAGAGTGTGGTTAGCTCCCCTGTTGGATCACACTTGCATCAGTTAAAAACTTTGAGACTTGTAACAGCTTTACTTAAAGGAAAATACTTTTGGATAGAGACTGATTTAAAATCCATTTCCAAAGGAAAATCATTATTATTATTTTTTTTTTAACTGTAATTTTTATTAGGATTTTCATATAAACAAAGAACACAATAGAGCCAACAAGGCAAAAAAGACATCAAAGTCAGCAAGCACACAATAGCCATCATAAAAAGTGGCAAAATTAGGCTAGAACATTATGAGGAAGGTATACAAATCGTCAACTGGAAAGAACAGTATACCAAGAACTATAAGTCCAAGCAAACATCAGGGGAGAGCATCACCATAAAACATTAGGCAATAAGAAACTTCAAAATATAAGGGAGGGAGGGAAGACACGAGAGAGAGAAACTTACAGAGACAAAGAAAAGGACAAAAAGAGATAAGGTCACGGAGGCTGTCTATCATTGAATCGGTCCCACGAGTCCCATCTGGATAGGAAAAAGGGAATAGTGTTCTTCAAGGAGGCAGTGAGAGATTCTAGAGAGCGAATCTCATGAATGCGGGCAATAAGATAGTCTTCAGACAGAGGCAAGGTCTGTTTACAATTTTTGGCTATGACGGTCTTGGCTGCGAGAACTACATGAAGAAAGAGTTCAGACAACTTTTTAGATAAAACCCAGGTAGATAAATGTAGGAGGAGGACCATTGGGTCCAAGGGGACCATAACCCCCAAGACTGAGTGAACCAACCTTTGCATCTGCACCCCGAAGTTAACTATAAGCGGGCACGACCAGAAAATGTAGTAGATAGTACGCAGACCCACTCCACAACATTGAGGAGGAATGTCAGGGTTCAATTTATTCAAAAGTACCGGGGTATGGTACCATCCCATGAGCATCTTAAATTGTGTCTCTTTATAAGCCATGCATATCGAGGCCTTAGAAGCCCGTTCCCAGATTACACACCATTGTGGAATCGAGTGGTATGAAGGGCTTCTTCCCAGCGACTCATATAGCGATGGGAAGGAGGGGGACCATCCAGAGGGGAGAGCAAGAAAGACTAAATACTACAGAGGAGTCCCTTTCCCTATGGACTGCCCCTACACAGCCTTTCAAAGCCTGTGGGCAAGGATACAATCAGCGAGCCCTGCCTGGAGGACAGATAATGGCAAAGTTGAACATAGTGGGCTTCCTCAAAAGAAGGGAGATTCCAACGTGCGGCTAGCTGGTCAAAAGGAAAGAGAGCACGGGTGAAGGGATCAACTAAATCAGCCCAGCAAAACAAACCTCTGGAGCCCCATTCCCTACCAGAAGTGAGCCCTGGTGAGAAATTAGGGTGATAGAGAAAAGATTGTAGAGGAGAGAAAGAGGAAAAGAGCCTAAATCTCCTGGAACAGTAGCTCCAGACATATTGGGAAAAAGATATAGGACCTAAGAGAGAGAGAGAGCAGGCACGGGAGGGGGGATATCCCACCTCCATCCATTTACTGTAGACATGATAAGTAGATGGGCAGCCCAGTAATATTTAGTGACATCGGGTACCCCTAACCCTCCCATGTGTCTACTGGCCATAATAACCGACATGGAGGAGACGGTGGCGCTTGTTATCCCAAATAAACTGGAAAATTACCAGGATTGCAGCACAGCTAAAGGAATTCGGACCGGTAGCGTCTCAAAAAAGTACAACAATTTAGGGAGTATGGTCATCTTCACCGCCGCAATGCGTTCGAAAAAGGAAATATAGTTGGACTGCCATTTTTCCATTAAAGCTCGGAGCTCACGAAAAGGAGAAGGGAAATTAGAAGAATACAAATTGGAGTAGCGAGGGGAGAGGGAGACACCCAAATACTTAATAGCGGAAGAAGACCACCGGAAGGAAAAGTCAGCCCGTAAGAGAGAGATCAAGGAAGGGGGAGATTTAAAAGCAAAGCTTCAGATTTAGAGAGGTTAACCGTGTAGCCTTAAAGACAACCATAGGAATGAAGAAGTTTATATAGTGCAGGTAAAGACAGCAAAAGGATTAGTGAGGGTGAGCAAGACATAATCAGTGAATAGACAGATCTCAAATTCCCTTTTATGAAGGGTAATGCCAGAAATGTCCGAGTCCCCCCAGATCATAGCCGCTAGAGGTTCAGTGCATAAAGCGAAAATCAGGGGGAGAGTGGGCATCCCTGCCTAGTACCATTGAATTAAGGAAAGGTTGGAGAGGAAGTGTGACGTAATTTATTAGAGGCAGTGGGTGAGGAGTAAAGACCCCACAGTGCATTGAGGAAATTGCCAAAATACCAAACTTCTGGAGGGTAGCAAACAAGAATGGCCAACCCAGCCTATCGAAGGCCTTTTTCAGGGTCTAAACTAAGAACCAAAGCCTGGTTCGACCTCCGATTTAACCAGATATCCACTACCCTTCTTGTATTATGTCCACCCTGACGACAAGGAATGAAACCAACCTGGTCCTTGTGTACAAGGCTAGGAAGAAAGCAGCAAAGGCAATTAGCCAAGACCTTAGAGAACAATTTCAGGTCAGAGTTAAGAAGGGCAATGGGCCGATAGCTGAAGCAATCATGGGGGTCTTTACCAGGCTTAGGAATCAAGAAAAGACTGTGGGA
Source organism: Hyla sarda (assembly GCF_029499605.1). Classification (NCBI taxonomy): domain Eukaryota; kingdom Metazoa; phylum Chordata; class Amphibia; order Anura; family Hylidae; genus Hyla; species Hyla sarda. The sequence goes on from NC_079191.1 coordinate 234,531,655, forward strand.
TAAAAAAGCGTTAAAAAGAGGTAGCAGCCGGGGAAGGAGAATAGTAGAATAAGTTTTATAGTACAGATAGATGAATCCATCCGGCCCCGGAGAGCGCCCCACAAAGAGAGTCTTGAGAACTTCTGAGAGCTCCTCAAGGGTTATGGGAGCATTCAGTACCTCACGATCAGTTGTTGAGGGAGACTTCAAATTACACTGGGAGAGAAAAGAATCAAGCACTGCAGCGTGCTCACCAGGGAAGCTGTGATGGAAGGGAGTAAATCTTAGAATAGTAGTTGAAAAACAAGCAAGAAATAGTTTCAGGGTGATAATGAAGCATGCCAGAGGGATCCTTCAAAGTAGAGGGAGCCTGGGCTGCAGCACGATCCCACAGATGCCTCGCCAACATAGTGTGTGCCTTGTTACCCTTTTCGTAGAAACGCTGCTTAGCATACAGTAATTGGCATTCTACCTTGTGAAGGGCTAAGTCGCCCAGCTGGGACCGAGCAGCAACCAGGCGCCTAAGCACCAAGAGAGAAGGGGAAGACAACAGAAGGGCTTCTAAGTGAGAAATCTGGGAGAGGAGTTCCCGAGAGCGAGCCAGAGCATCATGTTTTAATCGTGAACCCAGAGTGATGCAGTGATCTTGAATAATCGATTTATGGGCTTCCCACAGAAACGCATGAGAGGTGACAGAGCCTTCATTATTAGAAAAATACTCAAGGATACTCGCTTGGATCGAGTCCAGGGAAGGGGGGGGGGGGGATTTAAGCAAGGAATCATCAAGATGCCAGGGGGGGAGAGAAGCGTAAGGGGAGAAAGAAAGAAGGATAAGGCTATGATCAGACTAGGAAATAGGTTCCCTAGAGGCACAGGAAAGCATGCGGACCATAGGGAGGTTACCAAAGAAATAGTCAATGCAAGTATGTAGTTTATGAGGATGAGAATAAAAGGTAAAAGAGCGATCAGTAGGATGGTTAATGTGTCAAAGGTCATACAACGAGGCCGGAGGAACCAAGCGCCGTAAAAGCGTAGATAAGCACAACTGGGAAAAGGATGATGATGCATCTACAGTCGAGTGGTGGTCCATAGATGGGGAAAAGACCAGATGTGGTGTAAAAATTGAAAAGTAGCTGTCCTGTCAAAGTTTGTCTCCTGAAGGTAAACAATTTCCGCCTTAAGGGCAATCAACTCCCTCTTCAACAATCGTCGCTCAGGTGGAGAATTAAGGCCCTTCACGTTCAGGGAGACTCACTTAGCCATGAGAGGGCAGAGAGGAGAGGGGAGCAAATGCAGAACAGTACTCACTCAGACCATAAGAAAGGCCCTTGAAACCCAGGAATTGTAGAGGAAGTTGGGAGATCCACAGCAACAGCCATCCGGACCTAAAGAAGAGAGAAAAAAACATCAATGGACAAACCAGTAAGAGGAGAGACAAGACAAAAGGCAAAAAAGGAGACAAACAGAGGAACAAACAAAGACACAGGGAAAAACACAAGTGGAAGACATAACCAGAAATGCACCAACGGCTCAGAGGCCAGAGAGGAGACCGTAGGGGTAGAAGGGAACAGGATAAACAGAAATCCCATTATCAGACCTTCCGTTACCATGGCCTCAAAGGGGGGGGGAAGTAGAAGAACACACCAGAAGGGTACGCCTAACACAAGGAGGATCCCACCCCTAGGCCAGGCAAGGAAGTAAGAACAATAGCTAAATAACACATTTAATTTAAGCATATGTAAAACTTATCAAATCAGGCATAAAGCACAATACAATGAGGAAGGACAAGGTACATTGAGTCCTGAAAAAAGGCAGTAAACGAACAGCCAGGGGGATCAGATGGGGCACCACTGTGACCTGGAGAAGACTGCTTCCTAGCAGCTCGGGAGCGTTTACCCCGAACAGGCTGCCACATCTTAGGCAAAGGAGGAGGTGAAGGAGTCAGGCCCCAGTCCGTAAGTTGAGATACCATCAGGTCTGCGGCATCATAGAATGCCGGCAGGTCGGCAAAGGAGCGTAGCACAGCAGAGCGTCCATCACAGTGTGCCTGGAGGGCGAACGGGAAGGACCATCTGTACGGAATTTGGGCTGAGCGAAGAGAGGACAGTAGAGGCTGCAACATCAGTGTCTTACGCAAAGTTATCCAGGGGAGG